>NC_135238.1:71177953-71545453 GCF_051348905.1 Ranitomeya variabilis | reverse complement strand
AGAAATAATAGAAATTGAGCGGTAATTGTTGTCACGTATGTCTCCATCGAAACCGCAGGAGATTACAGCAGGATTTTATTGGCTATGGTGTTCCGAAGAGTTAACACCGCGAGCTACTTGCATGGCTTGTATTAGATTATGACTGCAAGGAGGATAGAAATGTAATTTGGGCCTGACACAGTTAATGCGGCAGAAGCAAAGACAAGTTTTTTTTCTCTCCTAGTCTGAATCATAAGTAGGAGTAGAGAAGTAACACTGGTGATATGGCTGTTGGCTGTCATTGATTTAGCACATATTGGCTCCCCCCCACCTCCCGTCACCCCCTCCGCTTGTGTTTTATTTCTTTTTTTTTTCTGACTTGATTGGTTTCTACACATTAGAGCAAAAATATTTAACCAATTTGATGCCAAATCTGTGTAAGATATAAATATTTAACGATTAAAGATATTTAATGACAAATTGAGCATATAAGGTTTCGAAGGAAAGTCAGCACGCACGGTGTAAGGAAACATGCCGTAAAACCTACAAATAATGAATACTAATATGTCTATTACAGAGGAGTTAAAATCTTCCGATTCCTTGGCCTAAAAATGCATATGAGGCTATTTATGCAGAAATACTAAAGAACAAATAATGTAAATGGCAGATAGGCTGGATGGGGAAGGTGTAGTGGAAGAGTGGAATACCTCAGCTGTTGTACGAGCAGCTGTTTGATCTTTCTGTTTTTTAATGAGTCTCTGACTCTGAAGGTTTTGAGGACAGAAGGGTTGATCAAAAGCATAATACGTGGCATTATCATAAGACTGTATAAAGGCGCATCTGCAGTCATTCTCCTTCATGAGCCAGAAGAGAAAACATAGGAAACACAGGCACTCCGCTAATACAGACAGACCAGGAATATTTCTCACTATCTCCTTGTTTACAGTAAAATCAGAGGCAGCCATTTTCTGGCGTTAGACATATTGATTCCCCTGGAAAGCGTCTAATCCCTGGTACAAAAGCTATAATTGTGCCCAGGCTACCAGACCAGTTCCAGAAGCGGTGACATAACGTGTCACCATACATGCATATATGTAAAGCTGTCATGCACCATCATTGGCTACACACAACCTCATATGCTGCATGGGTGAAGGATTTAATAATTGCATTAATGCACAAAAATAATAATAATTGCATCTTATTTATAGCTTTATAATCAATGCTACATTATTTACATTTAGTAAATGAATATCCAGAGAAAGGGAGAACAAAATGGGCAGTGTCTAATGAAAGAGATAGCAAAGTGGGCAGTGTCCAGTGAAAGGGAGAGCAAAATGTGAAATGTTTAATCAAAGGGATAGCAAAATGGGCAGTGTCTAGTGAAAGTGATAGCAAAGTGGGCAGTGCCCAGTGAAAGGGAGAGCAAAGTGGGCAGTGTCCAGTGAAAGGGAGAGTAAAGTGGGCAGTGCACAGTGAAAGGGACACTAAAGTGGGCAGTGTTCAGTGAAAGGGATAGCAAATTGGGCAGTGTCCAGTGAAAGGGAGAGCAAAGTGGGCAGTGTCCAGTGAAAGGTAGAGCAAAGTGGATAGTGCTCTGTGAAAGGGAGAGCAAAGTGGACAGTGCCCAGAGAAAGGGCCAGCAAAGTGGGCAGTGTCTAGTGAAAGGGAGAGCAAAGTGGACAGTGCCCAGAGAAAGTGACAGCAAAGTGGACAGTGCCCAGAGAAAGGGCAGCAAAATGTGCAGTTTCCAGTGAAAGGGAGAGCAAAGTGGGCAGTTTCTAGTGAAAGGGACAGCAAAATGGGCAGTGTCCAGTGAAAAGGAGAGCAAAGTGGACAGTGCCCAGAGAAAGGGACAGCAAAATGTGCAGTTTCCAGTGAAAGGGAGAGCAAAGTGGGCAGTTTCTAGTGAAAGGGACAGCAAAATGGGCAGTGTCCAGTGAAAAGGAGAGCAAAGTGGACAGTGCCCAGAGAAAGGGACAGCAAAATGGGCAGTTTCCAGTGAAAGGGAGAGCAAAGTGGGCAGTGTCCAGTGAAAGGGAGGACAAAGTGGGCAGTGCCCAGTGAAAAGGAGAGCAAAGTGGGCAGTGCCCAGTGAAAGGGAGAGCAATGTGGGCAGTGTCCAGTGAAAGGGAGAGAAAAATGGGAAATGTCCAGGGAAAGGGAGAGCAAAGTAGGCAATGTCCGGTGAAAGGGAGATAAAAGTGGGCAGTGCTCAGTCAAAGGGATAACAAAGTGGGTAGTGTCCAGTGAAAGGGTAGCAAAGTGGGCAGTGCTTAGTCAAAGGCATAGCAAAGTGGGCAGTGTCCAGAGAGAGGGACAGCAAAGTGGGCAGTGTCCAGTGAAAGGGAGAGAAAAGTGGGCAGTGCTCGGTCCAAGGGATTGCAAAGTGAGCAGTGTCCAGTGAAAGGGGTAGCAAAGTGGGCAGTGTCCAGTGAAATGGATAGTAAAGTGGGCAGTGCTTAGTCAAAGCGATAGCAAAATGAACAGTGCCCAGAGAAAGGGACAGCAAAGTGGGCAGTGTCCAGTGAAAGGGATAAAAATGTGGGCAGTGCTCAGTCAAAGTGATAGCAAAGTGGGCAGTGTCCAGTGAAAGGGATAATAAAGTGGGCAGTGCTCAGTCAAAGTGATAGCAAAGTGGGCAGTGTCCAGTGAAAGGGACAGCAAAATGGGTAATGTCCAATGAAAGAAGAACAAAGTGGACAATGTCCAATGAAAGAAGAGCAAAGTGGACAATGTCCAATGAAAGAAGAGCAAAGTGGACAATGTCCATTGAAAGTGGTAGCAAAGTGGACAGTGCCCAGTGAAGGGAATAGCAGTTGGCAGTGTCCAGTTAAAGGGGAAGCAAAGTGGGCAGGGCTAATGCAAATTTTAAAGATAGTAGTCTTTCACAGAATATTTTGTGTGTGTTCCTAGATATATTGGGCAGGGCATAAAAGTGTCATACTAATGCAGTGCAGTAAATATATTGGCAGAAAGGATATTTTTTTTCTACTGTTCTCTCCTATAACAGTTCACAAAGTTTACATGCCATAAACGTCCAATCTCACTTCCTTTTGAATATTTCATCTCAGAACAGCATACAGTTCTATTCATAAAGTCAGATTTGTTTGAATGTAGACTTCCCTTATTGTTGAGAACAAATATGGGTGATAAAATAAAGATTTCCTGCCAAGTATTTTCAGAAAATATTTTCCTACAGAAGCTTGCATAAATAACTTTACATACCACCCCCACTATTGAGAAAAGAAATAGGAGTATTAAGTATGGAACCCCTCGGAACTCATAGCTGGAACCAGTCATGTCACTTGTTCCTATTCTGATCCTAACTTGATCTGATAACAATCCATCATTAGTGAAGAGATTGCCAAGTGGTATTTGTGAACATTTAGATGCATATTGGTGTGCACCTAGGTTACAGTCGCATTCTGGTGTCAACTCGTTTCTGATGATCTAAGCTTGAAATGGTGCACTCTGTCTTTGAGCATATCCCAGAGTGCACATCACCCAGGGACTAGCCCAGCCAATGAAACAAGCATCACTGATTATGCTTTGTTTAATTATCCCAGCATGTACTGGGAACGGAAAGGAATTTTTAATTCAAGTACTGTATATTATAAAATAGTTTAGACTATGGCACTAAATAAATAGCAATTTATGATAAAAATTACTTTGGACTTCGAACCACCCCTTTAAAAAGAAATATACTTGGGACCACAGAATAGGATAAAGACCTGGGTATTTCAGTCACAAGTAAGCTAAGCAGCAGTACTCAATGTCAGGCAGCAGCAGCAAAAGCAAGTAAGATTTTAAGGTGTATAAAAAATGATAATCCTGTGATTCCAACGTATTCTTACCCCTATAAATTTCCTGAAAGGCCATATCTTGAATATGGGATCCAGTTTTGGGCACCATATTCTAAAAAGGGTATTAGATAACGAGATTCAATTCAAAGGCAGGCAACTATGGTGAGAGGTTAGAAAAGTTGGATTTCTTTAGTTAGAAAAAGACGTCTCAGAGGAGAACTCATTTACATGTATAAATATATGAGTGGCCAGTATAAATAGTTGGCACAGGACTTATTCCTTCGAAAGACCATATTAAGGAACAGAGGGCACTGATTATATAAGCAGGAAATGTAATTCCTGCAGCTAAACAGGAAAGGGTTATTTACAGTTAGAGCAGTCAGACTGTGAAATGCCAACCACAAGAGGTAGTAATGGCGGACACTATATCAGTAATAAAAAAGGGCTGGATGCTTTTTCACAAACAAATGACATTGTGGGTCATAAATAATCTAGCGACAGAGCATGTATAATTCATTGAGAAAGGTTGAACTTGATGGATAAATGTTTTTTTCATTCTATTTAACTGTGCAAGTATACAGCATACTGACTGGCAGAAGAGAGTATCGTATATGAAATAACACAGCCAATAACTGGACAACCACTGAGTAACTAACTAGACAAGCGCAGCCTATAGGTAATCAAGTATTGCCAATAACTAGACAAACACAGCTTATAACTAGAAAACCAAAGCCTAAAACTAAACAACCACAGCCTATAACAAGACAATGAGAGCCTATAACTAGATAACCACAGCCTATAAAACAGACAATCACAAACTATAACTAAACAACCACAGCTTATAACTAGACATCCACTGCCTATAATTAAACAATCACAACCTAAAACTAAACAACCACAGCCTATAGCAAGACAATCATAGCCTATAACTAGACAACCACAGTCTATAATTAGACAATCAAACCCTATGACTAGTCAATCACAGCCTATATCTACACAACCACAGCCTATAACTAAGCAACCACAGCCCATAAATAGACAATCACAGCCTATAACTAAACAACCACAGCCTATAACTAGACAATCACAGTCTATAATTAGACAATCATAACCTATGACTAGATAATCACAGCATATAACTAGGCATCCACAGCCTATAACTAGACAACCATTGCCTATACCTAGACAACTACAGTCTATAACTAGACAATCACAGCCTATAACTAGACAACCATTGCCTATACCTAGACAACCACAGTCTATAACTAGAAAACCACAGCCTATATATAGACAGCCACAGCCTATAACTAAAAAAACACAGCCTATAACTATACCAGTTCCATAAGTACAATGTTACAATGTGCTTAATTTCTCACTCACCTCACTGTCATAAACCAATCTCTATCCTGCCCTCCAGCTCTGCACTGGAATTTAACGATAAGAGGACATCACTACATGTTGACATCTTTCATGAACACGAGGTTGAGACTATTTTACTTTTCTCACTGCCAGGCCGATCCTTGTCTTCTTTATCTGTCAGGTTTGTAAGCTCCTGACAGTGACAGATATCATCCACCATAACCAATGTGTTCATTAAACATATAATGGTGGTAAGTAATTGAGTTTCACGTAGAACATATGTATCATTCGCCATAGACATGAGTATCAAAGCATATGTGATGTGTAAATGTACAATTAACTCTAGCCTGTCATTCTGCTAATTATTTAATGTACAGATGGAATGAATGCTGGCAATTTAAAGAAACAGATTTTGGCCCCGTGTTCCATTCCTCATATCTGGAAGACTTTCTCTCCTTTTTAATGGTTATTTTTGCACTAATTTCTCAGCCCAGAGCACTAATTATTCCCTTTGGCAATACAGTAAATCCACTGAGCTTTACAAGGAATAAACCATATGCATATTTTATCTGAACACAATCTATTTACTCTGCCATTGCAATTGCAGACAATGCCATTTGGCTGCTGGGCAAATGTTAAAACAACTTGAGTAGCCATTTTCTAGGTTTGTAAAAGAAGTGATTATAGAGTCTGGATGGATTGTAAATTGAGACCCTTTTCTGCCTGACATTGATCCTATGATGGTTTTCGCAGTTTATGCTCGCCAGTAATTTGCCTATGGTTGCAGCTTGCGGGAGGTGATTACAGGGGAGTTCTCTGTTGTTGTTTTCGGGCTTTGAAAGCGGCATGCTAGACGAAGGCAAGTGAATCAATGCTGTTTTTTTTTTATTAACTCAACACCTCCTAACACATTAGGCTCACAGTTATCTAATAACTGAGAATCGCCACTAATGTAGCTGTACATGTACAAATGCATCCAAATGGGTATTATAAAAATATCCAGCAGCGTACACGATGGCTCACATTCTACATTTTTCTGCGTCTCGAAAATTTTTGCTGTTTACAGCACTTTCTGAATTCCTTGATTATTGGAACGTGTCATGCTTATTACTATGAGAAATTCCTACCTATATCTACCTATTATGCTACAGTAACTCCATTTATCAGTCCGTGCTTCGTGCAGTATATCTAAATGCTGCACTGTGTTTCAATACATATTGAAATAGTCAGCAAATCTAGCAATCACAGAGAAGGGGTCTCTGAGCGCAACTTCATATTAAACAGGAAATATTAGATTGCTTCAGACAAAGCGGAGTGCACGTCTGTTGGCCTTGTAAAGATCTGACACGCCGGAGATGGAGAGAGAAAAGATATTACATGAGATTTTTTTTTTATTCTGTATATAACGTTTTAGGCAGGTCTGGAAAAAATGCTGCAAAATAACAATATTTTGACATAGTGTTAGGCTTGGTGTATTGCACTAAATAGATTTAATGAGGAAGTGCAATCGCAGCCCGGGGTCCACCGAGATGTGAAACTGCAGCTAATGTGAATAATGGTGGAGAATGCATTGAGCGATTGCTTGCTCGCATTGAGTTAACAGTCGCTCAGTGAGCAGCACATGAAGTAGTGTCACTCGCACACAGCAACAAAGCAGATGCCCAGCAATAGAGCTATGTCACTCGCACAGGGCAACTAAGCAGATGCCCAGCAATAGAGCTGTGTCACTCGCACACAGCAACGAAGCAGATGCCCAGCAATAGAGCTGTGTTACTCGCACACAGAAACGAAAGATATGATGCTAGACACAATCCCTGTTAACTTCACAGAGGATTGAAGCTCACCAACAGAGCAGGAAGCAACAGTGGTCAGTCAGTAACAGCACTCAAACAACTCCTCTCCAGAGGTGCCGGAATTCTAATGGCTATCAGCCGACCCTGAGCATGTGCTGACAGAGACCACACAGTTGCAAAGTACACTCACACATGAGATTAGGTTGATACTAGCGCACTGGTGTGCACCTCTGAAAACCTTCTAAATGTGTAGCTCAAGTCCAGTCAGACAGGATCTTGCCAGTGGACCAATCTGGAGCTGCCACATCACCAGAGCAGCTGATGACCGACCACCAATGAGACGTTGCCACATCACGAGCATGCTCAGTAGGATGATTTCTGGAATTAGTCTCCATAGTGTTCGCTTGTTGCTGACTACCGCTGGTTACCATAGACTTGGCTGAAGAGCAAGCAGCATCCAGACGAATAGCACGAGCCTTAGCAAGAGGCTGGGACTGACGTCTATGCTCAACAGCACCCGCAGCAGTCAAAGCAGAATGGGAGACCGCATATGCACCAAATATTGATGGAATTAGATTTCTCTATTGTTCATTTACTTTGTATTTTGTTACATGGTAAAAATAAACTATATTAACACTTCTTTTTTGAAAGCATAAATCTTTGTAACATATTTTCGCACTTCCAACACAAAGAGCAAGAGTGCATGAGGGTCTCATAAAATGTAACATCTTTTATTAATATAAAGGTAAGAAATGAAAAACATACATAAATAAAGAAAACAGAGTATTCCTACACATGGTCCAGTACACATATGAAGTGTAGATAAGTATTTAAACTTAAAAAAATAAACAAACATGTTTAAACATATGGTGACCACCCCTCGTATACGATATGCCCTGTTATGACCCCAATGGCGAGGGTCTCAGAGGAACGTGGAAGTCTGCAGAATACAAAAATCCAGCTCATAGGGCAGTGGTAACTGGGTTGACCATATATCTACTCCTAACGCCAACACTAGAAGTAGCCGGGGATCATTCCTACGTTGATTCTAGATGACACGCGCCAGCCGGAGAATCTAGCTACCCCTAGTAGAGAAAAACAAAGACCTTTCTTGCCTCCAGAGAAGGGGACCCCAAAGCTGGATAGAAGCCCCCCACAAATAATGACGGTGAGGTAAGAGGAAATGACAAACACAGAAATGAACCAGATTTAGCACAGAGAGGCCCGCTTACTGATAGCAGAATAAAGAAAGGTAACTTATATGGTCAACAAAAACCCTATTAAAATCCACACTGGAAATTCAAGAACCCCCGAACCGTCTAACGGTCCGGGGGGAGAACACCAGCACCCCTAGAGCTTCCAGCAAAGGTCAGGATATAGATTTGGAACAAGCTTGACAAAAATACAAAACCAAAACAAATAGCAAAAAGCAAAAGGCAGACTTAGCTGATATAACTGGAACCAGGATCAGTAGACAAGAGCACAGCAGACTAGCTCTGATAACTACGTTGCCAGGCATTGAACTGAAGGTCCAGGGAGCTTATATAGCAACACCCCTAACTAACGACCCAGGTGCGGATAAAAGGAATGACAGAAAAACCAGAGTCAAAAAACTAGTAACCACTAGAGGGAGCAAAAAGCAAATTCACAACAGTACCCCCCCCCTTAGTGAGGGGTCACCGAACCCTCACCACGACCACCAGGGCGATCAGGATGAGCGGCATGAAAGGCACGAACTAAATCGGCCGCATGCACATCAGAGGCGACCACCCAGGAATTATCCTCCTGACCATAGCCCTTCCACTTGACCAGGTACTGAAGCCTCCGCCTGGAGAGGCGAGAATCCAAGATCTTCTCCACCACGTACTCCAACTCGCCCTCAACCAACACCGGAGCAGGAGGCTCAGCAGAAGGAACTACAGGCACAATGTACCGCCGCAACAAGGACCTATGAAATACATTGTGAATAGCAAACGACACAGGAAGATCCAGACGAAAAGATACAGGATTAAGGATTTCCAATATCTTGTAAGGCCCAATAAAACGAGGTTTAAATTTGGGAGAGGAGACCTTCATAGGAACAAAGCGGGAAGAAAGCCATACCAAATCCCCAACGCGTAGTCGGGGACCCACACCACGGCGGCGGTTGGCAAAGCGCTGAGCCTTCTCCTGTGACAACTTCAAGTTGTCCACCACATGATTCCAGATCTGCTGCAACCTATCCACCACAGAATCCACCCCAGGACAGTCAGAAGGCTCCACATGACCCGAAGAAAAGCGAGGATGGAAACCAGAGTTGCAGAAAAAAGGCGAAACCAAGGTGGCGGAACTAGCCCGATTATTAAGGGCAAACTCAGCCAACGGCAAGAATGTCACCCAATCGTCCTGATCAGCAGAGACAAAACACCTCAAATAAGCCTCCAAAGTCTGATTGGTTCGCTCCGTCTGTCCATTAGTCTGAGGATGGAAAGCAGACGAAAACGACAAATCAATGCCCATCCTACTACAAAAGGATCGCCAGAACCTGGAAACGAACTGGGATCCTCTGTCTGACACAATATTCTCAGGGATGCCGTGCAAACGAACCACGTTCTGGAAAAACACAGGAACCAGATCGGAAGAAGAAGGCAGCTTAGGCAAAGGAACCAAATGGACCATCTTGGAGAAGCGATCACATATCACCCAGATAACGGACATGCCCTGAGATAGCGGAAGATCAGAAATGAAATCCATGGAGATATGTGTCCAAGGTCTCTTCGGGACAGGCAAGGGCAAGAGCAAACCGCTGGCACGAGAACAGCAAGGCTTAGCTCGAGCACAAGTCCCACAGGACTGCACAAATGACCGCACATCCCTTGACAAGGAAGGCCACCAAAAGGACCTGGCCACCAGATCTCTGGTGCCAAAAATTCCCGGGTGACCTGCCAACACCGAGGAATGAACCTCGGAAATGACTCTGCTGGTCCACTTATCCGGGACAAACAGTCTGTCAGGTGGACAAGACTCAGGCCTATCAGCCTGAAATCTCCGCAACACACGTCGCAGATCCGGAGAAATAGCTGACAAGATAACTCCATCTTTAAGAATACCAACAGGATCAACGACTCCAGGAGCATCAGGCACAAAGCTCCTAGAAAGAGCATCGGCCTTCACATTCTTTGAACCTGGTAAATACGAGACAACAAAATCAAAGCGGGAGAAAAACAATGACCAGCGGGCCTGTCTCGGATTAAGGCGTTTAGCAGACTCGAGATACATCAGATTTTTGTGATCAGTCAAGACCACCACACGATGCTTAGCACCCTCGAGCCAATGACGCCACTCCTCAAATGCCCATTTCATGGCCAACAACTCCCGATTGCCCACATCATAATTTCGCTCGGCAGGCGAAAACTTCCTAGAGAAAAAGGCACAAGGTTTCATAACAGAGCAACCAGGGCCTCTCTGCGACAAAACGGCCCCTGCCCCAATCTCAGAAGCATCCACCTCAACCTGAAAGGGAAGTGAGACGTCAGGCTGGCACAAAACAGGCGCCGAAGTAAACCGGCGTTTCAACTCCTGGAAAGCCTCCACGGCAGCAGGAGCCCAGTTAGCTACATCGGAGCCCTTCTTGGTCATATCCGTCAAAGGTTTCACAATGCTAGAAAAATTAGCGATAAAACGACGGTAGAAGTTAGCGAAGCCCAAGAACTTCTGAAGACTCTTAACTGACGAGGGCTGAGTCCAATCAAGAATAGCTCGGACCTTGACTGGGTCCATCTCCACAGCAGAAGGGGAAAAAATGAACCCCAAAAAGGGAACCTTCTGCACACCAAAGAGACACTTTGAGCCCTTGACAAACAAAGAATTTTCACGCAAAATTTTAAAGACCAACCTGACCTGCTCCACATGCGAATCCCAATTGTCAGAAAAAACCAAAATATCATCCAGATAAACAATCAAAAATTTATCCAGATACTTCCGGAAAATGTCATGCATAAAGGACTGAAAAACTGAAGGCGCATTGGAGAGCCCAAAAGGCATCACCAAGTACTCAAAATGACCTTCGGGCGTATTGAATGCGGTTTTCCATTCATCACCTTGCTTAATGCGCACAAGGTTGTACGCACCACGAAGGTCTATCTTGGTGAACCACTTGGCACCCTTAATCCGGGCAAACAAGTCAGACAACAGCGGTAAAGGATACTGAAATTTGACAGTGATCTTATTTAAAAGTCGATAATCAATACAAGGTCTCAAAGATCCGTCCTTTTTTGCCACAAAAAAGAATCCCGCACCAAGAGGGGAAGAAGACGGACGAATATGTCCTTTCTCCAGAGACTCCTTGATATATGAACGCATAGCGGTATGTTCAGGTACCGACAGATTAAACAGTCTTCCCTTAGGAAATTTACTGCCTGGGATCAAATCTATAGCACAGTCACAGTCCCTATGAGGAGGCAGTGCACTGGACTCAGACTCACTGAAGACATCCTGATAATCAGACAAATACTCCGGAACTTCCGAAGGCGTAGAAGAAGCAATAGACACAGGCAGGGAATCCCCATGAATACCACGACAGCCCCAACTTGAGACTGACATAGCCTTCCAGTCCAGGACTGGATTATGGGTCTGTAACCATGGCAGCCCTAAAACAACCAAATCATGCATTTTATGTAAAACCAGGAAACGTATCACCTCGCGGTGTTCAGGAGTCATGCACATGGTAACCTGTGTCCAATACTGCGGTTTATTTGCTGCCAATGGTGTAGCATCAATACCCCTAAGAGGAATAGGATTTTCTAATGGTTCAAGAGTAAAACCACAGCGCTTAGCAAATGAGAGATCCATGAGACTCAGGGCAGCACCTGAATCTACAAACGCCATGACAGGATAAGATGACAGTGAGCAAATCAAAGTTACAGACAGAATAAACTTAGGATGCAAATTACCAACAGTGACAGGACTAACAACCTTAGCTATACGTTTAGAGCATGCTGAGATAACATGTGTAGAATCACCACAGTAGTAGCACAAGCCATTCCGGCGTCTATGAATTTTCCGCTCATTTCTAGTCAGGATTCTATCACATTGCATTAAATCAGGTGTCTGTTCAGACAACACCATGAGGGAATTTGCGGTTTTTCTATCACATTGCACCGAATTAGGTGTCTGTTCAGACAACACCATGAGGGAATTTGCGGTTTTGCGCTCCCGCAACCGCCGGTCAATTTGAATAGCCAGTGCCATAGTATCATTCAGACCTGTGGGAATGGGAAAACCCACCATAACATTCTTAATGGCTTCAGAAAGGCCATTTCTAAAATTAGCGGCCAGTGCACACTCGTTCCAATGTGTCAGCACGGACCATTTCCGAAATTTTTGGCAATACACTTCAGCCTCGTCCTGCCCCTGAGACATAGCCAGCAAGGCCTTTTCTGCCTGAATCTCAAGATTGGGTTCCTCATAAAGTAAACCGAGCGCCAGAAAAAACGCATCAAGATCAGCCAATGCCGGATCTCCTGGCACCAGCGAAAAAGCCCAATCCTGAGGGTCGCCCCGTAAGAACGAAATAACAATTTTTACTTGCTGAGCAGAATCTCCAGATGAACAGGGTCTCAGGGACAAAAACAATTTACAATTATTCACGAAATTCCTAAACTTAAACCTGTCTCCGGAAAACAGTTCAGGAATCGGTATTTTAGGTTCTGACCTAGGATTTCTGATAACATAGTCTTGTATGCCCTGCACACGAGTAGCCAGCTGGTCCACACTTGTAATCAAGGTCTGGACATTCATGTCTGCAGCAAGCATAGCCACTCTGAGGTAAAGGGGAAGAAGAAAAAAAAAAACTCAGAATCTTCTTTCTTATAATCCCTCTTCTGCAATGCATTAAACATTTAATACTGGCCTGGCAAACTGTTATGACCCCAATGGCGAGGGTCTCAGAGGAACGTGGAAGTCTGCAGAATACAAAAATCCAGCTCATAGGGCAGTGGTAACTGGGTTGACCATATATCTACTCCTAACGCCAACACTAGAAGTAGCCGGGGATCATTCCTACGTTGATTCTAGATGACACGCGCCAGCCGGAGAATCTAGCTACCCCTAGTAGAGAAAAACAAAGACCTTTCTTGCCTCCAGAGAAGGGGACCCCAAAGCTGGATAGAAGCCCCCCACAAATAATGACGGTGAGGTAAGAGGAAATGACAAACACAGAAATGAACCAGATTTAGCACAGAGAGGCCCGCTTACTGATAGCAGAATAAAGAAAGGTAACTTATATGGTCAACAAAAACCCTATTAAAATCCACACTGGAAATTCAAGAACCCCCGAACCGTCTAACGGTCCGGGGGGAGAACACCAGCACCCCTAGAGCTTCCAGCAAAGGTCAGGATATAGATTTGGAACAAGCTGGACAAAAATACAAAACCAAAACAAATAGCAAAAAGCAAAAGGCAGACTTAGCTGATATAACTGGAACCAGGATCAGTAGACAAGAGCACAGCAGACTAGCTCTGATAACTACGTTGCCAGGCATTGAACTGAAGGTCCAGGGAGCTTATATAGCAACACCCCTAACTAACGACCCAGGTGCGGATAAAAGGAATGACAGAAAAACCAGAGTCAAAAAACTAGTAACCACTAGAGGGAGCAAAAAGCAAATTCACAACAATGCCCCCTGATGAAGCTGCGGATGAAACGCGCGTAGGGGCCATTGGACAAGGACACATTGATTTTCTCCCTATCTGGACACATTATTTAGATGTAAGTACTCTTACCTTCATTGCATTATCAGATCCTCTACAGATAGTCATATCACTAAGCTTTTAGACTAGGGGTGGTCACCATATGTTTAAACTTGTTTATTTCTGTTTTCAAGTTTATATACTTATCTACACTTCATGTGTGCACTGGACCATTTGTAGGAATACTCTGTTTTCTTTATTTATGTATGTTTTTCATTTTTTACCTTCATGTTAATAAAAGCTGTTACATTTTATGAGACTCCCTTGCATTCTTGCTCCTTGTGCTGGTTGTGCTATTTATCCTAGAGCGTGTCTCCAGAGAGTTTTTCTTTATCTCTGCTCATTTGTTGTAAGTTTTCAATCTATTTTCACACTTGCCTAAAACTTTTGGACAGAAGTATGTCAGTGTTATTTTACAAAATTGCCAGTTATGTAAGAAGAGCATGGCTGTGATTGTGTTTTCCCCTACACTTTATATGCAAGCAATGAATGTTTCAAATAATTGAAAGCAAGAATCGATATGTGAAATGATGAGAAACTGGTGAAGTAGATTAGCGCTTAAAATACAGGGGGGTTGTAACACTCTTTTGAACACTCCCCCAGACCAGTCCTTATAATAAAGCCAAAAAAGAGCATGTTTAAGTACGTGTGACTCTTCATAAGAAAGGGTCCACCTCCGTGACACTTCAGCAGTATTTTCCATATAGGACAGGCTGTGTTTAAACATTTTTTATTATAAATCAGCAACAAGACATATACACTCCTCAACTTTGAAATTGCAACGCCAAGAAGGAAAACTTGTGGAATTAGGAATTCACAGGATAGAAAGATATGTTAATGATATGCAAATGATGAAAAAATAGAAACAACGTTTTCAAAATATCTCGATTTATTCAGCATCCAGTATGAACACCACAAACAGAGATCCTCACACTTACACCCCTAGTTGCTAACAATCAGTTTATTAATGGTTGCCTGAGGAATGTTTTGTCACACTGAATGAACTTGAGCATGCAAATTATCAACATCTGCAGCACCCTTTGTAGGTTCTGGCCAATGACATTCCAGATGTTCATGATGGTAGACAAGTTAATGATGCTTTTACCCATAGCAGCACATTTAGATGACGCTGGCTCTCATACTCTGGCATTGTGAAGTGAAAAATTGCTCCTGGGATACTTTGGAGAAATGGCTGTATAACTGTTGTTAAAGCCAATCAATCTAACCCCAAACTGGAATGAAGAACAAAGGGGTCTGGTATCTTTACATTATTCCACACCACACTACAGGTCCTTCTCAAAAAATTAGCATATAGTGTTAAATGTCATTATTTACCATAATGTAATGATTACAATTAAACTTTCATATATTATAGATTCATTATCCACCAACTGAAATTTGTCAGGTCTTTTATTGTTTTAATACTGATGATTTTGGCCTACAACTCCTGATAACCCAAAAAACCTGTCTCAATAAATTAGCATATCAAGAAAAGGTTCTCTAAACGACCTATTACCCTAATCTTCTGAATCAACTAATTAACTCTAAACACATGCAAAAGATACCTGAGGCTTTTAAAAACTCCCTGCCTGGTTCATTACTCAAAACCCCCATCATGGGTAAGACTAGCGACCTGACAGATGTCAAGAAGGCCATCATTGACACCCTCAAGCAAGAGGGTAAGACCCAGAAAGAAATTTCTCAACAAATAGGCTGTTCCCAGAGTGCTGTATCAAGGCACCTCAATGGTAAGTCTGTTGGAAGGAAACAATGTGGCAGAAAACGCTGTACAACGAGAAGAGGTGACCGGACCCTGAGGAAGATTGTGGAGAAGGACCGATTCCAGACCTTGGGGAACCTGAGGAAGCAGTGGACTGAGTCTGGTGTGGAAACATCCAGAGCCACCGTGCACAGGCGTGTGCAGGAAATGGGCTACAGGTGCCGCATTCCCCAGGTAAGGCCACTTTTGAACCATAAACAGCGGCAGAAGCGCCTGACCTGGGCTACAGAGAAGCAGCACTGGACTGTTGCTAAGTGGTCCCAAGTACTTTTTTCTGATGAAAGCAAATTTTGCATGTCATTCGGAAATCAAGGTGCCAGAGTCTGGAGGAAGACTGGGGAGAAGGAAATGCCAAAATGCCTGAAGTCCAGTGTCAAGTACCCAGTCAGTGATGGTGTGGAGTGCCATGTCAGCTGCTGGTGTTGGTCCACTGTGTTTCATCAAGGGCAGGGTCAATGCAGCTAGCTATCAGGAGATTTTGGAGCACTTCATGCTTCCTGGCACCTGCTCAGAGTGCCAAAACCACTGGTAAATGGTTTACTGACCATGGTATTACTGTGCTCAATTGGCCTGCCAACTCTCCTGACCTGAACCCCATAGAGAATCTGTGGGATATTGTGAAGAGAAAGTTGAGAGACGCAAGACCCAACACTCTGGATGAGCTTAAGGCCGCTATTGAAGCATCCTGGGCCTCCATAACATCTCAGCAGTGTCACAGGCTGATTGCCTCCATGCCACGCCGCATTGAAGCAGTCATTTCTGCCAAAGGATTCCCGACCAAGTATTGAGTACATAACTGAACATTATTATTTGATGTTTTTTTTGTTTGTTATTAAAAAACACTTTTATTTGATTGGACGGTTGAAATATGCTAATTTATTGAGACAGGTTTTTTGGGTTATCAGGAGTTGTAGGCCAAAATCATCAGTATTAAAACAATAAAAGACCTGACAAATTTCAGTTGGTGGATAATGAATCTATAATATATGAAAGTTTAATTGTAATCATTACATTATGGTAAATAATGAAATTTAACACTATATGCTAATTTTTTGAGAAGGACCTGTATAATCCCAGGAGTTGGACCAGAGTGATGTTTCCCCATGATGGCCTCTTCATGGAATTTCCATTTTTCCATCGCCATACAAATCTCTAGCTATCATTGAGTCAAGACAAAACAGGAAATCATCTAAGAAGTTGATTGACCTCCATTCCAGCCGCCATTGCTTCATTCCAGCCTCTGGTCTCTATCTTGAAACTTTGTAAGCAGCACCATGCAGAAGCTTTAACAAGGAAATATGACACCGTGTTAGGGTTGGCAGATTGCCCTAAATAAATTTAATAGACAAGTGCAATCGCAACCCGGGGTCCACCATGCAGAGATGTTAAACTGCAGCTAGTGTGAACAATGACGGAACACATAGCGAGCGATTGCTTGCACACACTGAGTTAAATGCTACTCAGTGAACAACACCTGAAATGACCACGCAAGAAGAAACAAAACAGATGCTCTGCTACTGAGCTGTGTCACTTGCACACAGAAATGGAATAGATACGCTGCAATAGAGCTGTGTCACTCGCACACAGAAACGGAAGAGATGCTCTGCAATAGAGCTGTGCCATTCACACACAGAAGCGGAATAGATGCTCTGCAGTAGAGCTGTGTCAATTACCCACAGAAACAGAAAAGAAGCTCTGCAGCAGAGCTGTGTGACTCGCACACAGAAACATAATAGATGCTCTGCAATAGGGCTGTGTCACTCGCACACAGTAATGGAATAGGTATGATGCTAGATATGATCCATGTTAACCTCACAGGGGAGCGAATCTTGCTCATGGGGTAAAAAGCAAACAGTGGTCACACAGTCAACAAAAGCACTCAACCAACTCCTCTCCGGAGGTGCCGGAATTCAAATGGCTAGACGCTAGCCCTGAATTCATACACACAATCTCCTCTCCAGAGAACTGGAATTCTAATGGCTTACTGATGACCCTGAGCACATGCTGGTAAAGACCACACTGATGTAATGTCCCATACACACATATAATGAGAATTATACTAGTGCGCCTGTGTGCACCTCTGAGAGCCTTTTAAATATTCAGCTCATGTCTAGTCGGATAGGACCTTGCACTCGGACCAATCTGAAGCTGCCACATCACCAGAGCAGCTGATGACCGACCACCAGTGAGATGCCACCAAATCACGAGCATGCTCAGTAGACGCTGGGTCTGACGTCTGTGCTCAGCAGCCCCCGCAGCGGCCAAAGCAGAATAGGAGACCACAGATGCAGACAAGGCTTGGGATCTACCCTGTGCAGCGGAAGAATCCTGGTGCCTACCACACCAGTCCTTTTCCTTGGTTCATGGTGTTAGGTGACTTAATGTACCCAGACTGCTCTAGTGTTCATTTCAGGTACAATAACAACTCGTAGTTACATTGATTAGAACCAGTGGTACGGTCATATCTTAAAAGTGTTCCAGGAGGTGATTTTCAACATGACAACAATGCCAGGCCACATGTTGCTTGTGATACCTTGAGCATCCTATGTGGCTTAAACTTGCCATCATGGCCTGCAGCTTCTACAGACTTCTTTATCATTTGGCACAACTGAAATGTCATTGTTTGTCAATCGACCATTACAAACGGATGTGGAAAGCAGCGGATCTTGCATAGCAATGCTAATGTCCAGGAGTATATATATATAGATATATATATATATATATAGATATATATATATATACATGTATGTATATATGTATACTCTATGTTTAGTGTTGCTTGAAAAATACAATATACCCTTAAAGGGAATCTGTCACTACAGTCCCAACCTGAATCCATAAACTTCCACTATTACTTACAGTGAAGAGTAATGGATTCATGAATTGATGACTATATATATATATATATATATATATATATATATATATATATATATATATAGATATATATATATAGATAGATAGATAGATAGAGGGAAAATGGAACAGCACAATGCTCACCGGTGGGTGCCTGGCCTCCTGGATGGAATGGTCCACACATCTATCCAACATGTATACCAAATAGCAAAAGGAAGGCAGCACTCCAAGGTTTCAAAGTGAAAAAAAGTTGTGAAGTTTAATCAACCCACATCACTGTACTGTATATACATCATATATATATACAGTACAGATCAAAAGTTTGGACACACCTTCTCATTTAAAGATTTTTCTGTATTTTCATGACTATGAAAATTGTAAATTCACACTGAAGGCATCAAAACTATGAATTAACACATGTGGAATTATATACTTAACAAAAAAGTGTGAAACAACTGAAAATATGTCTTATATTCTAGGTTCTTCAAAGTAGCCACCTTTTGCTTTGATGACTGCTTTGCACACTCTTGGCATTCTTGTGATGAGCTTCAAGAGGTAGTCACCGGAAATGATCTTCCAACAATCTTGAAGGAGTTCCCAGAGATGCTTAGCACTTGTTGGCCCTTTTGCCTTCTTTCTGCGGTCCAGCTCACCCCAAACCATCTCGATTGGGTTCAGGTCTGGTGACTGTGGAGGCCAGGTCATACCCCATCACTCTCCTTCTTGGTCAAATAGCCCTTACACAGCCTGGAGGTGTGTTTGCGGTCATTGTCCTGTTGAAAATTAAATGATGGTCCAAATAAACGCAAACCGGATGGAATAGCATGCCCCTGCAAGATGCTGTGGTACCAATGCTGGTTCAGTATGCCTTCAATTTTGAATAAATCCACAACAGTGTCACCAGCAAAGCACCCCCACACCATCACACCTCCTCCTCCATGCTTCACGGTGGGAACCAGGCATGTAGAGTCCATCCGTTCACCTTTTTTGCGTTGCACAAAGACACAGTGTTTGGAACCAAAGATCTGAAATTTGGACTCATCAGACCAAAGCACAGATTTCCACTGGTCTAATGTCCATTCCTTGTGTTCTTTAGCCCAATCAAGTCTCTTCTGCTTGTTGCCTGTCCTTAGCAATGGTTTCCTAGCAGCTATTTTACCATGAAGGCCTGCTGCACAAAGTCTCCTCTTAACAGTTATTGCAGAGATGTGTCTGCTGCTAGAACTCTGTGTGGCATTGACCTGGTCTCTAATCTGAGCTGCTGTTAACCTGCGATTTCTGAGGCTGGTGACTCGGATAAACTTATCCTCAGAAGCTGAGGTGACTCTTGGTCTTCCTTTCCTGGGGCGGTCCTCATGTGAGCCAGTTTCTTTGTAGTGCTTGATGGTTTTTGCAACTGCACTTGGGGACACTTTCAAAGTTTTCACAATTTTTCGGACTGACTGACCTTCATTTCTTAAAGTAATGATGGTCACTGTTTTTTCTTTACTTAGCTGCTTTTTTCTTGCCATAATACAAATTCTAACAGTCTATTCAGTAGGACTATCAGCTGTGTATCCACCAGACTGCTGCACAACACAACTGATGGCCCCAACCCCATTTATAAGGCAAGAAATCCCACTTATTAAACCTGACAGGGCACACCTGTGAAGTGAAAACCATTTCCGGTGACTACCTCATGAAGCTCATCAAGAGAATGCCAAGAGTGTGCAAAGCAGTCATCAAAGCAATAAGTGGCTACTTTGAAGAACCTAGAATATAAGACATACTGTATTTTCAGTTGTTTCACACTTTTTTGTTAAGTATATAATTCCACATGTATTAATTCATAGTGTTGATGCCTCCAGTGTGAATTTACAATTTTCATATTCATGAAAATACAGATAAATCTTTAAATGAGAAGGTGTGTCCAAACTTTTCGTCTGTACTATATATATATACAAGCCTGTTCATTACTCCACTACCCTCTACTTTAAGCTATAATGGTATTTTAGGGGAGGCGGATGTATTGGCAGGTTAACTTTAAAGGGAACCTGTCACCAGGAAAAATGCTATTAACCTGCAGATACGGGGTTAATCTGCAGGTTAATAGTGTTACTAACCTGCCCAGCGCCTGCTAGTAGCCAAACCCTCCAGGGAGAAAAGGAACTTTATTCTTCCTGGCAGGATTCAGTTTCAATGACGGGGAAGAAGAGGGCACTGACCCAGGTTCAGTCACCGCTCTGACGATAAAGAACGACGGCTGTAACCGCACCCCTCACACTGATTGACAACCGACCCAATGTAGAGCCAGTGTCAGGGCCGGGGTGCGGTTACAGCTGCCGTCCTCTATACTCAGAGTGGTGACTGTATTACAGTAGCCCTGGCGCTGTCCCCATGACTTAAACCGAATGCCACCAGGGGGAATAAAGTTCATATCTCCCCACAGCGCACAGCTACATGCGGGCAGGTTAGTAACACTATTAACCTGCAGATTAACCCCATATCTGCAGGTTAATAGTATTTTTCTGGTGACAGGCTCCCTTTAAGGGTGTGTTTTTTTGTTTTCATCTTAGACATGTATGGATTAGTAGACTGTAGTCAGAACCCATGGTTGTGAAACCACCACCTCTCCTTTCACAATATCCATTGCAGTATGCAGGACATGGGGTCATCATGGGACCCCTTCTGGAGATGAGATAGCTGCTGAACCTTGAACCCTCCTGTTTTAGCCACATTTATGGCATATCCAACCACAAGTAAATTGAAATTACCGATTAATTAGACATATGTTAATAATGAATATATCTTTTCACCTCCCTCCCTACATTTGCTGAGTATGTTAGATATTCAGTGTATTTTCTCCTTTTTTTAGTCTTGTCATAAAAAGCTATAGAATCCGTTAGTGATTTTGATGATTAACTCTGGTCTTTACAATTTGCATTGATATTCCAATCTCATGAAGTTGTCAATATATTTATTGCTAAGTTGGTATATTCTCTTATGGATGGCAAGGCATGAATCTCTATATGCTGGTTATTTTGTAAAATGAGAGAAAGCCACATGTTGCCCGTCACTATTCTGCTGCCTCCGGTACAGATAGAGTTGCAAGATCCCAGCTCTGCTGACAAAGTGCTGCATTGCAGCAATGGCTACAGGAATGTTATACCAATCTGTGCACACATCCACTCTTTATTTATTAATGTGCGATTGATTGATCTGTGATCCGCTAGGATATCCTCGAAGATTGTCTGCTGGAAGGACTGGAGTATGAGATCTGCTGTGGTAACCTGACTATTGATCCTGAACAAGTGAAATTTGTAGGAGCCTCCAGGTGACGCAATGTCGGATGCTAGTAACTTGATGTTGTTGGCAGAACATATTTTATTCACTAAAGTGGGGGACAATGTGCTAAAATATTCAACAATGCAGTCAGTAGAGAATTACTTTATGAGTCATTGCACCTATTCTGCAGAGCTTTGCAACACTGTAATTGGTTGTATACAAAGAAGAGGGACATTTCATAAGTTTTGTAGCATCATTTTATCATTGGTGTTACCCTGCCAGCAAAGTAAAAGCAATACTAACACTTTCTGCCCCTTTGTGTACTGTATTGAATCAAAAGTACTCTATTTTTAATTTATTTTCATTTTATTTTTTATTTTTGTTTTTTAAGCTCCAGCACATGAGCAAACAATCTAGTCAATTAGTTTATGAAGATATAAAACTATGTGTATGTAGTATTATAATAGTTGATACTATGGGCAACCCATATTCATATTCAAATCAATTTCACACCCAATTTCATAAAAATTCAGATTCACCAGGAACCTTCATTTTTTGTCATTCTTCCACGTAGATCCAACATACTGGCTACTTGACAAAAACATCATACTTACCTTCCCCCTCACATGTCTAGGTGTGGCAGCTCCCCATCTGGTTGCTTGCTCACATCATCCCTTCAGGACTCATTTTCTCTCCTGTCTTCAACTTTACTCTTCGGTGTTTCCAGCACTGACTAGGCCTCAAGCAACATCATAACATCAAAGGATGACAGTGACATACGTCATGACATCTCATGAGACCTTGTCAAAGCCTAGACCTCAATCGAAGACATGATGCATGTCGCCCTTATGGTGCTGCTTTAGTTCTAGTCAGCACCGGAAGTGCCAAAGAGTGCAGATAAGGATTGAAGGAAAGACCGATGGTTGAGGGAAGGGAAGTGAGTCAGCGGTGGAACAGATGGGAAGTGGAGGAGCTCATGATGTTATAGCTTTGCTTTAGTTCAAGTCAGCACCAGAAGTGCCAAAAGAGTAAAGTAATGATGGAAGAAAAATGAGCCAGTTGTGGACCATATGGGGAGCGGTGTAGCTAAGGCTGGTTTCACACTTGCGTTTTGATCTGCAGCGTTTTTAAAAAAACGCATGTGGTGAAAAAATGCATCTAAACGTGGCAAAACGCCGCGTTTTTTAGACGCATGCGTTTTTGCATGCAGAAAAAAAATGCGACATTTTGCGGCGTTTACATGCATTTTTTCCTGCGTTTGCATTTTTTAAACGCATGCTGAGAAGTGTGTGGCAGCTGCCAATCATCAAAATCAACTAGAAAACCCACTAAAAACAGAAATAGCTATGGTTAGGGTTAGGGTTAGGATCCCTAGTAACCCTAGGGATCCTAACCCTAACCCTAACCCTAACCCTACTCCTAACCCTAACCCTAACCCTACCCCTAACCCTAACCCTAACCCTAGGGATCCTAACCCTAACCCTAACCCTAGGGATCCTAACCCTAACCCTAACCCTAAGGGTTAGGATTGTAACCCTAACCCTAAGGGTTAGGGTTAGAATCCCTAGGGTTACTGCTGCTATATACTATGTGGGCAGTGTTATATACTACGTGGGCTGCATTATATACTACATGGCTGCTATATACTACGTGGGCAGTGTTATATACTATTAAAGAACAAGACGTGCACTCTCGCTACTGGTGGTGCAGACTGAACATGGAGGGACACTGCAGAATATAGTCATATACAACAACAGTCGCACTCAAGAAAGAGGTTTTCAGATTTTTAGTTTAGCTGAAAAAACGTGATTTTTTCTTTATTGCAAACACCATAACAAAGATATCACCGCAGTGTTTCAAGGTAGGTAACGTTTCGACCCACAAGGTCTTCTTCAAACCTTACTTATAGTTGTAGAAACAGAGCGAAGGGCACACACCACCACCGCAGACACCAGTGTTTCCGCTACTATAGCCCCTAACGGGACTCCTACACCTCTCCAGGGATCTGTGCCCTTCTCTTTCTTGAGTGCGACTGTTGTTGTATATGGCAGTGTTATATACTACGTGGGCTGCGTTATATACTACATGGCTGCTATATACTACGTGGGCAGTGTTATATACTATGTGAGCTGTGTTATATAATGTGTGGGCTGCGTTATACACTACATGGCTGCTATATACTGTGTGGGCTGTGTTATATACTGTTTGGGCTGTGTTATATACTACGTGGGCTGTGTTATATACTGCATAGCTGCTATATACTACGTGGGCAATGTTATATTCTACGTGGCCAATGTTATATACTGTTTGGGCTGTGTTGTATACTGCGTGGCCACTGTTACATACTGTGTGGCCTGTATTAACGCATCGGGTATTCTAGAATATGTCGTGGCCTGTGCTATATACTATGTGGCTGCTATATACATACTGTACATGCATACATATTCTAGAATACCCGATGGGTTAGAATCGGGCCACCATATAGTATATTAATAATCATATATTACAAAATGTTAACAAATATTTATCAATCTAAATAATACTGAAACATATTACAAGTTCTGTAGAAAGAAATGCCTTTAAAGACAAGAGAGCAAATCACAGATGAAATGCCACTGATTAGTAAATGCTAGATCTCCAGTACCTGTATGCACATCTTTAAATCACAGCCTTCCCTTACACAATGGCAGGAGGTATTCAACATTGAGGGAGATTACTATACTCAGGAATATTGAATTGAAAAGCACATATTGCCAGATAAAGCCCAAAACACCTGCACTGGTATCTAATTCATTTTCCTCTTGCAGTCTTAATATATTCTTTCTTCGAGCTTTGCCAAGAGCTGAGACCTCTGCTATTTGCCGAGATGCTACATTATGCTGCATTCTGTTGACAAACACATTCACATTACTTACTTTACTTCCAAGTGCTGAAGATTATATTTCCATTCTCAAAATTACAGTTTTTTATATTTCCAAATTCTGCTTGTTGTCACAGTGTCTCATTATAAGGGGGCAGTCAGACGGCCATATAAATCAGACCACTGCTCTGACTGTCCCGACTGGGTGCACCTTGACGCTGTGGTATAGCTTTTATATTTTTTTATCAAAAATAGTGTTAACCAAATACCCTATGTTTTTAACATGTTCTATTACTATTTACTTACTATAGGATATATGCTCATCTTGTTTGTTTTTTCTCCAGCTCTCCGAACCTGAGCATTTCAGTTTCATGTGTTTCTATGCAGCTAGTTTTGGCCTGTCTGTGTAATATAGTCCGATCTTGGCCTGAGTTATATGGCCATCTGACTGCGTTCTTAGAGATCTCTCTTATGTACTTATAGGATATTGACACCTTTTTTAGATTTTTTTTAACTTAAAAGCATGTATGTTTGGCTAAAAATTATTTTTGCACCTCTGGCCTTTCTATGTTGCGCTGTCTGTTGCTGACTGCATAGTGAGTTAATTGAGGATCCATTTGTGAGCTTGTTTAGAAGAAGTTCATAATTATAATCTTCCTCCTTCTGAATATCTCTCAGCTGATTTACGAACACATGAAGTTGAGCTGAATTCGACAAATTAGCTAAGAAGAACAAAGATAAGAGCTACAAACTCTCTCCTCAGAATGAGCTCATTGATGGATTTTCAGTTAACTCATTCTCCAGCCAGCAATTGACAATGCAACAAAAAGTGTAAAGAGCACAAATGGTGCAACATTATTAATGAATGTTTATTTTACCGATTAAGGTAACCTAAGTATCTACTTTTTGACAGCTGCTTGTGCTCCAAACCATGCCGAGAGTGTTTCCATGTTCACCACTTGTAAAAATATTTTTGGCTGTTTTCTGCATTAGGTATATTAAAAAAATATATATATTGGCCTAACAAAAATACTTATGAACCTTTTGCCAGTTTTTCAAATATTTATATATTTATCAGGAAAAAATGGGTGTAAATTCATCTTAATGTATGGGCATTTGCAGGCATTACTTTGGAAAGTAAGGGAAAACAGGTGTAGTATCGAGTCAGCATTGCTTTTAGTTTAAAATAGAATGATCTACATTAATTATTAATATATCTAAACCATACATTTAGAAGTGCATTATGCAGTGAAAAAAACTTACAGTGAAGGAAATAATTATTTGATCCCTTGCTCATTTTGTAAGTTTGCCCACTGACAAATATATAAACAGTCACTACAATTTTAAGGGTAACATAATTTTAAAATTTAACAGTGAGAGCAGGAGCGGTGGATGGAAGTATTCATCTGCCGCTCCTGTGCTGTAAATAAATAATTAAAAAAAAAATGGCGTGGGTTCGTCTGTATTTTTAACAAAACTCACAGCTAGGGGCTGCAACTCTCAGCTGTCAGTTCAGCAAGGATGGTTATCAAGAATAGAGGGATCCCCATACCGTATTTTTTTATTTTTTAAATAAATAATTTTAAAAAATGGAGTGGGGTATTCTCCATTTTTGACAACCAACTGTACTAAAGCAGACAGCTGGGGGCTGGTATTCTCAGGCTGGCCATGGATATTGCCCCAACCTAAAAATAGCAGCCCACAGCTGCCCAGAAAAGACACATCTATTAGATGCACCAATTCTGGGCTTTACCTGGCTCTTCCCACTTGCTCTGTAGTGGTGGTAAGTAGGGTTCATATTTGTGGGGTTGATGTTACCTTTGTATTGTCAGGTGACATCAAGCCCACGGCTTAGTAATGGAAAGGCATCTATAAGACACCTATCCATTACTAATCCTATAGTTGTATTGTAAATAAATATACGGCCAGAATAAACTCCTTTAATTGTAAAAATGACACAGACTCCTTTAATAATCTCAATTAGGCCATAATTATGATCTCGCCTAATTCCACCGAAGCCCTCGATCTCCTGTAATAAACCAAAAATAAAAAACAATACTGTACCATACCTGTCCATCGTTGCGTCCCACACTGTTATCCATATCTGGGGGAGAAGTAGTTTCCAACCTGGATGGTGCCAAAATGTGACCGTCCAGGCTGAGAACCAATGGGAAATGAACAGCTGCAAGTGCAGCTTCAATGACTGAAGGTGACGTCATCAAGGTTACCTTTGGTCAGTGAGGCTCCATTCACAGCCAGGCTGAACTAAATTGACAAAGAGATTAAAAAATTATGGGTCTTTGAAGGAGTTAAAATATTGCTACCTGTATATTTGATATATAAACTATATAGTACATCTCCTTATTTATTTATTTATTTATTATATTTTCCTTCCTTCCATAGAAGAGTCATGCAGATTGTAAATGTAAATTGAATTCGTATTGAAGCCACAAGCCAATTGTGGCAAATAGAAAGTAATTAGATGATCCAAGTACATAATAAATGAGATGCTACATTGACAGCTTGCATTATACTGGCAGGCTGACATAGATATCTGTAATGTATGTAGAAAAACAGACGTGTAACCATATGGTTTTGTAAAAAATAAAGATAAAAACATATAAAACAGGTATCAAGCATACAGCATTTCTTGTGCAAACAATACTTAACATCAAATCTCAAGCGGCAGAATTATCAGATAGGGCATGGTGCCAGGAAGATTTTGAGAAGCTCCAGTTTTCCAGTCACTGCATTGTATGGAAATACTCATGGGAAATTTTAAGGTATTTAATGAAATTGGGCGCAATGTGTATTAGGGAGTATTACATTCAATGCATCACTCTTTCCAGTTTTCTTCTATGGAAACTTAAATGGGTATTTCTGTATAAGCACAAATGACCTCTTCAGTTCTTCAGTAAATAGTGAATTAATGTTAGAACAGTGTGAAGTCCACCTCACTTACTCCCATTGATCACTAGAATGGTGGACTTATGTCACCTGTTCTCCTATAGTTTCCCATTGCTACAATACTGTGATCAGAAAGCATTGAATGGAGCGGAAAGTCATGCCATAGTCATGCTGCGCCTTTCAAATCTGCGACCTTGAGGATATAAAGATATTCAAGCACTACATAGATTTGAGTAAAGTGACTTAGTGCAATTGAGACTTCATACTCCATTCAACACTTACAGGTCGCAGTCTTGCCATGAGGAGACAACAGCGGACATAAGTCCATCTTTCTGGTGATTACAGAGGTCCTGGCAGTGTGAAGCGCACAGATCTAACACTTTTATTAGATATGATAAGAGGATTGAGTCTGATTCAAATTTTCAAAAATTTGTGGCTTCATTTTGAGATTCCATTCATGTTTTGCAAAATAGAAAAGTTCCCTGGCACCAATTTCTACACTTTTGAGGGATCAGAAAGTGGGCTAGTGCCATTTTGTGTTTTTTCTTTGTAGGCCGGCTTATAATGTACATTGTATAGTGGCAGTCAGTACCTGGCCCATCATTGATCAGTGGTTTCTAGTAGGGCACAGTTTGTACAGTAGAGTTGTTTTCTATTTCCAAAGTCTCTTGGTAAGTGTCTATTTCTTCTGTAGAGTGTACACTCTTATAGTTAGCTGGGTCCTCTGTTTCTTTTAGAGTGTAAGTTCTAATGGTTTGCGGGGTCTTTTCTCTCTCTCTCTCCTGATTAGTGTAAGCTCTTATGGTCAGCGGTATCCTCTATCTCCAGTAAAGTCTAAGCTCACATGACCAGCGGGTTCCTTGTTCTCTACTGTAGATTGTAAGCTCTTATGATCAACTAGATGGTGACCTGATTCTAAAGCATCGGGTATTCTAGAATATGTATGTACGTCGCACTGTGAGTGGGGGTTAAATTCCGTGCCAATATCGCTGATTGGTTGCGGCCACCCAGGCGCGACCAATCACCAAGCGGTGTTTAAATCCCATGGCAATATCACTGATTGGTCGTGGCCGGCCGCGTAGTATATAGCACAGCCACATAGTATATAGCAGCCACATAGTATATAGCACAGCCACATAGTATATAGCACAGCGATGTAGTATATAACACAGCCCACGCAGTAGATAGCACAGCCACGTAGTATATAGCACAGCTACATAGTATATAGCACAGCCACATTGTATATAGCACAGGCATGTAGTATATAACACAGCTATGTAGTATATAGCAGCCACATAGCATATAACACAGCCCACGTAGTATATAGCACAGCAACATAATATATAGCAGCCACGCAGTATATTACATAGACAGCCACATAGTATATAGCAGCCACGTAGTATATAGCAGCCAAGTAATATATAGCAGCCACGTAGTATATAGCAGCCATGTAATATATAGCAGCCACGTAGTATATAGCAGCCAAGTAATATATAGCAGCCACGTAGTATATAGCAGCCATGTAATATATAGCAGCCACGTAGGATATAGCACAGCCACGTAGTATATAGCACAGCCCACGTAGTATATAGCACAGCGACGTAATATATGGCAGCCATGTAGTATATAACACAGACAGCCACGTAGTATATAGCAGCCACGTAATATACATCATAGTAGCCACGTAGTATATAGCACAGCCACATAGTATATAGCACAGCAATGTAGTATATAGAAGCCATGTAGTATATAACACAGCCCACATAGTATATAGCACAGCTGCATAGTATATAGAAGCCACGTAGTATAAAACACAGGCAGCCACGTAGTATATAGCAGTCACGTAGTATATAGCAGCCACGTAATATATAGCAGCCACGTAGTATATTATAGCCACATAGTATATAACACAGCCCACGTAGTATACAGCAGTGTGGGCACCATATCCATGTGAAAAAAAGAATTAAAATAAAAAAATAGTTATGTACTCACCCTCCGGCATCCAGCGAAGCTGTCCCGATGCGCGCGATGCTGCCACCAGCTTCTGTTCCCAGTGATGCATTGCGATAAACCCAGATGACTTAGCGGTCTCCGCCAGCCGCATCGCGTGGAGCGGGAAAGCTGTGGAGGCAACAGAAGGTGAGAATAACATGATTTTTTTATTATTATTTTTAACATTATATCTTTTTACTATTGATGCTGCATAGGCAGCATCAATAGTAAAAAGTTGGTCTGGGATGGGGCGACACACTGGCGCTGACTGTAGGGGAGTAGGGAGGGGGCACTGACTGGACGGAAGTAGGGAGGGGACAATTCATGGACAGACTGTGCCTGTCGCTGATTGGTCACGGCCTGCCGGCCGTGATCAATCAGCGATGCGGGATTTCCGTTACAGACAGACAAACAGACAGACAGACAGATGGAAGTATCCCTTAGACGATTATGTAGATAGATGGGGTTCTCTCTATTTCTCTTCCTCTATCTCTCATAGGCCAATATAGTATAAGCTGTAATAGCCAACGGGGTCCTTTCTCTTTCTCACCTATATGGTGCAGACTTTTATTGTCAGTGGGGTTCATTGTCTCTCTCTCTCCTGTCCCCCAAAGTAAAGTTATAAACATTAATATTAATTAATGTGAGAAAGGCCTTAAGTTGCTTCGAAAATACCTTGGGGTTCTTTGTGAATTTACAGAATATTTTACACCTTGCTCTTGGTGTGATCTTTGTTGGTCAACCACCCTAGTGAGGTAAATAATGGTCTTGTATTTCATCCATTTGTATATATTTTTATCTGTTTGACTGCGGATTTGATGCGTCAAAACTGTTTATAGTTATTTTGTAACATTTCCAGCCTCATCATTCAAGGTTGTCAGAAATCTCTTTGTTCATTTCATAATATACTTGCCCAAACATGTGTTTTGAACATCAAAATTATTCTGGTTACTTAAATAAAATAAATAAAACAGGTTGGCAACTTCCACCTGATTGTCACACCATTGATTGAAAACACCAGACTGTAATTTCACTTTCAAATCATGTGCTAATCCTCGAGGTTTATCACTCACCGACATGTAATATTAGATCATTTGTCTCAATGAAAAAAACAATATCTAATATTTTAACTCAGTTGTTTGATTTTATTCCTTTTATCTATGGTTCTTTAAGACTTTTTTGAAAATCTGACCAAGTTTTAGTTTAAATTTATAAACAAATATGATGATGTAGTACCGTGTTAGCCAGAATAATCGATGTGAATACTTTTCTGCCCAATGATGACTTAAGTATTCTCAGAGTGATACCTTTATTGGCTAACCAGAAAATAATGTTTACAAATATGTTTTGCAAATATGAAAAATTCTGAAGGGTTCATAAACTTTCAAGCACCACCACAGGGTGGTAATACACATGCTGTTTTTGGAAAGAAAAAATAGCCAAAGCAAATGTATCTGGTAATAAAAAAGAGAAAATAAAATAGTAATATTCTCCTCTTTGGTATCCTCGCTTGCATCAAAAAACTACTTAAAAAAATTGCAATTGTGAATCCAGCTTTTCATTATTTTGCTCTGTTTTACAATAAATCATTGGAAGTAAAATCTCATGTGATCAGTTAGTTCTTCTTCAACATGATAGGCATATTTGGGTCAGCTCTTATACATGCTTAACTTGTCTATTTTGAGTATTTACATGTTTATGAAGGATAAGTATATAAATCACATTTCTTGACACAGGAGACAATATATTTCGCTTTACTTATTTTCCTACTATAATAGGTATTTCTGCCTCCTCAAGAAGAGAGTCTATTGTGATGAATAGGTTTAGCAGTTTAGTATTTCAGTAAAAGATTTTTCTTTAATTATTTGAATTTATATGAATTAAAATTGAAAAAAAACCCATATGCTTGTGGCCAAAATAACCCCATTTAGATTAATTAAATTGATCTATGGACACAGAAATTTTATAACAAATTCCTCACGTGTATGAATCTATCTTCAGGATATGTTCATTTACTTTTTTGACTTTCATTTTGAAGCGGATCTGCTTCAAAATCTACAGCAAAATACTCTGTGTGAACATATCACTAGGGTTCCACACAAGATAGGTTAAAATTTGCTGGCACCATAATTGTTGAAGACTTCATCTTATGCTATGCAAGGCTGAAGTCTTATAAATCTTAACTACATTGCTGCTTCTTTATTACAGTGTTGATTGGCCGCTAGAAAATTTACACTGCAAATCCGAAGCAAATCCGTAATGTGTGCATTCACTCTAACACTTAATTTTAAACCAGGGGTCTCTAAATCAGATGGGTACGTGGGCCAGACAGAGCAGAGATTTGAAATTGATGGGCTGTATTCCTTGTGGGATAAAATTAGATTTTCTTTTCTATATGACTTTTTGATCACTTAGGATTCCAATTTTTGTGTGTCAGTATAATGAATAAATTATTTTTTTTGTGATATTTGTTAGGTTCATCGTATGGGTTATGGTACAGTTTTATACCAGGAGTCATCTCGGATGTGGCAATACAAAATGTGTACTTTTTTATTTTTGCTTTCTAAGATAACAGCATCTTTAGTGGCAACATATTTTTTCATTACTTTTTCATATTTTTTTTTTTTCATTTTATATTTTTTTACAACAGTTTCTTCAAATCTTTCACTTTTTCCTACATGTAAATATCTTTTACTTGCCTACTTGCTAACCTAATGTGCTGCAATACTTCTGTACAGCAGGATATTAGATCTGTCAGGTTTTCACTGACATTTCGCTTATTGCAGGACCTTAGATGCCACTGAAGTGTCAGGAACACTGCACTGCACTTGCTAACTGAGCCAGTGCGTGTGTTCTGAGTAAACAAACTGTGCCCAAAGATACCTGTGGAGTGGTGCAGCAATGATGAAGATGTGTGCTTCAGACAAACAGGACCTGAAGCACGTGACTTCTGGGGGAATGGCCTAACCCAGGAGAGCTAGGAGGTGAAGGAAAACTCCTAAAAGGATAACTACAGGACAAAGTTATAATGGGGCAAAGACAGAACAGATAGTCAGAACGTAGCCAAGGGATCAAACACATAGAAGTACAATAGAAGCAGTCAGAGGGTAGTCAGGATGCAGCCAAGAGGTCATACACAGAGAGGTCAGCGCAGTACAAAAGGGACAGGCAAAATTCATAACAGGGGCACAGCCAAATCAGAACCAAACAGACAAAACGTAGCACAGGCACAAAGCACAGGCACAGGTGCAACAGGGTCAGACACACTCAGCCAAGGGTCAGAGTATAAGCGACAAGGAACGGACCCACAATGAGGCTATAAGAAGCCTCCCAGAATCCCAAAGTGAGGCCATCCAGATTAACCCTAAACCTACCTTTACCGACAAGCTAGGCAAACCATGACATGATGGTGGCTGACTGGAAGGCCATTACGTGATCCCAGGTTACCATGCTAGCTACTGGAATCCCACACCCCATCTTTCAAATAATGATCTTGATACCGCTGTCAATTTTGACAATGATATCTTAATGGTTAAACGGATGCGGTTGGTGCTAGTAATGATGCAGTTGCAGCAGGGTGTGAGTTATGATATACAGCTGTCACTAGCTAAATCTTGTGTACTGGCATTATAAACATGCCTTACATGTATGGCGGTTTGCAAGTAGTCACCTCTGATTAAATATCTTATGGCTTAATTTAATGGCTTAAATATCCTCATTTCGATATTCACCTGCAAAAAAGTAGTCCAGCAGTGTGAAAACAATACGCCCCCACTTTGACAAACTGCATTAAGGGGTGCTGATGTGCTCTTACTTTGGCTTCCTCCGATCTGTCACAGGCCAGTCTCGAGACTTACGATGCCCCGTGGGCTGTAGATGTCAGCCCCAAGGGGCGCCTGTGGCCTGTGGGCTTTGTGTATGAGACCCATGTTTTAATAACTCTTTTTCTGGAGCTATTTTTCTTTTTGCATCTAAAAACAGTTTTTCCTCTCAAGGCACATTCACTTTTCTGGAAGTTTTCCATTTTTGGAGCAATTTTTCAAATAATGTGTTTAAGTATCTATATTTTGTTTATTAGCATTCAATTGATGAATGAATCATGTAATTTGAAGATTTCCCATAGACTAGGGAATTATATTTAATGTTTTAGACTAACAAGGATATAGGAGAGAAGATGTTAGAAAATTTCAAAGACATAATTATATAAAGCCACGTAGAGTCTTCTCAAGTTATTTGCATTGTACTCTGTTTTATTTAAATACTGATCTAATGTATAATTTGTCTCCCAATATACGGTTTGCAGTTGTCTCTTCATTTTAGCTATTCAATCATAATTTTGTACATCTGGATGTCTTTATTCATAGTTACAGTTTTAGTAGAAAAAAAAATGAGATTTGTGAACAGATTCATCCCAAACACTGAGTAGAGAACTTACATTTTTCATGTCTGCCGAAACACCTGAGATCTCATTAGAGAAATTGTATTTTTACATTCAGGAGAGCAGACCATAATATCCCATTTAATGTTTCTTGCTATGCTAAAATTCAAGACTTTCCAGTGTGACTCACTTTTCCTGCAAAGCAAATTTGTTTCTAAAACTTTGAGTGAGCGTTTTATCCGGCAATTAAAAAGTTAGACTTCATATAAGACTTTGGAGGTCATTTCAGAACATAAAAGTCAGGTTAGAAGTTCCATTATTATACTCAATTTTTTATTTATGGGAAGGGTACAGCCCAGTTGTTATAGACACCAGCTTTGTACCGTATCTACGGCATTTTGTTTTGTAGCACACGTTTACTAGATAGACCATTAATTATTCTAAAGCCATTTCTCTAAATTTGTCCAGAAATTAAAAAAAAAAATAATAATATTTAATTTTTTTCATGTAAATTAACAATATTTCCAAATAAATATCTACATTAGTAGCACAACAAAAGAGGTTGTCGCATCAGGACAACTCTTCTCTAAATGATCTCATATGGAGAGGTTCCTCACTAGGAGCCCCAATCCAGCGCAGAGAACCAATTCAGAAGAAGACTTCTACTTTGGTGACCTTAATATAGCCACATTATTAACAAGTCATAGAATTGACAAGGCATTGTTAAATACTTTGTTTACACATGAAGCTTCAATGAATGAGAACAGATGATTTCGAGAGGTAACAGAAAGCCGGACCGGTGCCAATGTCATTTAGTTGTATTATTCTTCATTGGGATCTGTGACCTTAGGTCCAGATATATTTATTTTCTCATTGGCTAATTCCATTGCTAAAAATCTTCAGAAATATAAATTAAGATTAAGACAATTCAATGTGTTATTGAGCTCCTCTTATGACATGGTCCACAGGTCCACTGTTTATTTGTGTTATATTACTCCGTTTAGTTAATCTTAAGACTTAGAATCTGCTTCAACTCTTAATATCTATAAACATTTATGACATTAAAGTTGGCCACATGCATTTTAAAAATGCTTGCCAGGCTCACACTATCTCTCCTGACAACCACCAACTCTTCCCCATATACATGCATGCCTATTTTGCCCAGGCATGCTTGTGTTGTATTGGGAATGAGCAAAATGGACTGGAGCCTTCAGACAAATCAAGCAATCTCTGCTAAAAACAAAATGATTGGGTGGGTTAATATCCTACTGCCTATTCTTTTCCCTCAGCATTTACCTTTCAGAGAGTCAAGCAGTTTTCCATACAAACATGTTGGCAAACATTAATCTTATTTCTAAGGCCAACCTAATGTTCTTGTTCACCTTGTTAAGCTACTGTATAAATGCAACTATATGACCTAAGATAAGTCAAAGTTACAGAAAACGTGGCTTGGTTTAGACATTGTTAAAGGAAGTCTGTCAGGAGGTTTTTGCTATGTAATGTTAGGTTGTATTCTGTTTTATACTTACACGGAAGGTTTTATCCCCAGCATATTATCACTGCCAGACTAGGTCTCATGTGTCTACTAGTCCTACCACACCCCCTCCTCTGATAAGCATATTATTGTCACTATACAATGTACTGTACATGGAGTGCTGTGGTGTGGGCAGGGTTAGTGTTCTGAGCTCTGGTTGGTATATGCTACTTCTAAGAACTCGGATTGTGTCACAAATAGGGTTGAGCGACTTTTATTTTTATAGGATCGGGTCGGGTTTCACGAAACCCGACTTTCTCAAAAGTCGGGTCGAGTGAAATCGGCCGATCCTATAAAAAAGTCGGGGTCGGGGTAATCCGAAACACGAAACCCAATGCAGTGCAATGGGATACTATGGTTCCCAGGGTCTGAAGGAGAGGAAACTCTCCTTCAGGCCCTGGGATCCATATTTAAGTGTAAAATAAAGAATCAAATTAAACAATATTGATATACTCACCCTCGGATGCGCCCTGGTACTAACTGGCAGCCTTACTTCCTAAGAATGAGCGCATGAATGACCTGCGGTGACGTCACGGCTTGTGATTGGTCGTGTGAGCGCTCACATGGGCGGCCGCGACCAATCACAAGCCGTGACGTCATCTAAGGCCCTTCACAAGCTCATTCTTAGGAAGGAAGGCTGCCAGAAAGAAGCTGAGGGTGAGTATATTCCTATTAGGTATATACTCACCCTCGGAGGCGCCCTGCTTCTTTCCGGCAGCCTTCCTTCTTAAGAATGAGTGCATGAAGGGCCTTAGATAACGTCACGGCTTGTGATTGGTCGCGTGAGCGGTCACATGGGCAGCCGCGACCAATCACAAGCCGTTACGTCATCTAAGGCCCTTCACGCGCTCATTCTTAAGAAGGAAGGCTGCCAGAAAGAAGCAGGGCGCGTCCAAGGGTGAGTATATACCTAATAGGAATATACTCACCCTCGGCTTCTTTCCGGCAGCCTTCCTTCCTAAGAATGAGCGCGTGAAGGGCCTTAGATGATGTCACGGCTTGTGATTGGTCGCGGCCACCCATGTGACCGCTTAGGCGACCAATCACAAGCCGCGACGTCACCACAGGTCATTCACGCACTCATTCTTAGGAAGGAAGGCTGCCAGTTAGTACCAGGGCGCGTCCGAGGGTGAGTATATCAATATTTTTTATTTTGATTCTATATTTTCCACTTAAATATGGATTCCGATACCGATTTCCGATATCGCAAACATATCGGAACTCGGTATCGGAATTCCGATACCAGATTCAGAAGATTGCCGACCTCATGGCCGACCCCACACAGGGGTCGGGTCGGGTTTCATGAAACCCGACTTTGCCAAAAGTCGGCGACTTCTGAAAATGGCCGACCCATTTCACTCAACCCTAGTCACAAATGCTGCACCCATTAAATTAAGTGATACATCATTGGATTCAGGGTCTCTTTTCCAACATTATGCTGATCTCAGATGAAGTTGCAAAAACTCGGAGACAGATTTCCTTTAAGGGACTACAAACTCACTAACTTACCCTTCTTTCATTCCATAGTACCTTTCACACTGCACGATGCACAGCGTTAAATGACCAAGGAGTGACAGCATGTCTACAGTCAGCGTCCCATTAATGGCCTGTTTACCCTGCTTTAAAGGTGCACTGAACAGTCTGTAAGAGATCGTTCATTGCTCATTGGCTGCCATTGTATAGAATGATCACATTGTAGAATGATCTTTTGTGCAAACCAAAACATCATTTCACTCAACAAATTAGCATTTGCCTGTTCACTTGGTGATCATCAGCCTGTTTAGCCTGCAAGGTTATCATGGAAGGCATGTTAATGAAAACCATGCAGTGAAAATGGACCTTTAGTCTTCAATATAAAAAATCTAGTTTAGCGGTGGTTGTGACAGTTGGAAACCTGGAAATCGAATCTATTGAAAACTACTGAAAACCATTGATAGAAGCTGAATCTGAATAAACATTTAAACCTTTAATATCCTATAAATATGATTAACAGTTCAATAGAATTTATCTATTAAATATTAAATTCCTGTGAATTGCCGCTAGTGTCCAAATGACTTGCAATTAAAGAGTTATATGTTTTTGTCATAAAGTGTCCACATTGCCTATAGGTAAGTCATTTTCACATAGGAAGGGTTATATTTTATAGTTATATTAATGAATCAGCTACTTTACATTTTTATTATGTATCATAACTGTTGCATTTTTCCAATCTAAAGGGTTCCACCATTAAACTTTCAATGCTCGATGACTTGTATAAAGTGAGTTGTATTGATTTTATCTAGTACGATGGTCCATAAACATGTAAAATTGTGAAAGTCACAAGAAGAATGCATTCAGATTTAAATATTATATAATAGAAAATCTGTGACCGTTATTGGTTTTTAAGAAGAGATCAGCGGCAAACCAAGTAGATTGTTGCCCATTTAAGTTTAAATTAAAAGTTGGTCAATAAAGTAAATGTCAACAATTTTTTTTTCATCTAAATAAGTCTATATTTCTGTTTCAATGATTTCTAAATTTCTATATTTTTGTATTTATCCCCAAAATATCCTTAGATTCATATGATAAAAATCCAGTTTGCTGGCAGCTGCCACTTGGGTGAGACGATGAGCCTAATGCCTAGTGCTTTGGCTCAGTTTCAAAATAAAGTGTTGCAAGGAATTCTCATGTTAGTACTTAAAGGGAATTTGTCATGTAAACTAATGCTATCCTATGGAGTTAATATGTAGGTTAATAGTGTGCTTAACCTGCCCAGTGCCCAAAATAAGAGCCCCATTGCTGGGAGGAAATAAACTTTATTCCCCCAGGCAGCGTTCAGTGCTCAGTCATAAGGATGGCATCAGCACGGTTTCAGTTACCGCTGTTTACATAGGTAGCGACAGCTGTAACCGCACCTTCATATTGAATGATAGCCGGCCCTAATGCTATGCCGCTATCAATCAATGTGGAGGAGGGGTAACATTTGTCGCTATCTATGTAAACAGTGGTAACTGGAACCGTGACTGAACACCAAACACTCTGGGTGTCGGGCAGGTTCAGAACACTATTAACCTGTAATAGCGTTAGTTTATATGACAGGTTCCCTTTAAAGAGGTTTGCAAACTACTTTTTATAACTGGCCTATCCTAAGTATAGGTCATCAATATCTGATCAATAGGGGTGTGACACATGGCACCCTGTTATGACCCCAATGGCAGAGGGTCTCAAAAGTAAATACCAAGTCTGCAAACACAAAAAACCAGCTCATAGGGCAGTGGTAACTGGGCTGACCGTATATCTAATCCTAGCACCACAAATAGCAGCAGCCGGGGAACGTGCCTACGTTGGTTTTAGACGTCTCGCGCCAGCCGGAGAACTAACTAACCCTAGAAGGGAAAAGATAGACCTTTCTTGCCTCCAGAGAAAAGACCCCAAAAGTTAGATACAAGCCCCCAACAAATAATAACGGTGAGGTAAGAAGAAAAGACAAACGTAAGAATGAACTAGATATTTAGCAAAGAGAGGCCCACTGACTAATAGCAGAATATAGTAAGATGACTTATACGGTCAGCAAAAACCCTATCAAAATTTCCACGCTGGATATTCAAGAACCCCCGAACCGTCTAACGGCCTGGGGGGAGAATACCAGCCCCCTAGAGCTTCCAGCAAAATCAGGAATCACATTTAGTACAAGCTGGACAAAAAATAAGAGCAAAGCAAAAACCAAAAAACAAAGAAGCAAGACTTAGCTTAATTTTGCAAGATCCAGGACCAGCAGACAGGAGCAAACAGAAAGGAACTGATTACAACGATGCCAGGCACCAGACTGAGAATTCAGGAAGTTTATATAGCAACACCCCTGGACTAACGACCCAGGTGGGTGCCAAACTGAGGAAAGACAATCCCAGAGTCATATCACTAGTGACCACAAGAGGGAGCCAAAAAAGTCTAATTCACAACAGTACCCCCCCTTTAAGGAGGGGTCACCGAACCCTCACCAAGACCACCAGGGCGATCAGGATGAGCAGCGTGAAAGGCACGAACTAAATCGGCCGCATGCACATCAGAGGCAACCACCCAGGAATTATCCTCCTGACCATAGCCCTTCCACTTGACCAGATACTGAAGCCTCCGCCTGGAGAGACGAGAATCCAAGATCTTCTCCACCACATACTCCAACTCGCCCTCAACCAAGACCGGAGCAGGAGGATCAACAGAAGGAACCACAGGTACAACGTACCGCCGCATCAAAGACCTATGGAACACGTTGTGAATGGCAAACGACACCGGAAGATCCAAGCGAAAGGACACAGGATTAAGGATTTCCAATATCTTGTAAGGACCGATGAAGCGAGGCTTAAATTTAGGAGAGGAGACCTTCATAGGAACAAATCGAGAAGACAGCCATACCAAATCCCCAACACGAAGTCGGGGACCCACACCGCGGCGGTGGGTGGCAAAACGCTGAGCCTTCTCCTGTGACAACTTTAAGTTGTCCACCACATGATTCCAAATCTGCTGCAACCTATCCACCACGGAATCTACCCCAGGACAGTCAGAAGGCTCCAAATGTCCCGAGGAAAAACGAGGATGGAAACCAGAGTTGCAGAAAAATGGCGAAACCAAAGTAGCGGAACTAGCCCGATTATTAAGGGCAAACTCAGCCAACGGCAAGAAGGTCACCCAATCATCCTGATCAGCAGAAACAAAACACCTCAAATAAGCCTCCAGAGTCTGATTAGTTCGCTCTGTTTGTCCATTAGTCTGAGGATGAAAGGCAGACGAAAACGACAAATCAATGCCCATCTTAGCACAAAAGGATCACCAGAACCTGGAAACAAACTGGGATCCTCTGTCAGACACAATATTCTCAGGAATGCCATGTAAACGAACCACATTCTGAAAGAACAAAGGAACCAGATCGGAAGAGGAAGGCAGCATAGGCAAAGATACCAAATGGACCATCTTGGAAAAGCGATCACATACCACCCACATGACAGACATGCCCTGAGACACCGGAAGATCTGAAATGAAATCCATGGAAATGTGTGTCCAAGGCCTCTTCGGGACAGGCAAGGGTAAGAGCAACCCGCTGGCACGAGAACATCAAGGCTTAGCTCGAGCACAAGTCCCACAGGACTGCACAAAAGACCGCACATTCCGTGACAAGGAAGGCCACCAAAAGGACCTAGCCACCAAATCTCTGGTGCCAAAAATTCCCGGATGCCCTGCCAACACCGAGGAATGAACCTCAGAAATGACTCTGCTGGTCCACTTATCAGGAACAAACAGTCTGTCAGATGGACAAGAGTCAGGTCTACCAGCCTGAAATCTCTGCAACACACGTCGCAAATCCGGAGAAATGGCTGACAAAATAACTCCCTCTTTAAGAATACCAACTGGTTCTGCGACTCCAGGAGAGTCAGGCACAAAGCTCCTTGAAAGAGCATCAGCCTTCACATTCTTTGAACCTGGTAAATACGAGACCACAAAGTCAAAACGGGAGAAAAACAACGACCAACGGGCCTGTCTAGGATTCAGGCGTTTAGCAGACTCGAGATACATCAGATTTTTGTGATCAGTCAAGACCACCACACGATGCTTAGCACCCTCGAGCCAATGATGCCACTCCTCAAATGCCCACTTCATGGCCAACAACTCCCGATTGCCAACATCATAATTCCGCTCAGCAGGCGAAAACTTCCTAGAGAAAAAAGCACATGGTCTCATTACAGAGCAACCAGGGCCTCTCTGCGACAAAACGGCCCCTGCCCCAATCTCAGAAGCATCCACTTCAACCTGAAAGGGAAGTGAGACATCAGGCTGGCACAAAACAGGCGCCGAAGTAAACCGGCGCTTCAACTCTTGGAAAGCTTCCACGGCTGCAGGAGCCCAGTTAGAAACATCTGAACCTTTCTTGGTCATATCCGTCAAAGGTTTAACAACGCTAGAAAAGATAGCGATAAAACGACGGTAGAAGTTAGCAAAACCCAAGAACTTCTGAAGACTCTTAACTGACGTGGGTTGAGTCCAATCATGAATAGCTCGGACCTTGACTGGGTCCATCTCCACCGCAGAAGGGGAAAAAATAAAACCCAAAAAGGGAACCTTCTGTACTCCAAAGAGACACTTTGAGCCCTTAACAAACAAAGCATTCTCACGCAAAACCTGAAACACCATCCTGACCTGCTCCACATGCGAGTCCCAATCATCAGAAAAAAACAGAATATCATCCAGATAAACAATCATAAATTTATCCAGATACTTCCGGAAAATATCATGCATAAAGGACTGAAACACGGAAGGAGCATTAGAGAGCCCAAAAGGCATCACCAAGTACTCAAAATGACCTTCGGGCGTATTAAATGCAGTTTTCCATTCATCTCCTTGCTTAATGCGCACAAGGTTGTACGCACCACGAAGATCTATCTTGGTGAACCACTTGGCACCTTTAATCCGGGCAAACAAGTCTGACAACAGAGGCAAAGGATACTGAAATTTAACAGTGATTTTATTCAGAAGCCGATAGTCAATACAAGGTCTCAAAGATCCGTCCTTCTTGGCCACAAAAAAGAATCCCGCACCAAGAGGGGAAGAGGATGGACGGATATGCCCCTTCTCCAGAGATTCCTTGATATACGAACGCATTGCGGTATGCTCAGGTACAGACAGATTAAATAATCTTCCCTTAGGAAATTTACTACCTGGAATCAAATCTATAGCGCAGTCACAGTCCCTATGAGGAGGCAGAGCACTGGACCTGGACTCGCTGAATACATCCTGATAATCAGACAAATACTCAGGAACTTCCGAAGGAGTAGAGGAAGCAATAGACACCGGCGGGGAATCACCATGAATTCCCTGACAGCCCCAACTTGACAAAGACATTGCCTTCCAATCCAAGACTGGATTATGGGTCTGTAACCATGGCAGACCCAAAACGACCAAATCATGCATTTTATGCAGAACAAGAAAACGAATCACCTCCCGATGTTCAGGAGTCATGCACATGGTTAACTGTGTCCAAAACTGCGGTTTATTTTCCGCCAATGGCGTAGCATCGATACCTCTAAGAGGGATAGGATTTACCAACGGCTCAAGAACAAAACCACAGCGCTTGGCAAATGACAGATCCATAAGACTCAGGGCAGCACCTGAATCCACAAACGCCATAACAGGGTAGGAGGACAATGAGCAAATTAAAGTCACAGACAAAATAAATTTAGGTTGCAAATTACCAATGGCGACAGGACTAACAACCCTTGTTAGGCGTTTAGAGCATGCTGATATAACATGTGTAGAATCACCACAGTAAAAACACAACCCATTCTGATGTCTATGATTTTTCCGTTCATTTCTAGTCTGAATTTTACCACATTGCATTAAATCAGGTGTTTGTTCAGACAACACCACCAGAGGATTAGCGGCTTTGCGCTCCCGCAAACGCCGGTCAATTTGAATAGCCAGCGCCATGGAATCATTCAGACTTGTAGGAATGGAGAAACCCACCATCACATTCTTAATGGCTTCAGAAAGGCCATTTCTGAAATTTGCAGCCAGAGCACACTCATTCCACTGAGTAAGCACGGACCATTTCCGAAATCTTTGGCAGTACACTTCAGCTTCATCCTGGCCCTGAGAAATAGCCAGCAAGGCTTTTTCTGCCTGAATTTCAAGATTGGGTTCCTCGTAAAGCAATCCGAGCGCCAGAAAAAACGCATCAATATTTGCCAATGCCAGATCTCCTGGCGCTAGCGAGAAAGCCCAATCCTGAGGGTCGCCCCGTAAGAAAGAGATAACAATTTTAACTTGCTGAGCTGAGTCTCCAGATGAACATGGGGTCTCAGAGATAGAAGCAATTTACAATTATTCCTGAAATTCCTAAACTTAAATCGGTCTCCAGAAAACAGTTCAGGAATAGGTATTTTAGGTTCAGACATAGGACAACTGGTAACTAGTGTTGAGCATTCCGATACCGCAAGTATCGGGTATCGGCCGATACTTGCGGGTATCGGAATTCCGATACCGAGATCCGATACTTTTGTGGTATCGGGTATCGGTATCGAAACAACATTAATGTGTAAAATTAAGAATTAAAATAAAAAATATTGCTATACTCACCTCTCCGACGCAGCCTGCACCTCCGCGAGGGAACCGGCAGCGTTGTTTGCTTAAAATTCGCGCGTTTACTTCCTTACTTGAAGTCCCGGCTTGTGATTGGTCGCGTGCCGCCCATGTGGCCGCGACGCGACCAATCACAGCAAGCCGTGACGTAATTTTAGGTCCTTCAGGATTTTAAAATTACGTTCTGGCTTGTGATTGGTCGCGTCGCGGTGACGCGACCAATCACAAGCCAGAACGTAATTTTAAAATCCTGAAGGACCTAAAATTACGTCACGGCTTGCTGTGATTGGTCGCGTCGCGGCCACATGGGCGACGCGACCAATCACAAGCCGGGACGTCACGGGAGGCAGGACAAGCGCGCATTTTAAAATGCGCGCGTGTCCAGCCTCCCGTGACGTCACGGCTTGTGATTGGTCGCGTCGCCCATGTGACCGCGACGCGACCAATCACAAGCCAGAACGTAATTTTAAAATCCTGAAGGACCTAAAATTACGTCACGGCTTGCTGTGATTGGTCGCGTCGCGGCCACATGGGCGGCACGCGACCAATCACAAGCCGGGACTTCAAATAAGGAAGTAAACGCGCAAATTTTAAGCAAACAACGCTGCCGGTTCCCTCGCGGAGGTGCAGGCTGCGTCGGAGAGGTGAGTATAGAAATATTTTTTATTTTAATTCTTTATTTTACACATTAATATGGTTCCCAGGGCCTGAAGGAGAGTTTCCTCTCCTTCAGACCCTGGGAACCATCAGGAATACCGTCCGATACATGAGTCCCATTGACTTGTATTGATATCGGGTATCGGTATCGGATTAGATCCGATACTTTGCCGGTATCGGCCGATACTTTCCGATACCGATACTTTCAAGTATCGGACGGTATCGCTCAACACTACTGGTAACAAAATCCTGTATGCCCTGCACACGAGCAGCAAGCTGATCTACACTTGTAATCAAGGTCTGGACATTCATGTCTGCAGCAAGCTCAAGCCACTCAGAGGTAAAGGGGAGGAAGAAAGAGAGGGAAAAAAAAAAAAAAGCTCAGAATTTCCTTTCTTATTATCCCACTTCTGCAATGCATTAAACATTCAACTTTGGCCTGGCATACTGTTATGACCCCAATGGCAGAGGGTCTCAAAAGTAATTACCAAGTCTGCAAACACAAAATACCAGCTCATAGGGCAGTGGTAACTGGGCTGACCGTATATCTAATCCTAGCACCACAAATAGCAGCAGCCGGGGAACGTGCCTACGTTGGTTCTAGACGTCTCGCGCCAGCCGGAGAACTAACTAACCCTAGAAGGGAAAAGATAGACCTTTCTTGCCTCCAGAGAAAAGACCCCAAAAGTTGGATACAAGCCGCCAACAAATAATAACGGTGAGGTAAGAAGAAAAGACAAACGTAAGAATGAACTAGATATTTAGCAAAGAGAGGCCCACTGACTAATAGCAGAATATAGTAAGATGACTTATACGGTCAGCAAAAACCCTATCAAAATTTCCACGCTGGATATTCAAGAACCCCCGAACCGTCTAACGGCCTGGGGGGAGAATACCAGCCCCCTAGAGCTTCCAGCAAAATCAGGAATCACATTTAGTACAAGCTGGACAAAAAATAAGAGCAAAGCAAAAACCAAAAAACAAAGAAGCAAGACTTAGCTTAATTTTGCAAGATCCAGGACCAGCAGACAGGAGCAAACAGAAAGGAACTGATTACAACGATGCCAGGCACCAGACTGAGAATTCAGGAAGTTTATATAGCAACACCCCTGGACTAACGACCCAGGTGGGTGCCAAACTGAGGAAAGACAATCCCAGAGTCATATCACTAGTGACCACAAGAGGGAGCCAAAAAAGTCTAATTCACAACAGTACCCCCCCTTTAAGGAGGGGTCACCGAACCCTCACCAAGACCACCAGGGCGATCAGGATGAGCAGCGTGAAAGGCACGAACTAAATCGGCCGCATGCACATCAGAGGCAACCACCCAGGAATTATCCTCCTGACCATAGCCCTTCCACTTGACCAGATACTGAAGCCTCCGCCTGGAGAGACGAGAATCCAAGATCTTCTCCACCACATACTCCAACTCGCCCTCAACCAAGACCGGAGCAGGAGGATCAACAGAAGGAACCACAGGTACAACGTACCGCCGCATCAAAGACCTATGGAACACGTTGTGAATGGCAAACGACACCGGAAGATCCAAGCGAAAGGACACAGGATTAAGGATTTCCAATATCTTGTAAGGACCGATGAAGCGAGGCTTAAATTTAGGAGAGGAGACCTTCATAGGAACAAATCGAGAAGACAGCCATACCAAATCCCCAACACGAAGTCGGGGACCCACACCGCGGCGGTGGGTGGCAAAACGCTGAGCCTTCTCCTGTGACAACTTTAAGTTGTCCACCACATGATTCCAAATCTGCTGCAACCTATCCACCACGGAATCTACCCCAGGACAGTCAGAAGGCTCCAAATGTCCCGAGGAAAAACGAGGATGGAAACCAGAGTTGCAGAAAAATGGCGAAACCAAAGTAGCGGAACTAGCCCGATTATTAAGGGCAAACTCAGCCAACGGCAAGAAGGTCACCCAATCATCCTGATCAGCAGAAACAAAACACCTCAAATAAGCCTCCAGAGTCTGATTAGTTCGCTCTGTTTGTCCATTAGTCTGAGGATGAAAGGCAGACGAAAACGACAAATCAATGCCCATCTTAGCACAAAAGGATCACCAGAACCTGGAAACAAACTGGGATCCTCTGTCAGACACAATATTCTCAGGAATGCCATGTAAACGAACCACATTCTGAAAGAACAAAGGAACCAGATCGGAAGAGGAAGGCAGCATAGGCAAAGATACCAAATGGACCATCTTGGAAAAGCGATCACATACCACCCACATGACAGACATGCCCTGAGACACCGGAAGATCTGAAATGAAATCCATGGAAATGTGTGTCCAAGGCCTCTTCGGGACAGGCAAGGGTAAGAGCAACCCGCTGGCACGAGAACAGCAAGGCTTAGCTCGAGCACAAGTCCCACAGGACTGCACAAAAGACCGCACATTCCGTGACAAGGAAGGCCACCAAAAGGACCTAGCCACCAAATCTCTGGTGCCAAAAATTCCCGGATGCCCTGCCAACACCGAGGAATGAACCTCAGAAATGACTCTGCTGGTCCACTTATCAGGAACAAACAGTCTGTCAGATGGACAAGAGTCAGGTCTACCAGCCTGAAATCTCTGCAACACACGTCGCAAATCCGGAGAAATGGCTGACAAAATAACTCCCTCTTTAAGAATACCAACTGGTTCTGCGACTCCAGGAGAGTCAGGCACAAAGCTCCTTGAAAGAGCATCAGCCTTCACATTCTTTGAACCTGGTAAATACGAGACCACAAAGTCAAAACGGGAGAAAAACAACGACCAACGGGCCTGTCTAGGATTCAGGCGTTTAGCAGACTCGAGATACATCAGATTTTTGTGATCAGTCAAGACCACCACACGATGCTTAGCACCCTCGAGCCAATGATGCCACTCCTCAAATGCCCACTTCATGGCCAACAACTCCCGATTGCCAACATCATAATTCCGCTCAGCAGGCGAAAACTTCCTAGAGAAAAAAGCACATGGTCTCATTACAGAGCAACCAGGGCCTCTCTGCGACAAAACGGCCCCTGCCCCAATCTCAGAAGCATCCACTTCAACCTGAAAGGGAAGTGAGACATCAGGCTGGCACAAAACAGGCGCCGAAGTAAACCGGCGCTTCAACTCTTGGAAAGCTTCCACGGCTGCAGGAGCCCAGTTAGAAACATCTGAACCTTTCTTGGTCATATCCGTCAAAGGTTTAACAACGCTAGAAAAGATAGCGATAAAACGACGGTAGAAGTTAGCAAAACCCAAGAACTTCTGAAGACTCTTAACTGACGTGGGTTGAGTCCAATCATGAATAGCTCGGACCTTGACTGGGTCCATCTCCACCGCAGAAGGGGAAAAAATAAAACCCAAAAAGGGAACCTTCTGTACTCCAAAGAGACACTTTGAGCCCTTAACAAACAAAGCATTCTCACGCAAAACCTGAAACACCATCCTGACCTGCTCCACATGCGAGTCCCAATCATCAGAAAAAAACAGAATATCATCCAGATAAACAATCATAAATTTATCCAGATACTTCCGGAAAATATCATGCATAAAGGACTGAAACACGGAAGGAGCATTAGAGAGCCCAAAAGGCATCACCAAGTACTCAAAATGACCTTCGGGCGTATTACATGCAGTTTTCCATTCATCTCCTTGCTTAATGCGCACAAGGTTGTACGCACCACGAAGATCTATCTTGGTGAACCACTTGGCACCTTTAATCCGGGCAAACAAGTCTGACAACAGAGGCAAAGGATACTGAAATTTAACAGTGATTTTATTCAGAAGCCGATAGTCAATACAAGGTCTCAAAGATCCGTCCTTCTTGGCCACAAAAAAGAATCCCGCACCAAGAGGGGAAGAGGATGGACGGATATGCCCCTTCTCCAGAGATTCCTTGATATACGAACGCATTGCGGTATGCTCAGGTACAGACAGATTAAATAATCTTCCCTTAGGAAATTTACTACCTGGAATCAAATCTATAGCGCAGTCACAGTCCCTATGAGGAGGCAGAGCACTGGACCTGGACTCGCTGAATACATCCTGATAATCAGACAAATACTCAGGAACTTCCGAAGGAGTAGAGGAAGCAATAGACACCGGCGGGGAATCACCATGAATTCCCTGACAGCCCCAACTTGACAAAGACATTGCCTTCCAATCCAAGACTGGATTATGGGTCTGTAACCATGGCAGACCCAAAACGACCAAATCATGCATTTTATGCAGAACAAGAAAACGAATCACCTCCCGATGTTCAGGAGTCATGCACATGGTTAACTGTGTCCAAAACTGCGGTTTATTTTCCGCCAATGGCGTAGCATCGATACCTCTAAGAGGGATAGGATTTACCAACGGCTCAAGAACAAAACCACAGCGCTTGGCAAATGACAGATCCATAAGACTCAGGGCAGCACCTGAATCCACAAACGCCATAACAGGGTAGGAGGACAATGAGCAAATTAAAGTCACAGACAAAATAAATTTAGGTTGCAAATTACCAATGGCGACAGGACTAACAACCCTTGTTAGGCGTTTAGAGCATGCTGATATAACATGTGTAGAATCACCACAGTAAAAACACAACCCATTCTGATGTCTATGATTTTTCCGTTCATTTCTAGTCTGAATTTTACCACATTGCATTAAATCAGGTGTTTGTTCAGACAACACCACCAGAGGATTAGCGGCTTTGCGCTCCCGCAAACGCCGGTCAATTTGAATAGCCAGCGCCATGGAATCATTCAGACTTGTAGGAATGGAGAAACCCACCATCACATTCTTAATGGCTTCAGAAAGGCCATTTCTGAAATTTGCAGCCAGAGCACACTCATTCCACTGAGTAAGCACGGACCATTTCCGAAATCTTTGGCAGTACACTTCAGCTTCATCCTGGCCCTGAGAAATAGCCAGCAAGGCTTTTTCTGCCTGAATTTCAAGATTGGGTTCCTCGTAAAGCAATCCGAGCGCCAGAAAAAACGCATCAATATTTGCCAATGCCAGATCTCCTGGCGCTAGCGAGAAAGCCCAATCCTGAGGGTCGCCCCGTAAGAAAGAGATAACAATTTTAACTTGCTGAGCTGAGTCTCCAGATGAACATGGGGTCTCAGAGATAGAAGCAATTTACAATTATTCCTGAAATTCCTAAACTTAAATCGGTCTCCAGAAAACAGTTCAGGAATAGGTATTTTAGGTTCAGACATAGGACAACTGGTAACTAGTGTTGAGCATTCCGATACCGCAAGTATCGGGTATCGGCCGATACTTGCGGGTATCGGAATTCCGATACCGAGATCCGATACTTTTGTGGTATCGGGTATCGGTATCGAAACAACATTAATGTGTAAAATTAAGAATTAAAATAAAAAATATTGCTATACTCACCTCTCCGACGCAGCCTGCACCTCCGCGAGGGAACCGGCAGCGTTGTTTGCTTAAAATTCGCGCGTTTACTTCCTTACTTGAAGTCCCGGCTTGTGATTGGTCGCGTGCCGCCCATGTGGCCGCGACGCGACCAATCACAGCAAGCCGTGACGTAATTTTAGGTCCTTCAGGATTTTAAAATTACGTTCTGGCTTGTGATTGGTCGCGTCGCGGTGACGCGACCAATCACAAGCCAGAACGTAATTTTAAAATCCTGAAGGACCTAAAATTACGTCACGGCTTGCTGTGATTGGTCGCGTCGCGGCCACATGGGCGACGCGACCAATCACAAGCCGGGACGTCACGGGAGGCAGGACAAGCGCGCATTTTAAAATGCGCGCGTGTCCAGCCTCCCGTGACGTCACGGCTTGTGATTGGTCGCGTCGCCCATGTGACCGCGACGCGACCAATCACAAGCCAGAACGTAATTTTAAAATCCTGAAGGACCTAAAATTACGTCACGGCTTGCTGTGATTGGTCGCGTCGCGGCCACATGGGCGGCACGCGACCAATCACAAGCCGGGACTTCAAATAAGGAAGTAAACGCGCAAATTTTAAGCAAACAACGCTGCCGGTTCCCTCGCGGAGGTGCAGGCTGCGTCGGAGAGGTGAGTATAGAAATATTTTTTATTTTAATTCTTTATTTTACACATTAATATGGTTCCCAGGGCCTGAAGGAGAGTTTCCTCTCCTTCAGACCCTGGGAACCATCAGGAATACCGTCCGATACATGAGTCCCATTGACTTGTATTGATATCGGGTATCGGTATCGGATTAGATCCGATACTTTGCCGGTATCGGCCGATACTTTCCGATACCGATACTTTCAAGTATCGGACGGTATCGCTCAACACTACTGGTAACAAAATCCTGTATGCCCTGCACACGAGCAGCAAGCTGATCTACACTTGTAATCAAGGTCTGGACATTCATGTCTGCAGCAAGCTCAAGCCACTCAGAGGTAAAGGGGAGGAAGAAAGAGAGGGAAAAAAAAAAAAAAGCTCAGAATTTCCTTTCTTATTATCCCACTTCTGCAATGCATTAAACATTCAACTTTGGCCTGGCATACTGTTATGACCCCAATGGCAGAGGGTCTCAAAAGTAATTACCAAGTCTGCAAACACAAAATACCAGCTCATAGGGCAGTGGTAACTGGGCTGACCGTATATCTAATCCTAGCACCACAAATAGCAGCAGCCGGGGAACGTGCCTACGTTGGTTCTAGACGTCTCGCGCCAGCCGGAGAACTAACTAACCCTAGAAGGGAAAAGATAGACCTTTCTTGCCTCCAGAGAAAAGACCCCAAAAGTTGGATACAAGCCGCCAACAAATAATAACGGTGAGGTAAGAAGAAAAGACAAACGTAAGAATGAACTAGATATTTAGCAAAGAGAGGCCCACTGACTAATAGCAGAATATAGTAAGATGACTTATACGGTCAGCAAAAACCCTATCAAAATTTCCACGCTGGATATTCAAGAACCCCCGAACCGTCTAACGGCCTGGGGGGAGAATACCAGCCCCCTAGAGCTTCCAGCAAAATCAGGAATCACATTTAGTACAAGCTGGACAAAAAATAAGAGCAAAGCAAAAACCAAAAAACAAAGAAGCAAGACTTAGCTTAATTTTGCAAGATCCAGGACCAGCAGACAGGAGCAAACAGAAAGGAACTGATTACAACGATGCCAGGCACCAGACTGAGAATTCAGGAAGTTTATATAGCAACACCCCTGGACTAACGACCCAGGTGGGTGCCAAACTGAGGAAAGACAATCCCAGAGTCATATCACTAGTGACCACAAGAGGGAGCCAAAAAAGTCTAATTCACAACAGCACCCCCACCGATCAGCTGATGCCAGTGTTGGACAGAAGTGCTCAGGTGCTGTCATTTCAGCACCTCCATCATTTCTATGGCGGTCACTAAAGGGTAATACAGATCCAACCCCCTATGTGGATAGGGGGATCTATAGTGCCCTGCCATGGTCACTGTAATTTTGAAGGAGTTAATGTTGAACTTGGGGAGAATCTGGAAACTTCTGCCCACCGCCGGTAATTGCTGATCACCGAGGGTGTTACACCCCCACCGATCAGGTGTCGATGGCTTGTACTTAGTATTGGCCATTAATAAAAAAAAGTAGTGGCCATCCTCTTTACCAGTTTTACATTTGTACAAGATTTGTATCCGAGAAAAACAAACAACTGACCATTATAATGTAACATGAAAAATTATGTGATCTAGTCAGTAAATTTTCACTGTGCACAAAATAAACATTTAACAACAAATTCAGGAATTCTTAAGCTGAGTCTGCAATTTATGTGATTGCTTCCTCCAACGACTCTTTAATTATCTGACATGCACTCTTTCTGTTGGGACCAATGTCGTGAACACCAATGGTAGAGACATCGCATTAGCTAATAGCATTGAAGTATGTACTGAAACGCTGAACAAGCTTGATCTCGTGACATTAGGGGGCCAACATAAAGCTTGTAATGCTGTGTTTATGTCTGATGGAAGTGTGCAAGCATTGAGAGCAATTATCGGTATGTCTGCATACTATGGAGAGCTCCATGCTCTTATTGTGTTTGGTCAGGCAGGAAGTTATTGTGTCCGCTGCAAAGGTGCTCATTATCACAAACTTCTATTGTCAATTCACAGCAGAGATTTCATTCTTTATCCGGATTGATCTAATCTTGTTATAAACATGGTTCTCCAGCTCATGTCATTTGTGGTTTCATCATTTTTACCACAAGTACAAGGAAGAATATTTGAAATGTATAATACCTGTATATTACATCTCAGAAGATCCTGCACAGAGCGTAGTGTTGAACTAAACTTTTAGCTCTGGTTCTTGCTAACAAGGTGGTTTTTCTCTACTAAACTCTTCGTTCACACAAATAAATTTTCGATCTGAATGCTGTCCATGAGAAAACTAACAGCACTTGAACCAAATATCAGTCAGATTTTTTTCATTGATTTAATATCATAATGAGAAAAATTTCAGCCCACACTAGTCTTCTTAATACTCGCCTATTCAATTCTATGGGCACACTAACAAAATCAGATCCCATATGGATCATCTGTACTGCATCTGATTTTTATGGATAACAAGCAATTCTTTAACATAGGGGACTCTATTTTTCCTGGTGAATTTTAATTGGTGTTGATCAAGCACTAAAAAGCTTGAAACTCAAATTGAGCACGTTGAACGCTCGGATGTGCTCGACTTGAGTAGCAAGTTTAATGGAAGTGAATGGCAAACTCGAGCATTTTTTTTGGAGATCAGAAAAATTCTCTCTCTTAATAATTCACTTACGAGAATCGGAGCACTCGATCACAATGCGATACTCAGCAGTGCTCACTACTCTATTGAACACACCGATGCTTGGTCGAGCAGTGCCGAGCATGATCGCCCATCACTACTGCTGATGTATGAAAACTAGTGATGAGCGAGTGTGCTCGTTACTCGAGTTTTCCAAGCATGCTCAGGTGTTCTACGAGTATCTTTGATTCCCCGTAGCTGCATGATTTGAGGCTGTGTTACAGCCTGAATACATGCAGGTGTCAGGACTCTGAACATTTTTTACCTTTTGTGCATTACTGCCCTTTTCCAAGATGGCGTCTTTGGTCTCATGTGCACTGTGTCTTCCTGCTATAAAACTCCACCCCAGCCTTCAGTCTGTGCTAGAGTATTCTGCCTTGCATCCAGCTCCTGACCTCTGATTACTCCCTGGCTATATACCTGCTCCTGTGAACCTGTGTGGTCATCCTGCTACTCTGCTCTCAGTTCCTGCTGCATACACCAGTTCCAGTAATCCTCCTTCATCTGCTGCTCGTATTTACTTCCATCTGCATTTGCTGGACATGTAAGCGTTTGCTGCTCTGCAAAAACCTGAGACTATTAACCAGGCCTCCCTGGTTGAGCTAAGATATGATTTGAACTGCCTTATAAGCTTATCTATCTGTGTTTGGACTAAGACAAGGATTTATTTGTGTCAAGTATCCTCAAGAATAACTGTGCTTCACAGACTTTCTGCTTGATTGCATTTTCCTCTGAAGTTTCCTATAGACTGCTAAGCTGCGCTTATTATTTGCACCAAGTGTTGTGGACTTGAGTTTCTCTCTGCACCTGTTTGAATCACCGTGTGATAATATACACTTTACCACTCATAAAACTGTGTCCGGTAGTTGTCTTGTTCCACGCAAAGAGTCTCCTGAGTTATCCCCTATAATTATTACAGCAGGAAATGCCTGTTTGTTAGGGATTCCCCACATGTATTCAGGTTGTCTAGCAGCCACAAATCATGCAGCTGCAGGGCTCAAGCATAATCTATGAGCACGTCCAAAATACTCAGAGAACATCTGAGCATGCTCAGAAAACTCGAGAAACGAGCTCACTCGCTCATGACTAATGAAATGGACTGCCACGTAGATTGCATACAGATGAAAATAAAGATGAAAAATTGTCAAGATATTTTTCATCCCGAAAAGGACAATTTTTTTAATATACTCCTTTAAACTTAGCCAAATGAGTCTCATCCCCTTTGAGTACAACCTACGAAATTTCACTTGGTGTATGTCACACAAGTAATTTTCATGCATGGATGTTTAGGATCTTTCCTCTGTGTTTGCAACATTTGTGCAGCACATACTGCAGAGGTGTCAAACTGCATTCCTCGAGGGCCGCCAACAGGTCATGTTTTCAGGATTTCCTTAGCATTCCACAAGGTGCTGGAATCATTCTGTGCAGGTGATTAAATTATCACCTGTGCAATACAAGGAAATCCTGAAAACCTGACCTGTTGGCGGCCCTCGAGGAATGCAGTTTGACACCTCTGACATACTGTATTTCGGATGTATTTATTAGACACTATAGATCCAATGCATTCTAGCATTCCTTAGGCGTCTCTAAGGCAGGCATGTTAGAATGAATGTAATATTTACTTTACAGAAAGAAACCTTTGATGCATTATACTAAACAGTGTTTCACCCCACAAAAAATATGAATACAATATGGGATAAGACTTTTGTTTGCATGGTGGTCTATGCATAAAAAATAACACATATGCAGTACCATGAGTATGTTTTTACACTGATACTGTGGATGTATGCGTTCATTCACATGGTCCTCTGTCAAAGGTCATGTTTTGCACAGGAAGGCATTGCAGTCTTTGAAGACTGTACTAACAAGAGGCTGTGCTTTGCAAAGCAATAATTCAGTGCAAACATGCTAAGATACAATAAAACTGCATGTCAACTACATCACAATTGATGCAAAATTGCAGCAGCCGCCATCAATGCTTTTTCATGCTTTTTCTTTCGATGCCAGCTGGATCAAAATGTTGCACAAAACATTGTGATCTAGCCACTGGATTGGTACTTGCACATGTCTGATGCAATGACTGATGCACTGGAAAGATGGGAATGGTCGTAGTGCAAACAATGATATTAGCTTCTCCATTTATTTCCATCCACATTAAAATATAACAATGAAAACTGTGATGTAGCACCCGGCATGTGGGTAGGTGGCCTAAGGGTCCGGTAATGGTGTTTTTGTCACATTTTTAAAAATAATCATATAGTATCAAACCAATTTAAATTTTAATAAAAGGTCCTTTTAGAAATTTATGATCATGAACCAGTATTTTCTTAGTGATAGATATCTGACCTTAATAAGGCATCCAGATGTCCAATGTTGGACATGGTCTTCTTGGTCATGATAAGGATGGTCACATTGGTCATGATTAGTGTTGAGCATTCCGATACTGCAAATATCGGGTATCGGCCGATATTCGCTGTATCGGAATTCCGATACCGAGTTCCGATATTTTTGCGATATCGGGAATCGGGATCGGGATCCATATTCATGTAAAAAATAAAGAATAAAAATAAAAAATATGGATATACTCACCCACCGACGGCCCCTGGCTTGCAGCGGTGCAACCGGCAGCCTCCGTTCCTAAGAATGCAGTGAGTGTAGGACCTGCGATGACGTCGCGGTCCTGTGATTGGTCGCATGACCGCTCATGTGACCGCGACGTCATCGAAGGTCCTTCACTCTCTGCATTCTTAGGAACGGAGGCAGACGCTTGCAGCGGTGACAGCCAGGGCTCGTCCGAGGGTGAGTATATCCATATTTTTTATTTTTATTCTTTATTTTTTACATGAATATGGATCCCAGGGCCTGAAGGAGAGTTTCCTCTCCATCAGACCCTGGGAACCATCCAGGATCACTTCCGATATTTGTGTCCCATTGACTTGTATTGGTATCGGGTATCGGTATCGGCGATATCTGATATTTTTTGGATATCGGCCGAACCAATCCGATACCGATACTTTCAAATATCAGAAGGTATCGCTCAACACTAGTCATGATAGATGCCTGGCCTCAGGAAGACATCTGTCTGATGTTGAACATGGTTTTGTTGCTCATGTTGGACATGGTCATGTTGGTCATGATAGATGCCTGACCTTAGTAAGACATCTGAAATTGGACATGGGTCTTGTTGGTCATGTTAGACATGGTCATGGTAGATACCTGGCCTTAGGAAGACATGTGTCTGATGTTGGACATGGTCTTGTTGTTCACGTTGGACATGGTCATGTTGGTCATCATAGTTTCATGGCCTTAGAAAGACATCTTTCTGATATTGAACATGGTTTTGTTGGTCATGTTGAACATGGTCATGTTGGTCATAATAGAATCCTGGCCTGGGGAAGACATCTGTCTGATGTTGGATTTGATCTTGTTCACGTTGGCCATGCTCATGTTGACCATGATAGATTCCTAGCCTTAGGAAGACATCTGTCTGATGTTGAAAAATATTGTATTCATTTAATAAATCATTATGGGGATGATGCCTGCCTATCTGCTATACGCAGCAGTGCATATATTGCCCTCTTTTTTATTTTAATTTTTAAATTAATTATCTGATAAATGGTATTTTTGGCACATATGTGATAGCAATGATAAAGTATCCAACCAATATAAGTTTGAATAAAAGGTCATAGTAACCATTTTCTGCTATGATTATGTGCAAGTATTTTCTTCTACAAAAAATAGCAAAAAATAACTAGTAATAAAGGATAATAGATTATGTAAAATATACAGTAAGAAGAGAAATATCTACATTTCTTAGAGTAAAATAAGGACAGTATAACACTGTTCTTATAGTTTCTATGAAGCAAAATCAATAGACATACAGTATATGCCAATAATGTTCAGTTGGAGACCTTCCTTTAAGGAAAAAATAAATAAAAAAGCTCACCACATGAATACTGTTCGCGATACACTGGAAAGTTGTTGAATGGATGCCAATTCCTGCTGGTGAAGCTCAGTTATTGTAGAACCGAAGAAGAAAGGATTTTCTGGCACTTCCATCCATAAGATTCATCTTTTTAATTTAAGACATTTATTTAAAAACAGGAGGATCCATCATGATGGTAAAGCCTGACGCATTTCTACATTACACCCTTGGTCAAAGGAATAAATTCTATGATGTATCACTTAGTTTACTGGGTGCAACAGTTGTGACACAAATAGAGTTTGTAGAAGAGCACAGAAAGCTAACCTTGCCCACACTACAGTTTTTTGTGTACATTGTCTATTGACAGTTAGCTGCTTATCAGAGGAGGGGGGGTGTGGTCGGACCAAGGCTCACATGCCATGTAGGCCAGCCAGTGATAATCTCCTGGTGATAAAACAATTTTTGTATGGAAACAACAGCTCCTAGTTTAATATATGACATATCACTGAAAACTGTGTTTCTGCCCCTACCTCATGCTGTCCTCAAATTGCATAGCAACAATCTGCAGAAAGATTCCCTTTAAGATGTGTTAAACGCAGTTAAATATCAACTTATAAAGGAAGAAAAAAAATACAACTCTATTTGCAAAATATATTAGACATATGGAACCTAGGCAATGCCCTGGCCTAAATAGCAATCATCTGTTTAATTATATCCTTATTCCTAGATGAAGTGTCTGCCCTGAAAAGATCACAGTCTCATATATACAAATATGGAAATTGCTTCTAATTCAAATCTTAAGTGGGCAACAGCAGCCCCGTGGTTTCCTGCTTGGGGAAATCATTTCAGTCCAGGCAGAGGACACTGTGATTTTAATGTTCAAGGATTGGTGATTTCTGTGCAGTGTGATTTTCTAATTAGAGGAAGAGCAAGAGAGGACCATTTTCTTAATCAGCTAGGGAGTATAAACTCAGCACATTTCTGTGTATTTGCAATGAAAATGCTTCATGGCAACATACAAATGGCTTTTATTACATAAAGGCTGTAATTAGAGTAAGTCAAATCAGTTGGAAATGACTCAAGCTGGAGATGGCTAAGCTGCCTTCTGAATTTTGGTCTAGAGATTAGCGCTACTGTTATAGCCTCTGAGAAGCATCTTTGATTTACTTATAATGCTTGACGTAGCAAATATAATCCAGCCGAAATAAAACCAACATAAATTTAGTTGTACTGTTAGAATCTCTTTGTGATTTGACAGAAAGTGGCACATTGCGAGTGATGTCTGGAAAATGAGGATGGGGTCATATTAGACAAATTACTTTTAAAAAAAGCTCCTTTTGAAGACTCGCATTATTTTAAATCTCGTAGTTTGGCGAAGCTTTTAGGATGCACTTTATAGTCCACATGGAATATTTTTGTGCTTGTCAATGCGACAGTTGACGCTTGCTTCATTGTGTTCTAAATTATAGTCCTAACATGGGACTTCCAGCATGTTGCTTATCTGACATCACTTATTTAAATGCATGTTAAGCTTGGCAGGTATAAATTTGAAGAAGAAAAGAGATCATTCCAAAGAAAAGAATTTGTTAATATGATTGTGCTGTTCCCAATTTTTAGGCTTTTGGTTTGTGCTGAAGAATGTAACTTTATAAGCTACTTCTTTACACTGCACCGCTAATTTTCAGTCACTTAATAAAAGATATACTTCTAAATATACCGGAGAAAATATATGGCCATGATTCATCAAGACAGACGATGTTCTGGCCGATTTTGATGAGTGGGCGCACTGGAGTCAGACACTCATGATTGATGAAGAGGCATACCCCTCTTCATGAATCAGGAGCGTCTGACAAATGGTGATTACCTCCTTGGGTTTGGCCACTAATCTTACTTCAGTCAGGTACTAGAATACGATTTGTAGAGTAAGGTCGGAGTCACACTTGCGAATTCAATGTGAGATACTCACACGAGTCTCTTGCATCGAGACCCGACACTGCCGCAGGCACTCGGGAGCGGAGTTTGCGGCTGCATGTATTTCCCGAGTGCCAGCGGCAGTGCTGGGACTTGATCTGAGAGGCTCCTCATTTAGCAGGAATTTTGCCTGAATTCTGGTGTAGTTACTTTAACGAATCGGGACCATGATATCAAAACTTTGATGTTTCTTTTAGCAAACAGGTTCTGGAGAAAATATGCCATATTCGGGCCATATTCGAACCCTATTCATGCCAAATGTATATTTGATTATCGATTCTAAACATATTCAGTAATTTCCACTCCCATTGACTCTAATAATGTTCCGCTGTGTTTGACGAATATTGCAAAACAGTATTCGATGCCGATCGTATTCGGAACCGAATACGAACAAATTCGCTCAACTCTAGTAAAGCGTAAGAGACTGACCCTATAAATAAAAATTTGCTTGAATAATATTGTCTTTTTCTCTAAGGTCTTAGTGAAAGCGGGCAGGACATGAGTAGAATTAGCATTGAGGCAATGTGCAAGATGACTGTAGGTCCCTCTTCACTGTTAGTCCTCCAGTGTTCCCTGCTTATCTTGCTCTGCTCTCCCTTCTCAAGTTTGATATTGCTCCTTTATAATTCCCCTTCCCATGACTCATAGAAGTGCTATATCCCTTCTTCCATTTTTGTGTTTAGTTCTGTTCCTTTAAATGTGTAAAATCTCAGAGAATATGTTTGGTACAGAAAGAAGAGGGAGACGAAATGAGTCTGCAATCTACAATACGCGCAGCCCTCTAATTAAGACTTTTTCTCCTATTTAAGTATGTGAGTGCGGATGTATGTGTATTGTATCTGGGTATGTTTACAGTATATGTATGTGTAATGTGTATGAATCTGTGAGTATGTGTATACATTGCTAATATATTTGTACAAATGAAATGTGTGTATCCATTTGTGTATGTGATTGTATACTGTATATGCAGTATGTGTATACTGAATAGTAGCAGTGCTATTTATGTGCACAGTATAGTGACACTAATTTTATTCCACTTTCCCCTATTCTATATATTTTGTATACAGTATACTGGTACTATTTAGATTTATGCTAAACTCATACTGTGTACAATAGAGCGAGTATGTCATGATGGCTATAGACATGACACTCAGGTCATCCAAAACTGCTGATTTTGGTGGGATAACCAACTAATGAGTAGGACTTGATCAGGTGATGTACTGTATGTTTGGCCTGAAATAAGGGTAAAATGATCAGTTTTTTCTCCAAGAAGATAAGCACCCCAGAGGAGTCTGGCAACATATTACTTCCACATCTGTATTGAGATCAGAACATTAGGGCTAGAAGGACTAGCCATTGGCCAAATGAGCACTCAATAAGCAGCTATTGAAAGTGTATAGCCATCTTTTCAGTCCTGTCTAGTCAGAAGTGCCATAACTATTGTCTTGGCAAAGTGGATATTATCACGATATACGGGCTCTGGTCACAGAAAAGATGAGATCTTGAGAGTATAAGCAACATTTTTTATCCACACCAAGGCATTTGGTGCATTCAGGTATACTCACCCTTTCTGTGAACGCAGTCCGTACATTGTGATAATAATAATTTGCCAAACTATTAGCTGGACAATACTCCAGCCATGAGGCTGCAGCTACAGCATGTCAGGCTTCTACAGGTGTTGTTTCCTTACACAACCTTTACAGGTGAGTGCTACCTTCACCTTCACCCCAACTTGTTTCTTATGGTACTGCGGTTTCTGTGTGCATTTGTCTCATCTCCCCATAAGTATGTCTTTCTGATACCTCTCTGCATGGCTAGCCTTGTGCACTGTAATTTACACACTGCACATGCTCATAAACAATGTCACAACCTGCAGTTTAGAACAGTGTTAAGTTAGTGCAGTTACATTCCTGAAGCGCACTGCTATGAGCATCTTATAGAACATAGCTCTTAGTAAAATGATGACTGGTGACATATTTATTTTAGCATGCATGTCAGCTCTCTGTGACGACTATTATCTCTCTTGGATACCAAAAGGGGTGAGAATATCCAGAAATGTCCTCCTTATATTTGTGCATTTTATGATCTATTTCTATTAATTTTGTTATTTATCGCAAAGTTCTCACTTTAATCCCTTCATTACTGATGTCATATATTTATGTCATTGGCCATGTCCTTGCCTTTAATGCAGGCTCAAACGCTGAGCCTGCATCTTTCCCAGCACTTGATAGCTGATTTAATTAGCCATCAAGTGCCTCTAACAGCTGCAGGTGAATCCTTGATCTACCTGTGCATGTTAACCAGTTAAATATTGACATTTAACATGCACAAACAGGAAGCGTGTCATTGATCCCACCCATCGGTGCCCCATCACGTGAATGCAGGGTGCCAATGGGTTCTTATGTCTGTCAGGGGTCTATTGAAGCCCCCCCATCCTTGTCACTCTGATCCTCCTGTGAACACCGACCTGTGGCTGGCATTCATAAGAGATCATGATCTTTGCTATAGCACAGGTGATCAGACAATCGCATCTTCATGTCTCCTAAGAAGAATATTAAATTCAGTAAAAGGAAAAAGTTGTAAAAAATATTTAAAAAAATAATTCAATAAAAATTTTTTAAAAGAAAAGTTCAAATCACTCCCTCTGTTGCCAGATTAAAAAAAAACATAAAAAAGACACAGATCTGGTATCGCTGGGTTCAGAAATGTCCGATCTATCAAAATATAAAATAAATTAATCCTATCGGAAACAAGAAAAAAATAAAAATGTCAGAATTACGTTTTTTTTTTGGTCAAACAACATTGTAATAAAATGTAATAAAGGATGATCAAAACATTGTATCTACCCCTAAATGGTATCATTAACCCCTTCCTGACATCTGACGTACTATCCCGTCGAGGTGGGGTGGGCCCGTATGACCGCCGACGGGATAGTACGTCATACGCGATCAGCGGCGCTCACGGGGGGAGCGCCGCCGATCGCGGCCGGGTGTCAGCTGATTATCACAGCTGACATCCGGCACTATGTGCCAGGAGCGGTCACGGACCGCCCCCGGCACATTAACCCCCGGCACACCGCGATCAAACATGATCGCGATGTGCCGGCGGTGCAGGGAAGCATCGCGCAGGGAGGGGGCTCCCTGCGGGCTTCCCTGAGCCCCCCGCAGCAACGCGATGTGATCGCGTTGCTGCGAGGGTCTTACCTCCCTCCCTGCAGCTCCCAGACCCGGATCCAAGATGGCCGCGGATCCGGGTCCTGCAGGGAAGGAGGTGGCTTCACAGAAGCCTGCTCAGAGCAGGCACTGTGAAGCAGCCTGCACTTTCCTCAGATCGGTGATCTGTCAGAGTGCTATGCAAACTGGCAGATCACCGATCTGTATTGTCCCCCCCTGGGGCAAAGTAAAAAAGTTAAAAAAAAAATTTTCCAAATGTGTAAAAAAAAAAAAAAAAAATATTCCAAAATAATGAAAAAAAAAATAAAATATTATTCCCATAAATACATTTCTTTATCTAAATAAAATAAAAAAAACAATAAAAGTACACATATTTAGTATCGCCGCGTCCGTAACGACCCAACCTATAAAACTGCCCCACTAGTTAACCCCTTCAGTAAACACCGTAAGAAAAAAAAAAAAAAAACGAGGCAAAAAACAACGCTTTATTACCATACCGCCGAACAAAAAGTGGAATAACACGCGATCAAAAAGACGGATATAAATAACCATGGTACCGCTGAAAACGTCATCTTGTCCCGCAAAAAACGAGCCACCATACAGCATCATCAGCAAAAAAATAAAAAAGTTATAGTCCTGAGAATAAAGCGATACCAAAATAATTATTTTTTCTATAAAATAGTTTTTATCGCATAAAAGCGCCAAAACATAAAAAAATTATATAAATGAGATATCGCTGTAATCGTACTGACCCGACGAATAAAACTGCTTTATCAATTTTACCAAACGCGGAACGGTATAAACGCCTCTCCCAAAAGAAATTCATGAATAGCTGGTTTTTGGTCATTCTGCCTCACAAAAATCGGAATAAAAAGTGATCAAAAATGGTCACGTGTCCGAAAATGTTACCAATAAAAACGTCAACTCGTCCCACAAAAAACAAGACCTCACATGACTCTGTGGACCAAAATGTGGAAAAATTATAGGTCTCAAAATGTGGAGACGCAAAAACTTTTTTGCTATAAAAAGCGTCTTTTAGGCTGGTTTCACACTTGCGTTTTTATCTGCATGCGTTTTTAAAAAAAACGCATGTGTGAAAAAACGCATGTAAACGTGGTAAAACGCATGCGTTTTTAGACGCATGCGTTTTTATAGAAAAACACAAGAAAACAAACAAAAAAAAAAAACCCTACCCCTAACCTGAAATACGTGGCACTAAAATATACGTTTATATACGTATATAAGTGCCACGATATTTCAGTGGCCACGTATATAAGTGCCACGTATATAAGTGCCACGTATATAAGTGCCACGTACTTAAGTGCCACGTACTTAAGTGCCACGTACTTAAGTGCCACGTATTTACGTGCCACGTATTTACGTGCCACGTATTTACGTGCCACGTATTTACGTGCCACGTATTTAAGTGCCACGTACTTAAGTGCCACGTACTTAAGTGCCACGTATTTACGTGCCACGATATTTCAGTGCCACGTATAACCACATAGTTATAGTATTTATAGTACGTGGCACTGAAATACGTGGCACTGAAATATCGTGGCACTGAAACACGTGGCACTGAAACACGTGGCACTTAAATACGTGGCACTTAAATATGTGGCACTTAAATACGTGGCACTTAAATACGTGGCACTTATGACTGTCAGAAAATGTTCATTAAACGGTTAGAGGTGAGGTTAGGGGTAGGGTTAGGGTTACCGTTGGGATTAGGGTTAGGGGTGTGTTTGGGTTAGGGTTTCAGGTAGAATTGGGGAGTTTCCACTGTTCAGGCACATCAGGGGCTCTCCAAACGCGACATGGCGTCCGATCTCAATTCCAGCCAATTCTGCGTTGAAAAAGTAAAACAGTGCTCCTTCCCTTCCGAGCTCTCCCGTGCGTCCAAAAAGGGGTTTATCCCAACATATGGGTTATCAGCGTACTCGGGACAAATTGAATAACAACTTCTGGGGTCCAAGTTCTCTTGTTATCCTTGGGAAAATAAAAATTTGGGGGGCTAAAAATCATTTTTGTGGGAAAAAAATATGTTTTATTTTCACGGCTCTGCGTTGTAAACTGTAGTGAAACACTTGGGGGTTCAAAGTTCTCACAACACATCTAGATAAGTTCCTTGGGAGGTCTAGTTTCCAATATGGGGTCACTTGTGGGGGGTTTGTACTGTTTGGGTACATCAGGGGCTCTGCAAATGCAACGTGACGCCTGCAGACCAATCCATTTAAGTCTGCATTCCAAATGGCGCTCCTTCCCTTCCGAGCTCTGTCATGTGCCCAAACAGTGGTTACCCCCCACATAGGGGGTATCAGCGTACTCAGGACAAATTGGACAACAACTTGTAGGGTCCAATTTATTCTGTTACCCTTGTAAAAATACAAAGCTGGGGGCTAAAAAATCATTTTTGTGAAAAAAAAAAAGAATTTTTATTTTCACGGCTTTGCGTTACAAACTGTAGTGAAACACTTGGGGGTTCAAAGTTCTCACAACACATCTAGATAAGTTCCTTGGGAGGTCTAGTTTCCAATATGGGGTCACTTGTGGGGGGTTTGTACTGTTTGGGTACATCAGGGGCTCTGCAAATGCAACGTGACGCCTGCAGACCAATCCATTTAAGTCTGCATTCCAAATGGCGCTCCTTCCCTTCCGAGCTCTGTCATGTGCCCAAACAGTGGTTACCCCCCACATAGGGGGTATCAGCGTACTCAGGACAAATTGGACAACAACTTGTAGGGTCCAATTTATTCTGTTACCCTTGTAAAAATACAAAGCTGGGGGCTAAAAAATCATTTTTGTGAAAAAAAAAAAGAATTTTTATTTTCACGGCTTTGCGTTACAAACTGTAGTGAAACACTTGGGGGTTCAAAGTTCTCACAACACATCTAGATAAGTTCCTTGGGAGGTCTAGTTTCCAATATGGGGTCACTTGTGGGGGGTTTGTACTGTTTGGGTACATCAGGGGCTCTGCAAATGCAACGTGACGCCTGCAGACCAATCCATTTAAGTCTGCATTCCAAATGGCGCTCCTTCCCTTCCGAGCTCTGTCATGTGCCCAAACAGTGGTTACCCCCCACATAGGGGGTATCAGCGTACTCAGGACAAATTGGAAAACAACTTTTAGGGTCCAATTTATTCTGTTACCCTTGTAAAAATACAAAGCTGGGGGCTAAAAAATCATTTTTGTGAAAAAAAAAAGAATTTTTATTTTCACGGCTTTGCGTTACAAACTGTAGTGAAACACTTGGGGGTTCAAAGTTCTCACAAGACATCTAGATAAGTTCCTTGGGAGGTCTAGTTTCCAATATGGGGTCACTTGTGGGGGGTTTGTACTGTTTGGGTACATCAGGGGCTCTGCAAATGCAACGTGACGCCTGCAGACCAATCCATTTAAGTCTGCATTCCAAATGGCGCTCCTTCCCTTCCGAGCTCTGTCATGCGCCCAAACAGTGGTTACCCTCCATATATGGGGTATCAGCGTACTCAGGACAAATTGGACAACAACTTTTGGGGTCCAGTTTATTCTGTTACTCTTGTAAAAATACAAAAGCTGGGGGCTAAAAAATCATTTTTGTGAAAAAAAAAAAAGAATTTTTATTTTCACGGCTCTGCGTTATAATCTGTAGTGAAACACTTGGGGGTGCAAAGCTCTCAAAACACATCTAGATAAGTTCCTTAGGGGGTCTAATTTCCAAAATGGTGTCATTTGTGGGGGGTTTCAATGTTTAGGCACATCAGGGGCTCTCCAAACGCAACATGGCGTCCCATCTCAATTCCAGTCAATTTTGCATTGAAAAGTCAAATGGCGCTCCTTCCCTTCCAAGCTCTGCCATGCGCCCAAACAGTGGTTTACCCCAACATATGGGGTATCTGCGTACTCAGGACAAATTGCACAACATTTTTTGGGGACCAATTTCTTCTCTTACCCTTGGGAAAATAAAAAATTGGGGGCGAAAAGATCATTTTTGTGAAAAAATATGATTTTTTATTTTTACGGCTCTGCATTATAAACTTCTGTGAAGCACTTGGTGGGTCAAAGTGCTCACCACACATCTAGATAAGTTCCTTAGGGGGTCTACTTTCCAAAATGGTGTCACTTGTAGGGGGTTTCAATGTTTAGGCACATCAGGGGCTCTCCAAACGCAACATGGCGTCCCATCTCAATTCCAGTCAATTTTGCATTGAAAAGTCAAATGGCGCTCCTTCCCTTCCAAGCTCTGCCATGCGCCCAAACAGTGGTTTACCCCAACATATGGGGTATCTGCGTACTCAGGACAAATTGCACAACATTTTTTGGGGACCAATTTCTTCTCTTACCATTGGGAAAATAAAAAATTGGGGGCGAAAAGATCATTTTTGTGAAAAAATATGATTTTTTATTTTTACGGCTCTGCATTATAAACTTCTGTGAAGCACTTGGTGGGTCAAAGTGCTCACCACACATCTAGATAAGTTCCTTAGGGGGTCTACTTTCCAAAATGGTGTCACTTGTAGGGGGTTTCAATGTTTAGGCACATCAGGGGCTCTCCAAACGCAACATGGCGTCCCATCTCAATTCCAGTCAATTTTGCATTGAAAAGTCAAATGGCGCTCCTTCCCTTCCAAGCTCTGCCATGCGCCCAAACAATGGTTTACACCCACATATGGGGTATCAGCGTACTCAGGACAAATTGTACAACAACTTTTGCAGTCTATTTTCTCCTGTTACCCTTGGTAAAATAAAACAAATTGGAGCTGAAATAAATTTTGTGTGAAAAAAAATTAAATGTTCATTTTTATTTAAACATTCCAAAAATTCCTGTGAAACACCTGAAGGGTTAATAAACTTCTTGAGTGTGGTTTTGAGCACCTTGAGGGGTGCAGTTTTTAGAATGGTGTCACACTTGGGTATTTTCTATCATACAGACCCCTCAAAATGACTTCAAATGAGATGTGGTCCCTAAAAAAAAATGGTGTTGTAAAAATGAGAAATTTCTGGTCAACTTTTAACCCTTATAACTCCCTAACAAAAAAAAATTTTGGTTCCAAAATTGTGCTGATGTAAAGTAGACATGTGGGAAATGTTACTTATTAAGTATTTTGCGTGACATATGTCTGTGATTTAAGGGCATAAAAATTCAAAGTTGGAAAATTGCAAAATTTTCAAAATTTTCGCCAAATTTCCGTTTTTTTCACAAATAAACGCAAGTTATATCGAAGAAATTTTACCACTATCATGAAGTACAATATGTCACAAGAAAACAATGTCAGAATCGCCAAGATCCGTTGAAGCGTTCCAGAGTTATAACCTCCTAAAGGGACAGTGGTCAGAATTGTAAAAATTGGCCCGGTCATTAACGTGCAAACCACCCTTGGGGGTGAAGGGGTTAAAAGAATGCCAGCTCAGGGCGCAAAAAGTAGAGCCATTACCCAGCCTCAGATCACAAAAAATGAGAACGCTAAGGGTCTCAGAAAATGGCAACAAAAGTGGAAAAAATAATTTTGACAGATTTCTGACATTTTTTTTGGTATCCGCGTACTCGTACTGACCTGGGGAATCAAATTGCTTAGTCAGTTTTACCATATATTGAACATGGTAAAGAAACCCCCCAAAAACATTGTGTAATTTAACTTTTTTGCAATTTCACCGCAGTTGCAATTATTTTCCAATTTTCCGGTACAAATTATGGCAGAATAAATTATGTCATTCAAAAGTACAACTTGTCCCACAAAAAAATAAGCTCTCATTCAGCTATATGGCTGGAAAAATAAAAAAAAAGTTATGGCTCTTGGAATAAGGGGAGGAAAAAACGAAAAACAGAAAATCGCCCAGGAAGAAAATGTGAAAGGCCATGTGGTGGAGGAATCAAATGGTTTAATTAAAAAAAACAACAATTACATGTTATGTTTCACAGCTACCTATTTCTTTGACTTTTTCCCTCCATTTTTAGATGTGGTACCTACTGGACCATTAAAAGTTTAGCAAGCAAGATTAACTTTTTTGAGCTACTTAATAATCAGAAAATAATGAGTAATTAATAAGAACTACAGAATGATACTGCGGAGACAAGAAAAAAATGCCCTTTAGAACTCTTTACAGTGCGTACAGAGGTAACCTATATAGTATACACCTGTTGTTTCCAGATCCTTGGCACAACATAAGACGCGCTACTACACCAACTGTTCATGGGAATTGCTAATTTTATCACTGGAGAAAACTTGCTACGGATTGGTTACTAAAATACATTCTGCAGCTTTACAGTGTGTATTAGCGCAAGCGAGAGGGGAATAGCTCAGTAGGAAGCAGCGCACACTGTGACAGAATCTGAAGCAGGGAAGCCTGGTTTGATTCCTGCTTCCCGAGTTCCTCGTGACCTTGGGCAAGTCATTTTATCTTTCAGTGCCTCAGGCGGAGACTCACTGTGCCTGAAACTTCTTTCAGCACATTGCCGGGGTTATATGAAGAAAATAATACCATGCAGGAGATAAGTATGTGTAAGTAATAATAACAGTGAGCCTGGAATACTGTCTAATTACCGTGTAAAATACTGTTCTGTTCAATACACTTAGTTAACTGTTAAACATCATGCAAAGCAAACCTTTTGCTAAAAAGAAGAAATGTCTGTCATATTGAAAATAGAGTCTTATCAGCAGGGAGCATGTTATAGAACAAGAGCCGCCGACAGATTGATATATACTTTTGTCAAAAAATATTTAAAACAAAGCGTATTTTGCTCAGATAAAATCTTATTCTGGGCTTGAGTCTAATAGAAGTGGATGGACATATCTGTCACTCACTGATCAGGGCCACCCTCTGAACTCTCACGCCCAGAGACCACCTACTGGACTCTTAACCCAGAAACCGCCTACTGGACTCTTAAGCTCAGAGACTGCCTACTGGACTCTTTAGCCTTGAAAACACCTACAGGACTCTTAAGCCCAGAGACCACCCACTAGACTCTTAAGCCCAGAGACCACCTACTGGACTCTTAAGCCTAGAGACCGCCTATTGGACTTTTAAGCCCAGAGACAGCCTACTGGACTCTTAAGCCCATAGACTTCCTACTGGACTTTTAAGCCCAGACACGCCAACTGGACTCTTAAGCCCAGAGGCCACCTATTGGACTTTTAAGCCCAGACACACCTACTGGACTCTTAAGCCCAGAGACCGCCTACTGGTCTTTTAAGCCTAGACATGCCTACTGGGCTCTTAAGCCCAGAGACTGCCTACTGGACTTTTAAGCCCAGAAACCACCTACTGGACTCTTAAGCTCAAAGACCGCCCTACTGGACTCTTAAGCCCAGAGACCAAGTACTTGGCTCTTAAACCCAGAGTCCGCCTACTGAACTCTTGAGTGTTATCTGACATTTTGACTGATAGAACTCAATCCCATGTTATTCTATGAGGCAGTGCACATGTTACAATCATTTCAAAGGAAAAAAATGCAGCACGCATGATTTTCTCGGACACACTGAATGTAGAAGATGGAGAAACTTTTATTAATTTATTTTTCAGATCATACTACAATCACAATCTGATCAAAGTCTGATCAGAGTGTGATTAGCATAATCGTACTGATTTTATTAGATGAGAGAAAATCGATGTGTGATCCTAGCCTGACGGTATTTGCTGAAGATATTTTGGCATCAAAATGCGAAATTTGGTAGAAAAATCATTGCAAAAAAAATGTGAATTTTTGCATGCATTTTTTGTGTATTTTTTAATGTGATTGTTTTCCAATTCATGACTAAAAACACTGGAAAAAATGATGGAAGAGGTGACATGCTGCAGATTGAAAACTGCATGGAAAAATAGGGAACATGTGCTTGAGATTTCAGAATTCTTATTCACTTTACTGGTATAGAAACGAGTGGAAAGAATGTTTGAAAAACTTGGCAAAAAACGCAATGTTGGAACATACCTAAACATGATCCTCTCCTTTTGAGAAACTTTCAGTATACTCTTGCAGCCAAATGCTGAAAATTAAAATTTCCATACAGGTAAAAGGAAACTACATAACAGAAAGAATACCAGTCGATGGTTTTGGTTCATTTCACTGTAGCTCTGTTCTTCCCTTTGTATATCCTTCTTTCGACACAGGTGACAGAAGGATATACATTAAAAGAAATAACCAAAATGGGGGGAGCGGTAAGAAGTCCAAAAATCAGACAAAACAGAAGTAATCAGGTTTTTCTCAGATAGCATTTTGTGCCGATGGGAACCAACACTGGATAATTTATCCTCTGGATCCATCTTTGAGGAAGAAACTCAATGCATTGTTCTTCTCAATGTACTTTTTGCGAATTTCTCAATTTCAACTAGTTCTGATTAAAATTGTGCACTTCTGAATAACCATTAAAAAAATGCATTTTACTGAGTTACTTTTTTGCCTCATTTAATACTTTAACACTTCTCGAAAGTTTGTGTTTCCATTTTGCCATTTACGGTGGTAAATCTAATCAGTCTAATGCATTCTTTTATTGAATTTTAAACTAGCCCATTAAAACCCCTTTAACGTGCTAAAGTAAGCTTCAGAGACTGTTTCCATTTCATCTTTATTGAGCTGAGACTGTAGCACTCCTTTCCTTTTCACCACTCTGAGAGGCTGTCAATAATTCAATAGCCATGGCCTTGATGGGCCAAGGCCTAAGTTAGACTTTAAACATCACCAAACAGCTTGTCAAAGTCTGATGCGCTGTCAATGTCTGACTGATCTATACTGCATGAATTCCCCCTCAGCTCTTGATGTGTTCCTGCGAGTAAAAAGAAAGCAATTTTAGAAGTCTACCCAGTGTGAAACACCTGTTTGTTGAGAATCTCTAATGAGCGGCGCTGGCGACAGCTTCCGCGTCCCATCGTCATTGCTCCTGAAGACCACGATAAGTTTTGAAGGCCACGGTTTGTTTATTCGTGACCCTGACAACATTGGAAGCATAAGTATTTATCTTCAATTATTGACTAACCCTATACTTTTGTTTCGAGACTTTTCCCGCACGATTCCAGTTGCCATAGCAACTTTCTTATTTAATGTTTGTAAACGCTACCAGCCATCTAATAACGGGGAGGTATGTTTTCAGAAGCCCCCCAGAGTGTGACCATAGGTTCTGAAATGTACCTATTATTTTTTCCAAGCAGAGAGAAACGCTTTTTCACACTAAAATGAAAGAAAAAAGATATCAGGAGTAGCATTAATATTCCTGTGCTCTTGCTGGTGTTCAGCCTAACAGTGTGCACCGCTATGATAAATTCTCTCCACACTTTCATTGGCTTCATTCCGCTTCTGGCTTTCCCAGGCAGTCTGATGATGCGGCAGCTCCTTTATGTATCTCTGGCCTGTTCATGCTTCTGTTCTCACTCTGTTCTTTTGCCTGCTGCAGTCAATTTCTTCACAATCTTAACTCATCTCGTGTATTAGCCGCAATATTCCAGCCATAGCGAGCTGGAAAATTCATTGCAACCGCTAATATAACCCAAATTCTACGTTGTATATTTTGAAGCAAATATTAACACCTCGATGAGAGAGGAAATAAAGTAGGTCAGGGACGGTGTTAGGATTTGTAGAGAAAGTATTATGATTAGTGATGATGAGCGAATATACTCGTTGCTCGAGATTTCTCGAGCATGCTCGGGGACCTCCAAGTATTTTTTAGTGCTCGGAGATTTAGTTTTTCTTTCCGCAGCTGAATGATTTATATCTATTAGCCAGCATAAGCACATGTGGGGGTTGCCTGGTTGCTAGGGAATCCCCACATGTACTTATGCTGGCTAACAATGTAAATCATTCAGCTGCGGCAATAAAAACTAAATCTCCGAGCACTAAAAAATACTCAGAGGACCTCCGAGCATGCTCGGGAAATCTCGTGTAATGAGTATATTCGCTCATCACTAATTATGATCCATCATGTCAACGAATGAAATGTCCACTTTTCCAAAATCCAAAATCAAAAAGTCAATCGTATAAGTGCAGCGGTATCCCAAATTTAATTTTTAGCGGATATTACTGGATAATCAGATTTTTGCTGCATAATCTGACAGCAGCATAAGGTAAGGGCAGAGTGCCCTGATTTCAGCGATATATCACTTAATTTATTTGGTGAAGCAGTTATGATAAAAGATTCGATTCATTAAGGCACTGATGCCTAAAATCTGGTTGAAACACCTTATTAGGTTGCAATATTTTTGCACAACTTGGCAGTCGTGTGAAAATATTGTGACTTTTGGTGTTTATGCGCCAGTCCCAACCAGCTGTGGAAATATGGGCATAGTATGGAAAGCGCAAGGGTGGGACGGGGCATTGTGAAGCCCGCCCATCAATTTCATTTTATCTCACGCCACTAAAGTGGCGTAACTTACTCCGTAAATGTACGCCAGCCCCATCGGTGGCAGAGTATCAGACGCATATGATTCATTAAGCAGTGCATGGATCAGGTCAGTGTATTTCAGCAAGCACTTCACAAAGACTTTCCTGCGCTATGCCATCTTAATCAATCGCTCACAGTCTTCCCTGCTGTAGGTCTAGCAGAGCTCAGTTGTTGAACTGTGTATACTCCCATCCACACCACAGGTTTCTGTATACATTGTATATTGTATAATCAGTGATGGAGATGTGGTTGGACTAGCAGGCACAAGGTCAGTTGTCCCGCAGTGATGATAATCTCTTGCTAAGAAAATACTGATTATATTGTAACAACAACAAAAAATCCTAGTAAGTGACACATCACTGTAATCAAGCTCTCTGCCACTATGCTATGGTGCTTTCAGATTACATATACCTGCTGATGGATTTTCTTTAAGGTGGCCATAAATATTAGATTTTCATCAAATTTTGGAAAAATATATTAACACATGACATTTTTGGGAGATGTATCACTATCAAATACTGGTTAATTGTCCAAAAAGATTGATAAGGAAGGATGTCTGGTGCAGAATCTTTATTTGTTGAAAACATAGGGTTCTGAGTTAATACTATTTTGATAAAAAAAAAATAGTGTAAAATTCTCACCAGGAAACTATACTAATATCACTGTACGGTACTGTATGTCTTTGCTATTGACATAGTCCACATCACTGTATAGACAGAGCAAGTATTCATATATCGCATATTTCACCAACGCACAGACATAGTGTATCTATATAAGAAGCAATGTCATAAAAAGAAAAACATAATATTGTAAAAATAAGCGTGAAAAACAATATACCGTATCATTAAAAATTAGTGAAACCAAAGAGAAAAAATAACTATTTTGTTTTTTTGTTTTATTCTGTCTTTATCCTCCATTTTCGCTAGTTCTCTGCTGGGGGCACCCCCCCACAATAACTTCTTTGACTCACAACCACAAGGTGTACTTTTTTTTAATCCCCTGATCTACAGATGTGTCCACCCTTACCTTAAAATGAAGTACATAAAGGATTTCTTGAAACACAGAATTTATTTTCAGTTCCATCAGATCCACAATGGGTCTCCACACTTAGACACTTATAGCATAAACATATCCAACAGAGTATCATAAAAAAAGAAAGAAAACCGATCGCATTACACCTTTTATCTTGAAATAAGTGGAACCAATGGGAAAATAATGACTTAAAACATTTCTACACACTGCCGGGAAAATATGCTAGCATCCTTAACGATCAGATTTTCCAACTTTGTGGCTTTATGGATCCCAATTGTCAGTAAATACCAGTCACTTAAAATGGGTTTAATTAGGATATTCGACTAATGCTATTAAAGCTAATATCTTATTGGCTGCTATGGAGACAGAAGAACATTGTAAAATAAGGTATTGTTTTATTCGAAAAAGTTCTATTTTTTTTTTTAGGTTCTACATGCCAAATGACGAGACGTTTACCGATATGCTTATTAATGCAGCGTTAATATCTATACATCCTTCTGGTTGTTACTCTCAATAGAATATAGATAAACTCATTTAATACAATACATGAAATTGCACTAACTGGCGAGATTAGATGCATTTGTACAACCACTCAGTCTATTCTCCCGAGATAACACATTAGCACTTGAACAGTAGAAATGAGCAAGATTGAGTAGCATCTATGAATGCGGCTATGAAGCCCTCGGGGCTATGTTGTTTGGCTTTATTCCTGTGCAGCCTGTACATTGATGATGATGGCAATAATCAGGCCAACTCCTTATGTATGGAAGATTAAGGTTTAGTCAGCATTATGATAGCTTCCTCCATGCCAAGAAAGGTCATTTGGCAAGCTACAATAATGCAAATGCATTAAGAAATGGCTGCCTGTTATTGGCCATACTGTATATGGAACTGTCATTTCGTGATAAACTGTAATGCTCATGGAGAACATTGTAGATTTGCTGCATTCGCTTTTGGGATGCTGACTGCATCTGTAAGTACATTAATGTTTTAAAAAGGGAGTGAATCTAGTATAAGCTGACAGCTTCTAGAGTTCAGCGAGCTGCCACCGTGTGTTATTGCCGAGCTTAATCTGGATGTCTTTTTCTAATTGGGAAAATATTTCTCCCGCACATGGAAACCACAAACAAGCTGCTTATAACAGATCTATTGTGTAGCACCTTATTGGAATAACGACAGAGTAGTTTAAAGTAGACAGGTGTTGATTATTTCCTTTCCATTAAAGGGGTTAATAAAGTTATCGGGCGAAACAGGTTGTTGCTTGCTGATCGGTGGGTGTCCCTGGAGCCACATCTGGAGTCTCTCCTCTCCAAACACAACACAGAGACACAAAAAACAGTGGCTGAATATTTAACTCCCCAGCCACACCCTTGACGGGGAGATATGCTGAGTAGGCATCCCACCCATCTCTTACCTACACACCAAAAAAAAAATTCCCTTAACATGGCTGGTTAACCTCTTCAGCACATAGCATGCTGGAGAGAAACTTATGATCATGGAAGAAAGCAATCTTCATGACACATATCTCCCCTCACATACCATGCCAGTGACCCTGTCACACTGTGAATAGAGCATAGCTTGTTTTCACCGGACAACCCCTTTCATTATTTTCCACCAGGTTTCCATTGATGGAGGAGCATATTGAGCTTTTCTCGCTCTTCTCCATTTTAGCGTAAAGAATGTAAACAAAGAGTTGTCAAAAAACGTAACAGAGTGGTTCCATCATATCCATCGTGGCTTCTGTAACGGAGTAGGTAATAGTATGCGTCACTCAACAGATGAGTTGGTGCTCGAGTAGGGTAAATCTAGATATACGAAAACTCACCATGCAGAGATATGCAGTGAAGTTAAGAAATTATTTATTCATGCAGTCCAAAAATATGTAGAACAGCTGACGTTTCAGCCCTGAATCAGGACCTTCATCAGAATGGTGCAGATTGCTATGGAATTGGAAGTAGTAATCTGTGAGTAGCGCTACAGTGAAGGCCCCTATTCTGATGAAGGTCCGGATTCAGGGCCAAAAGGTTAATTGTTCTGAATATTTTTGGGTTGCATGAATAAACAATTTCTTTAGTTCACTGCATACCTCAGAGTGCCGAGTTACCTTATGTAAAAGTGTGTTATAATTGTTTAATAGTTATTACAATTCTTAGGCTTTCATCAGTTAATTAAACCATTTGGATTTCTATGGTTCTTCAGCTAAAAAAATGTAATTAGGTCTACAAATATTATTTTTCATACAACCTATAAATATTCTTCGGGTCTAAAGATTCTCCAGTCTTCAGCTGCAAACTCTAGTTTTGGGTCTTGACCGGATTTCATTCTGTTCGTGTTTGATGCAGAATGGGGTTTACTGAGGGGCATGTACCTCTCTAAATAAAATTATCAGTGCCGCTATTGAAAGTAAAGGTAATGTAATGAGAAAAACTAAGTACACCTTCTTTGAATTCTATGATTTTCATGTGTCAGTACTTAGAAGGTCTTAAAATTAGATAACTATAACCTCAGATGAACAATGGCTCATGAAAGCGCATCATTATGGAAGAAAAAAAGACCAAAATAAAGCAGCCGTATGTGAAAAATGTAATACAAATGTAATAGAAGCAAAAACTTGAAGTGGCCATTTTTCTGTAAGACGTTCTTGACTTCTTGCATCATTCTGGAGGAATTTTGGCCACTCTTCTGTACATTTTTATTTAACTCAATTGAGTTTTGTAACACTCGTTTATGCACAGCTCTCTTAAGGTTCTTGTAATTGGGTTGAGAACTGAATTTTGACCGGACCATTGCAACAACGAGATTTTATTTCAGCCAATCTCATATAGGTTTGCTGGTCTATTACATGACCCAGATGGCATAACATTTGGCATTATGGATGTACATCTTCACTTTGGCCTTGCACCAGAATTTGCGTTGCTTGATCAGATGCAGCTTTGGATACTAGCTGTGCCTCTACATTCTTTTATGAGACTTTATACTGGCAACCATTCCAAGTAAGCCATACTTGTTCAGTCTTTTTCTAATTGTACTGTGATGAATTTGAACATTTAACATGCTGAGACCTTTAGTGTCTGAGCTGTAGCTCTTGAATGTTTGTAATTGTTTTGAGCATTTCATGGCCTGACCTTGAGATTAATTTGCTGGCTTGTCCAATCCTGGGAATATTGTCACATGTCCTGAATGATGTTTACTTGGGAATAATCTTTCTTATTGTACAATGATGGACTCCAAATTGTTTGTAAATAACCCTATAACCTTTCCCAAATTGATACGCAGCAACAATTGCAACAATTCTCTTCTCACAGATCATTACTTATGATCTTCTGCTTGTATTAACTTATTTCTAAATGGTTCAGGCCAGCAAACAGACAAAATCTCTGTTTTTACATAGGTGGTCACACTTGATGATAAACAATTAATCAATGGGTTTGATTTGCATCACCTGGCTGCTACTTGCTGCTACTTGCTCACATAATTTGTAAGGTAGCAGTAAGGATGTACCATATTTTTCAGACTATAAGACACACCTTACTATAAGACGCACCACAGTTTCAGACAGCAGAAAATAGGAAAAAACATTTGACATTAGACATACACAGCTCTGCAACATGCACAGCACACACACATATAGACATACACAGCCCTGCTACATCCACAGCACACACATATAGAAATACACAACTCTGCTACATGCACAAGATATGCACATATAGACATACACAGATGTGCTACATGCACAATACATGAACATATAGACATACACAGCCCTGCTACATCCACAGCACACACATATAGAAATACACAACTCTGCTACATGCACAAGATATGCACATATAGACATACACAGATGTGCTACATGCACAATACATGAACATATAGACATACACAGCCCTGCTACATCCACAGCACATGCACATAAAGACATACACAGCCCTGCTACATCCACAACACACATATAGAAACACACAACTTTGCTACATGCACAAGATATGCACATATAGACATACACAGCCCTGCTACATGCACAGCACATGCACATATAGACATACACAGCTCTGCTACATGCACATATAGACATACACAGCCCTGCTACATGCACAGCACATGCACATATAGACATACACAGCTCTGCTACATGAACATATAGACATACACAGCCCTGCTACATGCACAGCACACACATATAGAAATTCACAACACTGCTACATGCACAAGACATGCACATATAGACATACACAACTGTGATACATGCACAGCACACACACACATATAGACATACTGTACATAGCCCTGCTACATGCACAGCACACACACATATAGACATTCACAGCTCTGCTACATGCAAAAGATGTTCAAATATAGACATACACAGCTCTGCTACATGACAGCACATGCACAAATAGACATACACAGCTCTGCTACATGCACATATAGACATACACAGCTCTGCTTCATGCACAGCACATGCACAAATAGACATACACAGCTCTGCTACATGCACATATAGACATACACAGCTCTGCTACATGCACAATACATGCAGATATAGACATACACAGCTCTGCTACATGCCCATATAGACATAAACAGCTCTGCTACATGAACGTATAGACATACACAGCTGTGGTACATGCATACACAGACATACACAACTCTGCTACATGCGCAATACATGCACGTATAGACATACAGAACGCATGCACAATATGTGCAAATATATACCTGTACACCCTCACACACTACATTACCTCATTCTGCAGTTCCTGATTGACACTTGTACAAAGACTACAGTAACAAAGCTTTTGCAGGACCTTCTACTTGAGTAATTCAAGCCCTTTTCAAGCCATGTGATCAGTCACATGACCTGAAAGGTCCTTGAATTATGTGTGCAAAAGGTCCCTGCATCTGCTCAGGTTCTGCGGCCTCCGTTCATTCCCGGTAGCTTCCTCTCCTGCTCTGTATTGATCACATAGATCAGTGTCAGACAAGATGAGAGACAGCCGCTCTCTCTGTGATTGGTGAGGAGGCCGTGCCAATGTTTCCTTTGTTGAAAAATGAGTCTTATAGTTCAAAGAATATGGTACTTAATTTTGTACAAACTGCCTCGGAATTTTGGTCTAGTTTTTGTTAAATATATGACACGATATCATTTTTCAAGTTCTGTTGTTCTTTTACTTTTGTATTTATCTTATTTTAAAACTTTCTAATGTCCAGTTGTTTTTTATGTCTTGATATATAAAACTAGAATTGAAAAAAATATAAAAAATTATTTTACATTTCCCAACTGTAAGGATATAAAGCTGGCCATACAAAGACCAAATATGTCCGAACCCGCCAATTAGCACGGGATGAATCAATGAGCTAATGTGTATGGTAGCTTTCCTGCAATTTGTTAAGGGTAAGTTTCACTGGTAAGATTAATTGGACATGTTGGACTGCAACATGCCTGATCAATGAGCTAAAGTGTATGGAAGTCTAAGTGCAGTTTGTTAAAGGTAGGTTTCAGTGGAAAAATTGATTGGACATGTTGAAGTGCAACATGCGTGATCCTTGGATAATCTGCTGCAAGAATGGTCTGACAGTTCCCTCCCAATTATTAACCCATTATCTACCAATGTCCTTTTTTGGGGACACCTAATCTTTAGCTTCTAGCAACTAAGATTTTATAATTTTTATAATTAGGTCCAATTTTTTTGTGTTGTGTTTGTAAAATGAATGTTTTCAAAATAGGAAATCATGTCATTGTCATTTTTAATTGAATATTGGGATGCCCTTTTCTGAAAAATCCATACTTGAAACATTTTTGCAAATTATGTTTCTGATTCATTAGGACCCAAATCATTAAAAATCTGCCATTTAAAAAAAAAAAAATGAAAATTGCTAATTTGGCAAGTAATGGGTTAAACTAAAATTCACATTTAGCTTGACATGCATATTTATTGAAATTGGAATTTAGAGTAATAGGTTTTAGATGGACGGGTATGTATATAAATATAAATATATATATATATATATATATATATATTTAGTGTACATCTTCTTATCCTTGAAGTGACATAATTACACTGGCCAACAGCATTTTTGGTGCCAAAGATATTTCATCGAATTTAGGGTATTTTTGGGGTGCTGATTCTGAATATGTCATCAGTTTTGCCAGATTGGCTCAAGTTTTTGAGATTTTTGGTATCTTATTTATAGCACTTGTTGGTAAATGCGACGCATCATCTCATTAATTTCTTTGGATTAGTACTTGAACTGAGCAGTTCTCAATATAGTTTTGTGTTAATTAGTGTTCTAAAAGTTTGTTCATAGCTTGATTTTTGCACTAACTTTATGTTGTTGTCTGTTTTCCAGTGAAAAGCATGAACTCATCAAGAAGAAGTTGTCTTAACGATCCAGACTCATTCTGTTACATTTGTGGTGAATACACACTGCCAAAACATAGAAGAAACATAACAGACTTCGTAAAAAAAGTGTATTTTGCCTATTTTGGGGTTATGCTTGGGGACCAAGACAAGTTTTGGGCACCACACATAGTGTGCAAAGCATGTATCGAATTATTACGAAAATGGAGCAAAGGACAAAGAAAAAGCTTCAAATTTGGTGTTCCAATGGTGTGGAGAGAGCCAAAAAATCATCATGATGACTGTTATTTATGGTAAACACAGGTACAGGCACATCTTCACAATGAGGGACAGGCCTTCTTGCAGATTCCATGTTACTCCCATTTTCGTTTCTTATGCTTATTGAATCCTTGCACTTGCACTGCACAGAAATAACAGTCATCATGATGATTTTTTGGCTCTCTCCACGCCATTGGAACACCAAATTTGAAGCTTTTTCTTTGTCCTTTGCTCCATTTTCGTAATAATTCGATACATGCTTTGCACACTATGTGTGGTGCCCAAAACTTGTCTTGGTCCCCAAGCATAACCCCAAAATAGGCAAAATACACTTTTTTTACGAAGTCTGTTATGTTTCTTCTATGTTTTGGCAGTGTGTATTCACCACAAATGTAACAGAATGAGTCTGGATCGTTAAGACAACTTCTTCTTGATGAGTTCATGCTTTTCACTGGAAAACAGACAACAACATAAAGTTAGTGCAAAAATCAAGCTATGAACAAACTTTTAGAACACTAATTAACACAAAACTATATTGAGAACTGTTCAGTTCAAGTACTAATCCAAAGAAATTAATGAGATGATGCGTCGCATTTACCAACAAGTGCTATAAATAAGATACCAAAAATGTCAAAAACTTGAGCCAATCTGGCAAAACTGATAGCATATTCAGAATCTGCACCCCAAAATTACCCCAAATTCATTAAAATATTTTGGACACCAGAAAAAAAAAATTTTTTTGTTGACCTGTATTATCAATCAACCTTCTGAATGTATGTGAAGAATGCACCCATATGTTAACTCATGCTCATGAAAATATGGAACAGACAAATCTGTATAAAAATAGCTTTGTGCATTAGACTGGAAACAGATTAATTTTACAATGCCATTTTACACTTGCGAAAGATTTGTATACCTCTGTGTCTCTTGTTCCCGTTCTGTCATTAATTTGGCACTTAACCATCAAAAGCTATATAAATTAGCAGTGCCGCATTAGCTTTGGCAAGCGTAAAGGAGCTGTGTTTGTAAGCTGCTGAGAATCGTAGGCCTCAAAACAGCCTTGGTTATTGTACGGAATCATTAAAAGCTCAGTATCCGGCTAACACAAGAAACTCAAATGGTTAGGTGAAAGTGAATAAAAATGAGGAAGCTTGCAAACTGCTTTCGCTCCAGGGCTGGTTTTAATGAGCCTGTCCCTAATGAGTTGTCCCCGCAACTAGCTTCAGGCCTAAACAGATGAGGCAGGGGTTCTACTAAATTTTTGATGGGATTTGCACTGTTTTTGTGAGAAAGCAAGCATACGAAAGTGCAAAGTTGTGTCATGAATCTTTTACGAGACAGGATTGTTGTCCATGTTGCCATAAGGGATGATGAAACATGATTGCTTAAAGAAGATGTGGCACCTACATATTTTACTTGCAAATGTAGATAAATAGTAGAGCTTTTATTATACTGAAAACATTTAAATTGACAGGGGTTTGACAATCATTTTATTAGTATTTGTCATGGTGATTGCTCAAGGTTACTAAATAAATATCATATAAAAAAATTATTCGATGTCTATGTCAGCATTACATAACCCCTAGAATTATGCTAAACGTTAATTCATACTGATTTCTGAAGGACTGATCTGTTTATAATATGTCATTTATTAATATACTAGCTGAAGAGCCCGGCGTTGCCTGGGCATAGTAAATATCTGTGGTTAGTTATAGCACCTCACTTCTATTATTTTCCCATCACGCCTCTCATTTTCCTTATCACATCTTTCATTTTCCCCCTCACATCTCTCATTTTCTCCCTCACACCTTTCATTTTCCCCCTCACTCCTCTTATTTTCCCCCTCACTCCTCTCATTCCCCCCTAACACTTGTCATTTCGACCTCACATCTGTCATTTTCCGATCACTCCACTATTTTCCCTCACTCCTCTCATTTTGCACTCACACCTTTTCATTTTCACCTCACACCTCTCATTTTCACCTCAGTATATATATGTTTGTCATCTCCCTTATATATAGTATACACCTGTATGTCATCTCCTGTATATAGTATATACCTGTATGTCATCTCCCTTGTATATAGTATATACCTGCTGTGTGTCATCTCCCCTGTATATAGTATGTACCTGTATGTCATCTCCTCCTATCTATATATATAATTGTCTAAGGGTTTTTCCGTCTGTCTGTCTGTCTGTCTGTCTTTCTGTCTGTCTGTCTGTCCTGGAAATCCCGCATCTCTGATTGGTCGAGGCCGCCAGGCGACGGGCACAGTATCGACATAGATGTCATAATGGTTGCCATGGTGACGATGATGTCATAAAGGTTGCCTCGACCAATCAGCGACGGGCACAGTCTGCCGCGAATTCTGGAATCATCATTGTCCATATACTACGGGGACATGCATATTCTAGAATACCCGATGCATTAGAATCGGGCCACAGTCTAGTATATAGTATATACCTGTATGTAATCTCCTCCTGTATATAGTATATACCTGTGTGTCATCTCACCTATATATAGTATATATCTGTGTGTCATCTCCTCCTGTATATAGTATATACCTGTATGTCATCTCCTCCTATACATAGCATATACCTGTATGTCATCTCCTCCTGTATATACTATATACCTGTAGGTAATCTGCTCCTGTATATAGTATATACCTGTGTGTCATCTCCTCCTGTATATAGTATATACCTGTATGTCATCTCCCCTGTATGTAGTATATACCAGTGTGTCATCTCCCCTGTATATAGTATATATGTGTGTGTCATCTCCTCCTGTATATAGTATATACCTGTGTGTCATCTCTCCTGTATATAGTATATATCTGTGTGTCATCTCCTCCTGTATATAGTATATACCTGTGTGTCATCTCCCCTGTAAATAGTATATATCTGTATGTCATCTCCTCCTGTATTAGAACTCGTTCACACGTTATTTGGTCAGTATTTTTACCTCAGTATTTGTAAGCTAAATTGGCAGCCTGATAAATCCCCAGCCAACAGTAAGCCCACCCCCTGGAAGTATATATTAGCTCACACATACACATAATAGACAGGTCATGTGACTGACAGCTGCCGGATTCCTATATGGTACATTTGTTGCTCTTGTAGTTTGTCTGTTCATTAATCAGATTTTTATTTTTGAAGGATAATACCAGACTTGTGTGTGTTTTAGGGCGAGTTTCGTGTGTCAAGTTGTGTGTGTTGAGTTGCGTGTGGCGACATGCATGTAGCGACTTTTGTGAGATGAGTTTTGTGTGGCGACATGCGTGTAGCAACTTTTTGTGTGTCGAGTTGCATGTGACAGGGTAGTGTAGCAAGTTGTGTGCAGCAAGTTTTGCGCATGGCGAGTTTTGTGCATGGCGAGTTTTATGTGTGGTGCCTTTTGAGTATGTGCAAGTTTTGTGTGAGGCAACTTTTGCATGTGTTGCAACTTTTGTGCATGTGGCAATTTTTCTGCGTGTGCAAGTTTTGCATGTGGCGAGTTTTCCATGAGGTGAGTTTTGCACGTGTGGCGAGTTTTGCATGTGGAGAGTTTTGCGCGTGGCGAGTTTTGAGCGGCAACTTTTGTGTTTCGACTTTTATGTGGCGAGGTTGGTGTATGTGTGGTGAAATGTGCGCTGAGGGTGGTATATGTGTTCGAGCACGTGGTAGTGTGTGGCGCCTTTTGTGTGTGTGTTCATATCCCCGTGGTGGTGTGGTGATTATCCCATGTCGGGGCCCCACCTTAGCAACTGTACAGTATATACTCTTTGGCGCCATCGCTCTCATTCTTTAAGTCCCCCTTGTTCACATCTGGCAGCTGTTAATTTGCCTCAAACACTTTTCCTTTCATTTTTTCCCCATTATGTAGATAGGGGCAAAATTGTTTGGTGAATTGGAAAGCATGGGGTTAAAATTTCACCTCACAGCATAGCTTTGACACTCTCGGGGTCCAGACGTGTGACTGTGCAAAATTTTGTGCCTGTAGCTGCGACGCCTCCAACACTTTTCCTTTCACTTTTTCCCCATTATGTAGATAGGGGCAAAATTGTTTGGTGAATTGGAATGTGCGGGGTTAAAATTTCACCTCACAACATAGCCTATGACGCTCTCGGGGTCCAGACGTGTGACTGTGCAAAATTTTGTGGCTGTAGCTGCGACGGTTCAGATGCCAATCCCGGACATACACACATACACATATACACACATTCAGCTTTATATATTAGATGTACCCTATGAATAAACCTTTCTCCTCTTCTGGCAGTAAATGTACTCTTGTGAGTTACCAACGAGGAACACCAGAAGTTAATATTACAACTAGATAAAATGCAGAACGTTGGTCATGAGTTTCAGTAGGCTGTGAACATGCCTTGGGCACCATGGGGTACTGTTGCATTTTAATGGGGTGATCACTGGCATCTGGAGATCCAGACAACTGAGAAATCACTATATAATGTGATTTAACTTGTTCCAAAAAAATATTTGTGCTGTCTGTTCACGAGTGTTATATGAACATATTTATATATACAGTCCTGAGCATTGTACAATTGTGGAAAAGTTGCTAAAAAGTAGAGAGCTTTCAAAACATGATCAATCTAAATTGAATCAATGTTTGGTGTGACCACCCTAGGCCTTCAAAATAGCATCGATTCCACTGGGTGCACTTTCAAACAGTTTTTGAAGGACTTCGGCATGGAGGTTCTTCCAAACATCTTGGAGAACTAACCACAGATCTTCTGCAGATGTAGGTTCGCTCAAAACATTTTGACTTATCCAAAACAGACTGGATGATATTGAGATCAAGGCTGATACTTATCCATCATGCAATATGATTGTTACGACTGTGACCACAGGCGCGGCCGAGCCGACGCCTCCACGTCGCCATACCATGACGACATCGGCGAGCGTCCCAGGTGGGGATGGAATGTGGACCCTTTGGACCACATAGAGTAACTTCGTCCTACCCAGACTAGGGAAGGGCAGTGAGCAGGGTCTGTGGCAGCTGAGCAGATGGCAATGTGTAGAACTAGATTACACCGCACAACTTCAGGTATGAAGAAACAAAGTTTACTTAAATGAAAACACAGTACATAAACAAAACAATGAGTCAGGAACCCAATTCCACATATCAAGGAAGGGTACACGTCACAGGATAACAGGTGATGGCAGGAGGACATCACAGGTTTATGCAGTCCAGGGTTATCTGGCACGGACATACTAGGACAGCCTTTCTCTCAGGCCTCAGGAGCAGCACAGGCTCAGCAGGAGAACATTAGACACCAATCTCAGACAGACTTCAGATGATGGCAGGGGTCATCATGGGTTGATGCAGTCCAGGGTCATCTGGCATGGGCATACTAGGATGGTCTCTCTCAGATCTCAGGCGTAGCACAGACTCAGCAGGAGAACATCAGACACCGATCCCGGATAGACATCATCACAGGGAGGACCCCAGGGAATCGGTGGAACATCATGTCACAGGCTAGACATCAGAACACAGGCTAGACATCAGGACTCAGATAGGGCATCAGGACATCCGGACTCAGCCAGAGAATCAGGTCTCAGACACAGCATCAGGACACAGGAGAGACATCTGGAAGACTGGCGTGGCAGCCAAAGGCATCAGAAAGACATTTGGGACACAGGCATGGCAGCCCAGGTCATCAGTTACATCAGGACATCAGGGATACCGGATAGACATCTGGGACACTGGCATGACAGCCCAGGTCATTGGCTGGGACACGGATGGCACAGGACCAGGCAGCGGTGGTCATCTGGTTCCTAGCTAACACCGTCAGGCTCCGGGCATTGGACCTAGGAAGGAAGTCAAGCAGGATGGGGCAAGCACAGCAGGACTGGACCTGGGCCAGAAGTAGCACCGCATAGCAGGCTGAGCACAGCTTAGTAAAAGCTCAGCAAGAACACCAGACTCCATCTTTAAAAGATGAGGCCAGATGGTTCACAGTCACTGGGTATGGGGTGCCAGACACAAAAGGACTTCAGAAACATAACACAGAGGACATAGTTCAAACAGGGTCAGGTACTGGATACGCAGCCTCCAGGATAGGCGGATCTGGTTACTCTGCCCCCAGAACAGGTGGAAAAACAGACACAAAAGGATCTGGGTACTCTGCCCCCAGAGCAGGTGGGATCTGGGTACTCTGCTCCCAGAACAGGTGGAAAAATAAGATAATAACGGATCTGGGTACTCTGCCCCCAGAACAGGTGGAAAACAGGTATCGGCTCTCACAGAACAGACTGCAGACAGAACAGGAGCTGGAAACTTAACACACAAAACAAGACTCAGAAACACAATGCAATGCTCTGGCAATGCCCAACAGGAAAGATATGGTTTATATAGGAGCTGCCCCTCAGCGATAGGATGAGGAAAGCAACACAGGTGCACACACAAACCCTAATCAAAGCAGGGTAGGTGTGGCCGCGTGCACCCTAAGCACAAACAGAAACCATTACAGCACAGACAGCACAGGGACTGTGGCTTAGGGCACCTGGCAGTGACTGCTAGCCTGAACACACGTGGAAAATCATGCACCAGCTGCAGAGGACCTTCCAACCTGCGGATAGCTTCCACAGCGGCAGCCAGGGACCGCACATGCAGGTGGTCATGCAGCAGGGCAAAGACATTACAGCACATGTACAGCTACGCAGCGGCACAGGGAACTGAGCCGCATCCATACAGGTAACAGACTACAGTATCCCTGCAAAGTAGGGGGAGAGGAGCAAAGGGTTAAAGCAGAGACATGCAGAGTGACGCCAAAGAAACAAGGTATAAACCCACCGGCGTTACGATGATCAAAAAGGCATCATCTTGGCTCTTAATTTATTCTGCAGCAGGGCAATTACCCCAAACATACAAACAATGTCATTAAAACTGTCTTCAGCATAAAGAACAAAGTCCTAAAAGTGATGATATGGCCCCACAGAGCCCTGATCTCAACATCATCAAGTCTGTTTGGGATTACATGAAGAAACAGAAGGACTTGCAGACGCGACATCAACAGAACATTGTACTGTTTTAGCGTGAAAAGGCCTGGGGATTTAGCACTTACAACAACAATAAGAAGATGTGATGAGGACCACATGGTATACGATGAGGAGCAGAGAAGACAGAAAGGTGAGCATTAAGGCGTAAAAGTACTTTTCTTTTTACTTTTGATGGCCCTTTATGGTTAAGCAAAATGACAGCCAACTGGCCACTAGTTTTGCTGAATCTGAGTGTAAGTGCCTGCCAAAAAAATCTGCAAATGCGGATTTTTGTAATATTTCAGTAGAATTCAATTCCACTGGAATAAATTCTCTAATCTATAATGGATACACATGCCAGGAAGCTCACGTTGTAGTTTCTGTGTTGATAATAATGCCAAAGGACTTTTTGAATGCTGTATATAATAAGTTGACAGAATGTTAGTCACTTTTGTGCTATATGTGTCACAGCACTTACCGACCCAGATTTGTAACTTTACCTGGTCTTCTACTTTTTGATTGATTTGCTGTGGTTTCTATTCTCTTCAACTTTCATTAACATAGCTCACAGTTGATCCTTGATTATTTAGATATGAAGAAATTTCACAACCTTTTTTGTTACAATGGATGCCATGCTCATATTCAATGAGCTTTTTAGAGTGATCCATTCTTTTAAAAACTTTGTAAAGTCTGACTGCATGGAAGGGGGGTTCATTTTATATACTTGTGCCAAAGGAACCAAATGAAAAACCTGACTCAATTGAGGTGTATATCAATACATTTGTCCATGGAATTTCTGTTTTGTATATTTATTTGAAGCGCAGTCTAAGGAATTTCTATACAATCCATCAAAACCTTGAAATCTTTATTTCTTAAAAAAATAAAGCATGCAACATTGAAATATGTGCTGATCAAGGCTAGCTCTGTTCCACAATCTACCCTATAGTTCAACAATATCAAGAACACAAAATATAGGTTTATTTAATTAAACTAGTAACATTTTGATGATTTTTTTTAAAGAGTACATAAAAGTAACCTTTATTATAATCTATATACATGACTGCCAAGAAAGTAAGAACAAAGAGAGACCAAAGATTAGACCTTACAATCAAAAATGCATTCTGTGTTTTCGAATATATTATTTTCCTGATGAGGTGCAAAACTGTAAACAACGATGGTGGATTTAATGAAACATACTGTACAATTCTTAAAAAATATATCTAAAAATGGAATTTAAGTGCTATTGATTAAAGCTTGAAGATCATTGAAAATGTGAACCACATAGAATAAACTCTATTGGGATATATTGAAGAGTAATATAAGTTATGGCATTCTGGTCTTTAAGCTAAACTGGAACAAATCAACCTATTTCAACAAATTGTCCTTTCTTTAATGTAGTCCTCAGTGAATTTTCCTCATTTGGCTTAAAGTGGTATTTACTTAAAACAATTGATCTCTTTAATAAAGCTAATGCTCTTGGCTATACAGGGGAACCATTTGCACTCAATACTGTGACTACTAATGGTATAGCCAAGAATTTGTTCACTCTTTGGAGTATCATGCACATTTATCTGAGCTAGTTAAAACTAACATCCATTGCAGTTAAACTCTTGAACTCTTGGGTTAATGGGCAAAATAGACCATGGTGGATCAATGACCTTCTGATTACCTAATTTTCACAGGCGACAAAGGTAATCAGTATTATAAACCTAGACTACTTTACTAAGGGGATAGAGAAAGAAGATTAATCATAAACGTACAAAAAAGTTATCTTTACATAAAGATGTTCACATAAAGCTAAAACGTATAAAAGTTAAAACATGCATGTAAAATATTGTGCAAAGTAATTTCTCACTTAAAATATTACATTTGCTTAATATACCAGGCAACAAAAATAAAAAGAGCTTGTTTAATATAGCTTGTATGACAAATCCTTAAAGAAGCAGTCACATTTTTGTCTTTTATAACTCCACCCCTTCCTAATTGTTTTTCACACTCATTATATACAGTGTATTCATTTACATGTATTTCATCCTCATATTTTCTTCTCTTCATCCTCAATCTTGACTCATACTGTATTATCACGCTGTGCTCTGCAAAAAATCCCATATTGCATCAGTACAGCATGACATGACCAGCTATATTCAGTACCATCTCTGTCAGCTGGAAGGACACTATATTCTCTTTCATGAGCTAATAGATTATCAGTATACATCTGGTGAACTGAACTATGATCTCCTAGATTATAACTGTGCTAAAGGCACTGTGCAGTCATCATCATGATCATTGATATGAGTTTCGGCAATGTCTTTAACCTGTGGAAAACTTCAGTGGTTTAATTCATACAATTTAATCATACAGGCATATATAGTGATTGTAATTGCAACCCTCTTTAGATGATGTAAAGTTATTTAATTTTCAGGTGGTCACCATGTGAACACATGCCCTAACTAAACAGGAATACTTCAAAAAATGTCCAGATAGAAAAAGGTCAAATAGAAAGGTAACAGTAGCAGAATTTTATAAACATATATAGTACATAAGCAAAAAAAAAACCCAGAGTTTTTTTTCAATGTGCATATAGATATTACATAGAATGCAGAGCAGGTTCGTCCTGGCCCCATACACATATACACAAGGTAGGCAGAGTAGAATAAGCTAGCCAGCATAAGTACATGTGGGGGTTGCCTGGTTGCTAGGGAATCCCCACATGTACTTATGCTGGCTAACAGATGTAAATCATTCAACTGAAAAACTAAATCTCCAAGCACTAAAAAATACTCGGAGGACCCCCGAGCATGCTCGAGAAATCTCGAGTAACGAGTATATTCGCTCATCACTATCAAATACCTAATATCTGTTTAGTAGATATATCATGTGATTCCTAACTCCTCATGATTTAGTCCACGGTGGTAGTTAGGACTGATTGGAAATTTTTCCCATCAGGCTTGGACAAAGAATGCCATCCTACATTCGAAATGCGTTGCTTTTCTGCTTTTTTGTTTTCCCACTTAGTTTTTAGAACGGCATTTTGAAATGATTGAATAAACTTGGAATTTTTGATCCAGAAGATGGAACATTTTCCCATTTTACTCCATTTACTTGTGTCTAGTCAGAACATGGTTCCTTGTGCTGCATACTTGACACCATTATTGGAAAGCTAGGTTCCTCTCCTTTTCCATTTTTTGCTTTCATTACTTTTTTTTCATGTAGCTGTTTTTATGACATTCCTAGTTATCATCTGCAGAACTAAAGTCCTCTGCATAACGTGATGGCACTGCTGAGTCCTCAGTATCCATGAGTTTCTCTCACGCTCCCTACTGATTGGCAGCTGTCTTTCTATTCAAAGAATGAAAAGTAGGAAAAGTAGCTGCCAAACAGCAGTGAGCCAGGAGAATGAGCCGCCGTTCATGAACACTAGGAACCCAGAGCTGCAGATAACTCAGGGCTTTATCAAAGTGGCTACAAGTATAGTTCTAAACCAGGGCCCCTGTCATTACATTGTGTAGCCCTCAAACAGGGTGTATAAATTTACTGCCAGATTCCCTTTAACCCCAGATTACATTTACACCAAAGTCAGTCTCCCTCTCTTTCATGTTGTCTCCAGCGCTGAGCCAAAATCGTTCCTGAGACATGTCAGCTGTTTAAACAGCTGTCATATGTTCATAATAGCAGAGGGTGGAATCGCGATCCACCCGCGGCTATTAATCTCTGACAGTGGCATTTAACAAGAACTTCTGCCAATCGCGCCGGAAATACGCACCCCGGTTGACCCCCATCATGTGATCGCTGGTCACCGGTGTGTTGCTATGACAATCGGAGGTCACCTGGAGATCTCTATGGTTGTCAGTGCCAGCTTACTCTGAGCGCCACCCAGTGGCCGGCGCTCATAGCAAGTGAGTAATTCTGCTATATATAGGCGATCTGATCATTGCCTCTATGCAGCAGAGCTGATCAAGTTGTGCCAGCTTCTAGCCTCCCATGGAGGCTATTGAAGCATGCCAAAAGTAAAAAAAAATGTTTTTAGAAATATTACAAAAATAAAAAAATATAAAAGTTCAAATCACTCCCCAAGATCACGAAAAATGGAGATGCTACGGGTATCGGAAAATGGCACAATTTTTTTTTACCAAAGTTTGGAATTTTTTTTCACCTCTTAGATAAAAAATAATCTAGACATATTTGATGTCTATGAACTCGTAATGACCTGGAGAATCATAATGGCAGGTCAGTTTTAGCATTTAGTGAACCTAGCAAAAAAGACAAACAAAAAACAAGTGTGGGATTGCACTTTTTTGCAATTTCACCACACTTGGAATTTTTTTCCCGTTTTCTAATACATAACATTGTAAAACCAATGGTGTCATAAAAAAGTTATGGCTCTGAGAAGAAGAGGAGCGAAAAACTAAAAAGCAAAACTGAAAAAGCTCTGGGGGTTAAGGGGTTAATAATGTCCCAATCTTTCAATCATTTGACTGCAAAATAGCTTCTTTACTGTGCTAAAACCTATGTTGGCCCACATTATCAAGATTTTCAAAACTGACTTTCAGCTACAAAATACACATGTGCTTTACTACAACCTATAATATTAACAAATGGGAAAATATTTAAATAAAGCCATTTGCCTTTCCTTCCATGTGAGTTCTGTCGCAAGATGAAAATATTTTTTGAATTGTGCTGCAAACATATTAGGCTTGTATTAAATCATTATTTGTAAAAGTTCAAAGAGACTGCAAACTTTTAAGAGTTAATTCATATTGTATAAAAATGTGAAACCCACAACCGAAAAATTGTATTTTCTGTCTACAGCACAATGATAAATTCATTGACTTTGTCTCTAGGGCAGTCAAAGCAGCAAAAGCAATTTTAAAAATCAATACATCTGCCGAAAATGGCTGTACGTGAATCAGATTGCAAAATATAGTCCATGCAAACATAAAACAGTCCTATTTTCCATTTTTTGTGTGGAAATATTAGAGAAAAATTATTATTTAAATTGATAGCAGAAGTGCTGTTAAATGCTTCTGATCTAAACTAGATGTGATAGATGGATAGATAATAGATAGATAGATAGTAGATAGTTAAATAGATAGATAGATAGATAGATAGATAGATAGATAGATAGACAGATAAATAGATAGATAGCTCTGATATGCCTAAAAAAAAGCCAAATAGATACAAAATATGTTTTTTTTTTACCATTTTGCTGCTTGACAAAGGCTCAATTGTTTATTAGCTGAAATGTTGCCTTTTTCCACATGGGCCAATTAATCACTACATTTTTACATCTGAGCTTTTTGGAGTGCTTCCTACCTTTTCTAATTTTCTGTTAGCTAGGTAAATAAATACATAGATAATTTACTAACCAAATACAATGTGTACAACCTAAGAAATGCTTTCAAACCTACACAGAATGGTATTGAAATCTTGAATTACCTTGAAAAAGTTAAATAGCCCTCATCAAAAAATGATTCAGTTAAATCAAATATTTTAGTAATCAAAGAGTTTCTAAAATGATATCCTTTTCCTCTCAGTACCTAATGATAGGAATGGGAGTGATAGGAATATATATGCATATTCTATGAAACATGCACAACTCAATGTAATGTATTCTTTTTAAGGGAAAATGTTTCTTTGTAAATGTGAAATAAATGCCAAAGTTACAAAAAAGGTAAAAAATAATGTCTCCAAAAGACAGCCCCATTCCATATTTCCTATGAGGGTGAATGAATATCATAGATGGTAGATCACCTGCTCGGGAACCAATGGAGAAGCCACTAACAAAGATTGCCTCCTATTTTGGTGGACCCTACCGATCCACGCATTCCGATCCACGCATTCCAAAGTCGTTTGTTTTTTCAAACCATTTTACTAGGGTTGAGCGACTTTTATTTTTATAGGATCGGGTCGGGTTTCACAAAACCCGACTTTCTCAAAAGTCGGGTCGAGTGAAATCGGCCGATCCTATAAAAAAGTCGGGGTCGGGGTCGGCCGAAACGCGAAACCCAATGCAGTGCAATGGGATACTATGGTTCTTAGGGTCTGAAGGAGAGGAAACTCTCCTTCAGGCCCTGGGATCCATATTTACGTGTAAAATAAAGAATTAAAATAGAAAAAATTGATATACTCACCCTCTGACGCACCCTGGTAGTAACCGGCATCTTCCGTTCCTAAAAATGGCGCTTGAAAGACCTTTCGAATGCTTCATGGCTTGTGATTGGTCGCGGCGGCCCACGTGACCGCTGAGCGACCAATCACAAGCCGGTGATGTAATTCTCAGGTCTTGTTCTGGTTCTCAGGTACATGAGAATTACGTCACGGCTTGTGATTGGTCGCTGAGCGGTCACGTGGGCCGCCGCGACCAATCACAAAGCCGTGACATCATCGGAAGGTCCTTCACGCGTTCATTCTTAAGAAGGAAGGCTGCCGGAAAGAAGCAGGGCGCGTACGAGGGTGAGTATATACCTAATAGGAATATACTCACCCTCGGCTTCTTTCCGGCAACCTTCCTTCTTAAGAATGAACGTGTGAAGGACCTTCCGATGACGTCACGGCTTTGTGATTGGTCGCGGCGGCCCACGTGACCGCTCAGCGACCAATCACAAGCCGTGACATAATTCTCATGTACCTGAGAACCAGAACAGGACCTGAGAATTACGTCACCGGCTTGTGATTGGTCGCTCAGCGGTCACGTGGGCCGCCGCGACCAATCACAAGCCATGAAGCATTCGAAAGGTCTTTCAAGCACCATTTTTAGGAACAGAAGATGCCGGTTACCAGCGGCGATGTCCAGGCTGCGTCGGAGAGGTGAGCATATCAATATTTTTTATTTTAATTCTTTATTTTACACTTAAATGTGGATTCTGATACCGATTTCCGATATCGCAAACATATCAGAACTCGGTATCGGAATCCCGATACCAGATTCAGAAGATCGCCGACCTCATGGCTGACCCCACACAGGGGTCGGGTCGGGTTTCATGAAACCCGACTTTGCCAAAAGTCGGCGACTTCTGAAAATGGTCGACCCGTTTCGCTCAACCCTACATTTTACTGCTAGCCTTAACTTTTTTTCATTTCTAAAGCTGGATCTGATGATTACCAGGCCAGCGTCAACCTAATAAGTGCATGACTTGGACGGAGGGTAAACGATGACTTTGGCATTGACACAGAAGATGACTCTATGCTGCTGCTGTCTCAGTTGGGCTACCTGATAGGTCGCATGCAACCACATTCACTGGCATTACATGGTGATGTTGTGGTAGCATTGAATAATCTTAGGTAGAGTTGAGTGAATTTGTTCGGATTCGGCCGCCGAATCTGAATTTGCCATATTTGTGCCATATTGGTACCCTATTCATGCCGAATTTATGTTTGTTGATCAGTTCCGAACATATTCGGCAATATCTACTCCTATTGATTCTAATGACATTCAGCTGTATTCGATGACTATTTCAAAAACAATATTTGGAACCGAATCTGAACAAATTCGCTCAACTCTAATCTTAGGCCACGCGACCTGTATAGTGGACAAACTCACATTGTAGCCCAACCTTACTGAGGCACTCTTTACTGTGAGATCAAAGAGTAATATATCACCGAAATATAACAAAAGTGCTAACGTGACTGTATCCAATTGGTTAAAATTAGGCAACTAAAAGTTTGTGTAAACTGATTTTTATTAGATAACTTTATACCAAATTCATATTTTTGGTTTTCTGTTCCATCATAAGAAAAAAATAAATAAATAGGCAAATATTGATCTATTGCATGATGGACACCAAACAGATCCTACTAATTTTACGAATATTAAATCACTTTTCAACGTGATTCAGGAATTGGAGGAAAATACTGTGATGCTTGCTATGCTAGATTTTCTGTTTTTTTATAGGCCTCTAAGAGAATCTAGCCTATGACGCTTATCACCCAAGAGGCAATATATTTCTTATCTTAAAACTACAAAAACATTATACCTTCCCCCCCCAAAAAACAGGATCAATCTATCAGTATACTTGAGCAAGATGATTCCCATCTAATGGATAAATAGGCAGGAGTTGTTGACCTCGGTGTAATTCAGTGCAAGCAATTCCAGAAGAAAAGATAGTAGACAAGGTATTAAGATATTTAACTTGTATCTTGCCACTGAGTTGTGCTACCATGGCAGTTACAGATTTCTTTCCGCCTGAGCGCACATAGCAAAGGAATAAAATTGGTTGCCAGGGTCTGTTGCTCAAAAATATTACTTGTTTTTGCTGCATGTTTTTTACTCCCTAAATGACTGGATTGACTGAAATATTGATAAAACAGATGCTTTCACATTGTCACTATGTTCTCTTGAACTGATATTGCTTTTGGAAAGACAAGTGATACTGCATAATATTTTGCTTTGTTCTGCTTGCTTGTAGCTAATAGGCAGCTAGAATACAATTTGGATGTCAGTATACCTTAAATATTACATTTCAATCTGTCCATAGGACATCGTTATTTCTCTATCTTGAAGTTAGGCTTGCAAAGAGGTTATTTTTATTTGTGATAGTCCAAAGCACATGACTTGAACATTATTTTATCAGTATATATGTATGTTTTATCAGTATTAGTTGCAAAAAAAGTTACATATATTATTGATCTACCTAAAGGTATTTTCTACGGAATAAACATTTTTTTAGATAGATGCATAACAAATTGCCTTTATTTTTTTTATTCCATGTTGACACAATGGAATTACCTGCTCAGCCAGTCACTGACCACAATGGTGACCCACCTCAGCCAGTAATTAGAGAATTGACATTTCAGACATTTTTGAGACAGATCCAGAATTTAATGATCAACAGGGCCAAGAAAGTGTTGAAACAGAAGTAGGATGAGGGTGAACTTTTCTTCTTAGTCCTTTTTAAAATAATGTGTCTGCCAATGGAATTTCTGGTTTGGCGTCTTACCTTAATGTTACAAGGCTTTTTTAAAGGGTCAATATTGACTTTTTGGATTGCTACATGCAATAGGTGGTGCCAGAGATCAAGTCCTCCTGTTTCTGAAGAGGCTATTTGCATATTTCAATTTCTATAAGAGCATTACATGGCCTATAAGTCTCCTTACACATGCTTGTCACTCTCCGCAAGGAGAAATTTTCCCTCTTAGACTTTTGAAAATAATGTTAATTCTCTGGGCAACCTCTTTATTTTTCTATTCATTATGTGACTCTCATGATACGGCAACAAAAAGTCTTTCTGAAACTTTCAGTTGTGACAAATAGTTTCTTTGGCCCCAAACTCAACTATTTCTCTTTATGTGACTCCATAATTAAAAGAAGTCTGTCAGCACAAAATCATTGCTCAAACCAAGCACAGGCTCGCGATGCACCCTTGGCATAACCAAAGAGTTCAGTACACCTTTCCACATACTTATATTGCATCCATCTCTGCACCCTCTTCTGTAAGTAACAACTCCAGCATTACAGAAGCTATAACTGGAAAATGAGGGAAAACAAGAAGATAAAGTGTGCTAAATTTGTGTTAAGCTTCAACAATCTTTTGCTGACAGACACCATTTAAATTTTTGAAATATATTTCTTATGCTGCAAAGAAACATCCTATGGACAGTTCCTATACTAAGGCTCTCAAAAAAATGAGGAATTATGATAAAATACAATAGAAGATAATTTACTTAAAGTAATCATGTAAACGCTGCCAGCTAATTAATCTTATTGTTTTCAGAAAAAAAGGAAACAATGGGATGTGTTAATTAACTTTGTCATAAATGATTTCCCAATAACTAACAACTGTTCTTTTTTTTGTTCTCTCCTTCTCTGCTGTCACAATAAGATTTTTTTTACAATATCTATAATGACGATGCGCATACGTTACATGTATCTTGTCACACAAGAATAAAGCATGCAATCCGGGACAAAAAAAAGAATGTGTGCAGGTTATTGTCATTGTAAGACATGATCATTAATTTTATAAGTGTCATTATCATTACTACTCAATAGGTATCACTTTCTAATAATAAGTATTGTAACTCGCTTGAATTAATGTCGAACAGCCAATTAGCAGCTTTTATTATAAAGCTCCCAATTAGGCCATGTCCATCAAATCCAAACACATTCTGCATCCGATACATATAAACCACATTCATATATTCTTGAAAAATATCTGTTGCGCCTTGGCATCGCAACTAGACTTGCGCAAATTTTTCAAAATTCTGTCCCGATTAAGATTATGTTCGGAATCGGTCGCTGAATCTGAATTGCAATATTTGTGATCTATTGTTACCGTTCTCTTGCCAAATTTATATTTGATGATCGGTACCGAATATATTCATTCATTTCTACTCCCCTTGACTCCATTGACGTTCAGCTGTGTTCGGCGAATATTGCAAAAGCTATATTCGCCGAACACAGCCGAATAGTGATGAGCGCATGTACTCGTTGCTCGGGTTTTCCCGAGCACACTCAGGTGGTCGCTGAGTATTTATGACTGCTCGGAGATTAAGTTTTCATTGCTTCAGCAGCATGATTTACAACTTGTAGCTAGCTTGATTACATGTGGGGATTACCTAGCAACCAGGCAACCCCCACATGTACTCAGCCTGGCCAATAGCTGTAAATCATTCAGCTGCCCTGATGAAAACGAAATCTCCGAACACTAACAAATACTCTGAGGTCGGGAAAATCCGAGCAACGAGTACACTCGCTCATCACTACAGCCGAACATCATTGGAGTCAATGGGAGTAGAAATGACAGAATATGTTGAGAACCGATCATCAAACATACATTCGGCACAACTAAGGTAACCATATAGGCAAAATATTTAATGGTGTCCAAACTTAGTACAACAATGCAAATATTTCGGTCAAATCATGACCTTTGTCAGTGTACCAGCTGCACAGATGTATCACTAGTATTCTGGGAAAAAGTTTGAATGTCAGGAATGTCCTGAGGCTTAAATGGAATAAAAACAATTTATTCAAATGCTCTGTATTTAACTGCAGTAGGCCGGTGTATCAGGAGTATGCAGGTATCTCCTCTGTCGTGGTATCCACCATTGGTCAAGAGGTGGATGACAAAGATCATGGTTTGACCGAAAAGTTTGCATTGTTGTACTAAGTTTGGACCCCATTAAATATTTTGCCTACACATCCGTTGAGTGCCAAGTTTCATTCTACTACAATTTAGGATCTGGGACCCTACTTTGAGCATCAACCTAAGGTTGTGCCACGTCATTTATCTATACTAAGGTAACAATATGGCAAGAATATGGCAAAGTCAGATTCGGCGACCGATTCTGAACATATTCACTCAACTCTAATAGCAACGTAAAATACTATCTCCATGCACAATAATCCCACAATGAATAGCCCCACTAAACGATGATGTAGCTAATCGCTGTGCAAGATCCACTGTACATTAATGCTACTCTTACCTCTGTACCCTCTATTGTTTCACACCAAGACAGATTCAGGTTGGTAATTGATGGCACATAAAGTAATTAATTATTTTTTCTCGTAGCAAAAACCTCCACCAGTAATAGCTCTGTATTTATTATAGCAGACAGTGTCAAACACATGGAAAAGGGCAGCTATGCTTTCTTTATCATATGCACTATTCCCCTGCGGCTTTCTTCTATCCATTATACCGTGCCGCTCCTTTGCTGAGACGGCAATAAGGTGCAGCTGCTGGATCAGCTATAGAGACATCACTAAGTAACAGAAGAGCCCTCTGAGATCCAAGGAGGGCTTTCTATGTAATGTATTGTAATACTTTGTATGGAAGGACATCTCACGAGCTGCACATTTATCAAAAATAACAATCCGCTACTAAAAATATACAAAAACAATTAGGGACTTAACAAAAACAGAAACCAAAAAAAATAAGTTCTATCAATCTCTCCGTAAAGGACTATGACAGTGCTGGCATAATATTCAGTGAAGAATTGTGTCACTGTGATCCAAAATCAATTAGGAAGATGTAGTTTAGGTTTGACATTTGTAAATGTAAGCTTATATTAATAATTTGCATTTGGCAAACTTAGGTAAAAAAAAAAGTACAGAGACTGAACATCCAACTCAAGAATGTTAATGTACCCTTTATGCAGACGCTCATGTCTGGATGCCATTTACCACTGAGAAATAGTGCTGATTTACAGCTATTGTACACAAGGCTAAAAAAAAGACCTTTGACGTCAATCAGCCATTAACCCCTTCCCGACCCATGACGCCACGTAGGCGTCATGAAAACCCGTGCCAATCCGACCCATGACGCCTATGTGGCGTCATGGAATGATCGCGTCCCTGCAGATCGGGTGAAGGGGTTAACTCCTATTTTACCCGATCTGCAGGGAGAGGGGGAGTGGTACTTCAGCCCAGGGGGGGTGGCGTCACCCCCCCGTGGCTACGATCGCTCTGATTGGCTGTTGAAAGTGAAACTGCCAATCAGAGCGATTTGTAATATTTCACCTAAAAAAATGGTGAAATATTACAATCCAGCCATGGCCGATGCTGCAATATCATCGGCCATGGCTGGAAATACTGAAGTACCCCCCCCCCACGCCCACCGATCGCCCCCCCCGTCCTCTGTTATGGGGTCCGGTCCCCTCCGTCCGCCTGCCGGCTCCCCCGTCCTCCTGTCCGCTCCCTCCTTGCCCAGACCCACCCCCCCTGTGCTCCGTTCCCCCCCCCCGTGCTCCGATCCACCCCCCCACCACCCCTTCATACTTACCGATCCTCCCGGTGTCCGTCCGTCTCCTCGCTGGGCGCCGCCATGTTGGAAAATGGCGGGCGCATGCTCAGTGCGCCCGCCGAATCTGCCAGTCGGCAGATTCCTTACAGGTACATTTTGATCGCTGTGGTAGGTTCTATCACAGCGATCAAAATAAAAAAATAATAAATAACCCCCCCCCCTTTATCACCCCCATAGGGACAATAATAAAATAAAGAATTTTTTTTTTTTTTTTTTTCCCTCTAGGGTTAGGATTAGAACTAGGGTTAGAACTAGGGGTAGGGTTAGGGGTAGGGTTAGGGTTACGGGTAGGGTAATTAGGGGTAGGGTTATGGCATGTGCGCACAGAGCGGATCGGCCGTGGATCCGCAGCGGATCGGCCGCGGATCCGCAGCGGATCGGCAGCGGATCCGCAGCGGATCGGCCGCGGATCCGCAGCGGATTGGCAGCGGATCCGCAGCGGATTGGCAGCGGATCCGCAGCGGATGGGCCGCGGATCGGCAGCGGATCCGCAGCGGATCGGCAGCGGATCCGCAGCGGATCGGCCGCGGATCGGCAGCGGATTGGCAGCGGATCCGCAGCGGATCGGCCGCGGATCCGCAGCGGATCGGCAGCGGATTGGCAGCGGATCCGCAGCGGATCGGCCGCGGATCCGCAGCGGATCGGCAGCGGATCGGCAGCGGATCCGCAGCGGATTGGCAGCGGATCCGCAGCGGATGGGCCGCGGATCGGCAGCGGATCCGCAGCAGATTGGCAGCGGATCCGCAGCGGATTGGCAGCGGATCCGCAGCGGATTGGCAGCGGATCCGCAGCGGATTGGCCGCGGATCCGCAGCGGATTGGCCGCGGATCCGCAGCGGATTGGCCGCGGATCCGCAGCGGATTGGCCGCTGCGAATTCGAAGCAGTTTTCCATCAGGTTTACAGTACCATGTACACCTAAGGAAAACCAAATCCGCTGTGCCCATGGTGCGGAAAATTCCGTGCAGAAACGCTGCGTTGTATTTTCCGCAGCATGTCAATTCTTTGTGCGGATTCCGCAACGTTTTACACCTGTTCCTCAATAGGAATCCGCAGGTGAAATCCGCACAAAAAAACACTGGAAATCTGCTGTAAATCCGCAGGTAAAACGCAGTGCCTTTTACCTGCAGATTTTTCAAAAATCGTGCGGAAAAATCTCACACGAATTCGCAACGTGGGCACATAGCCTTAGGGTTAGGGTTGGAATTAGAGTTAGGGTTGGAATTAGGGCTAGGGTTTGAAATAGGGTTAAGATTAGGCTTGTGGTTAGGGTTACGGATAGGGTTAGGGGTGTGTTGGGGTTACAGTTGTGGTTAGGGTTGGGATTAGGGCTACGGTTGGGATTAGGGTTAGGATTAGGGTTGGAATTAGGGTTACGGGTGTGTTGCGGTTAGGGTTGTGGTTAGGGGTGTGTTGGGGTTAGGTTTGTGATTAGGGTTATGGCTACAGTTGGGATTAGGATTAGGGGTGTGTTGGGGTTAGTGTTGAAGTTAGAATTGAGGGGTTTCCACTGTTTAGGCACATCAGGGGTCTCCAAACGCAACATGGCGCCACCATTGATTCCAGCCAATCTTGCATTCAAAAAGTCAAATGGTGCTCCCTCCCTTCCAAGCCCCGACGTGCGCCCAAACAGTGGTTTACCCCCACATTTGGGGTACCAGCGTACTCAGGACAAACTGGGCAACAACTGTTGGGGTCCAATTTCTCCTGTTACCCTTGCAAAAATAAAAAATTACTTGCTAAAACATAATTTTTGAGGAAAGAACAATTATTTTTTATTTTCACGGCTCTGCGTTATAAACTTCTGTGAAGCACTTGGGGGTTGAAAGTGCTCACCACACATCTAGATAAGTTCCTTCGGGGGTCTAGTTTCCAAAATGGGGTCACTTGTGGGGTGTTTCTACTGTTTAGGCACATCAGGGGCTCTGCAAATGCAATGTGACGCCCGCAGACCATTCCATCAAAGTCTGCATTTCAAATGTCACTACTTCCCTTCCGAGCCCTGACGTGCGCCCAAACAGTGGTTTACCCCCACATATGGGGTATCAGCATACTCACAACAAACTGGGCAACAAATATTGGGGTCCAAATTCTCCTGTTACCCTTGTGAAAATAAAAAATTGCTTGCTAAAACATCTTTTTTGAGGAAAGAAAAATGATTTTTTATTTTCACGGCTCTGCGTTGTAAACTTCTGTGAAGCACTTGGGGGTTGAACGTGCTCACCACACATCTAGATAAGTTCCTTCGGGGGTCTAGTTTCCAAAATGGGGTCACTTGTGGGGTGTTTCTACTGTTTAGGCACATCAGGGGCTCTGCAAATGCAATGTGACGCCCGCAGACCATTCCATCAAAGTCTGCATTTCAAATGTCACTACTTCCCTTCCGAGCCCTGACGTGCGCCCAAACAGTGGTTTACCCCCACATATGGGGTATCAGCATACTCACAACAAACTGGGCAACAAATATTGGGGTCCAAATTCTCCTGTTACCCTTGTGAAAATAAAAAATTGCTTGCTAAAACATCTTTTTTGAGGAAAGAAAAATGATTTTTTATTTTCACGGCTCTGCGTTGTAAACTTCTGTGAAGCACTTGGGGGTTGAACGTGCTCACCACACATCTAGATAAGTTCCTTGGGGCGTCTAGTTTCCAAAATGGGGTCACTTGTGGGGGGTTTCTACTGTTTAGGCATATCAGGGGCTCTGCAAACGTAACATGATGCCCGCAGACCATTCCATCAAAGTCTGCATTCCAAAACGTCACTACTTCCCTTCCGAGCCCCGGCATGTGCCCAAACAGTGGTTTACCCCCACATATGGGGTATCAGCGTACTCAGGAGAAACTGGTCAACAACTTTTGGGGTCCAATTTCTCCTGTTAGTCTTGCAAAAATAAAAAATTCTGGGCTAAAAAAATATTTTTGAGGAAAGGAAACACATTTATTATTTTCACGGCTCTGCGTTATAAACTTCTGTGAAGCATTTGGGGGTTCAAAGTGCTCACCACACATCTAGATAAGTTCCCTTGGGGGTCTAGTTTCCAAAATGGAGTCACTTGTGGGGAGTTCCTACTGTTTAGGCACATCAGGGGCTCTGCAAACGCAACCTGATGCCCGCAGAGCATTCCATCAAAGTCTGCATTTCAAAACGTCACTACTTCCCTTCCGAACCCCGACGTGTGCCAAAACAGTGGTTTACCCCCACATATGGGGTATCAGCGTACTCAGGAGAAACTGGTCAACAACTTTTGGGGTCCAATTTCTCCTGTTACTCTTGCAAAAATAAAAAAATTCTGGGCTAAAAAATATTTTTGAGGAAAGGAAACACATTTTTTATTTTCACGGCTCTGCGTTATAAACTTCTGTGAAGCACTTGGGGGTTCAAAGTGCTCACCACACATCTAGATTAGTTCCTTGGGAGGTCTAGTTTCCAAAATGGGGTCACTTGTGCGGGAGCTCCAATGTTTAGGCACACAGGGGCTCTCCAAACGCGACATGGTGTCCGCTAATGATTGGAGCTAATTTTCCATTCAAAAAGCCAAATGGCGTGCCTTCCCTTCCGAGCCCTGCCGTGCGCCCAAACAGTGGTTTACCCCCACATATGGGGTATCACCGTACTCAGGACAAACTGGACAACAAAATTTGGGGTCCAATTTCTCCTATTACCCTTGGGAAAATAAAAAATTCTGGGCTAAAAATCATTTTTGAGGAAAGAAAAATTATTTTTTTATTTTCACGGCTCTGCGTTATAAACTTCTGTGAAGCACCTGGGGGTTCTAAGTGCTCACTATGCATCTAGATAAGTTCCTTGGGGGGTCTAGTTTCCAAAATGGGGTCACTTGTAGGGGAGCTCCAATGTTTAGGCACACAGGGGCTCTCCAAACGCGACATGGTGTCCGCTAACGATTGGAGCTAATTTTCCATTCAAAAAGTCAAATGGCACGCCTCCCCTTCCGAACCTTGCCATGCACCCAAACAGTGGTTTACCCCCACATATGAGGTATCGGCATACTCAGGAGAAATTGCCCAACAAATTTTAGGATCCATTTTATCCTGTTGCCCATGTGAAAATGAAAGAATTGAGGCTAAAAGAAATTTTGTGTGAAAAAAAAGTACTTTTTCATTTTTGCGGATCAATTTGTGAAGCACCTGGGGGTTTAAAGTGCTCACTATGCCTCTAGATGAGTTCCTTGGGGGGTCTAGTTTCCAAAATGGGGTCACTTGTGGAGGAGCTCCAATGTTTAGGCACACAGGGGCTTTCCAAACGCGACATGGTGTCCGCTAACGATGGAGATAATTTTTCATTCAAAAAGTCAAATGGCGCTCCTTCCCTTCCGAGCCTTACCATGTGCCCAAACAGTGGTTTACCCCCACATGTGAGGTATTTGTGTACTCAGGAGAAATTGCCCAACAAAATTTAGGATCCATTTTATCCTGTTGCCCATGTGAAAATGAAAAAATTGAGGCTAAAATAATTTTTTTGTGAAAAAAAAGTACTTTTTCATTTTTACGGATCAATTTGTGAAGCACCTGGGGGTTTAAAGTGCTCACTATGCTTCTAGATAAGTTCCTTGGGGGGTCTAGTTTCCAAAATGGGCTCACTTGTGGGGGAGCTCCAATGTTTAGGCACACGGGGGCTCTCCAAACATGACATGGTGTCCGCTAAAGATTGGAGCCAATTTTTCATTCAAAAAGTCAAATGGCGCTCCTTCCCTTCCAAGCCCTGCCGTGCGCCCAAACAGTGGTTTACCCCCACATATGAGGTATCAGCGTACTCAGGACAAATTGGACAACAACGTTCGTGGTCCAGTTTCTCCTTTTACCGCTGGGAAAATAAAAAAATTGTTGCTAAAAGATCATTTTTGTGACTAAAAAGTTAAATGTTCATTTTTTACTTCCATGTTGCTTCTGCTGCTGTGAAACACCTGAAGGGTTAATAAACTTCTTGAATGTGGTTTTGAGCACCTTGAGGGGTGCAGTTTTTAGAATGGTGTCACTTTTGGGTATTTTCAGCCATATAGAACCCTCAAAATGACTTCAAATGTGAGGTGGTCCCTAAAAAAAATGGTTTTGTAAATTTTGTTGTAAAAATGAGAAATCACTGGTCAAATTTTAACCCTTATAACTTCCTAGCAAAAAAAAAAATTGTTTCCAAAATTGTGCTGATGTAAAGTAGACATGTGGGAAACGTTATTTATTAACTATTTTGTGTCACATAACTCTCTGGTTTAACAGAATAAAAATTCAAAATGTGAAAATTGCGAAATTTTCAAATTTTTTGCCAAATTTCCGTTTTTTTCACAAATAAACTCAGAAATTATCGACCTAAATTTACCACTAACATGAAGCCCAATATGTCACGAAAAAACAATCTCAGAATCGCTAGGATCCGTTGAAGCGTTCCTGAGTTATTACCTCATAAAGGGACACTGGTCAGAATTTCAAAAAACGGCAAGGTCATTAAGGCCAAAATAGGCTGGGTCATGAAGGGGTTAAGCAGATTAAAACCAATTTTTGGTCTCATTTGATTATTTAATTTTTTTTTGCTTGCCTGCTTTGATTGTGTCATATCAGTGGAAAACACTGCATTACATCTTGTGCATACAGTATATTCTTATGCCACAGCCTACGAAAGTTACTCTAGGGCTCATGTGTAGTAATAACAACAAGGCTTAGCCATGCAGTGCCCTTTCAAAAATACCTACTAGAGAACCAGATGGGGTGTGATAAATTGGAAAAATGGGCTTAAAGCGGATCAGGCACCAAATTTGAAAATTCAAATTGCACATATTATTACCTAAAATGCTGTATCGGATAAGAATGGCTGTAAAATCCTCGGAATAATATGAACATTTTGTAACTGATGAGTCTAAGTATTTCAGCTTTTACTGAGCAGAATGAAATTTTAGCAGCAGCAGGGACAGGGGAGACTAAGGAGCTGGTAACGTTGGTTGTGGGAGGAGATTAAGTTTCAATTTTCAAAAGGATCATTCTAACATGCATCTTCAAAGTAGGTATACCAACCTCATCAGGTCTTAAAGATGTTTTTCATAATATATCTATTTTGTATTGTGAAATCTGGTGACAGATCCTCTTTACAGGGTTTATATAAGAATACATAAATGGGAAACGGTCACAAAGTTTTCCCCATATAAACTAACTACCATCAACTTTAGGTTATCTTGAACAGCACTCCAGCAACTCATGCCCAGCTCAAACACATATCAAATAAAAATACCTACTTATAATTGTCCTGTTTTGTATGGTAATTGGCTTGGTCTGGTCCAATGAGTGTCACGATTCTGTGCTCAGCATCTCCTCTGTTCCCCTAATTGACGTCCTCCTGCCATGATTGATGTGGCTGATGTGTCTTATGTCATCTCCAAAGAGTCTGTTCAATTCCCTCACCAGCACCTTAGGAAACAGGTTCTACACAGGTGCAACAGACTCTGTGGATGGCATCAGCCACTTCAATCAATGCACGGGGATTTATATTGCAGGGTCAGAAGAAAATGAGACAACCAACCAGCATCACTCATAGGACCGGATCACGCCAAATACCTTACGGTGTGATTGACTTATAAAATTACTTGTATTTGGCATCCTGATGATGAGCTGGCAACTTATATTGAGGTTTTTAGAGTGTTGTTCCAGACAACATAAAGGTGGTGGATTTAGTTTATATGGCAAAATCCTATTGACAGGTCCCCATCATCTCTCGCCCTCAAAAAAAGTAAACTTTTTTTTATCAAAGACTACTGTGCAAGAGCACACCTGATACTAAAAAAGAATGTTTTCTAATCCCCATCTACACCTTTAAAGAGGTTGTCTACTGCTTTACCATTAGTGACTTATCCTTATGATAGGTCATCAATGTCTGATTGGTGGGGGTACAACATCTTGGTGTGGACGACTGCCGGAAGCTGCTCTGTCTACTGATTGTAGCCATGGTTGGGTAGTGCACGTTTGCACCTTATTGGTTTGAATGCAAACTGAATGTACAGTAACCGGCCGCGGCCACTATCAGTAGATGGAGCATCTCTGGAACTGAGCCCTTCCAGAAGATGATTGGCGGGGGCGTCAGTTGTTGCATTCCCACTGATCGGACATTGATGTCCTATATTACCAATGTTAAAGTAGCGGACAACCTCTTAAGTAGATATTCATTTGCAATTGTTTTACCAATTTATTGGCCAGGCTGAATTATCTCAACTATCATCTGTCTTTTATGGAAAAATTTCTGGCACAAGTAATTCTATATTTAGAGGTCAATACGAATGTATTTCATATGTCGAACTGAAATAGACATTAAGGCAATTAAGTAGTTAAAAAACAAACAACATAACATAATAATACACATATTATTAATACTTATTTTTATTATTACAGTGCAAAAAAGGCAAAAACAAAAAGAAAAACAATTAAATAAGAAACAGCAAAACAATGTTTAGAAGCAATTTGTCAACAAACCAGATTTATTCATGTATTCCAGTAATTTTAATGCGTAATATTTAATCTTATGGAAGGGATTACTCAGTTCCCTGTCCAGTCTGCTGTTCAGTCTTGCTCTGGGCATTACATTTTAATAATATTATCTGTTAGCATAGTTTATTAACATGTGTGACACACAGCACATGTCATCTTAATATGAGACCTAGGTTACAGATATTAGCATAATCCTGACATGGGTAAGGGTGAAATGATATTACTTACAAATTACCTTCCTGAGAGAAGATTACCATGCACTCAGAAGTGCTGTATTTATATTCTAGCATTGGCTCGCATATATTTAGAAGAGTTGTGGTCAAAAGGGAAGATCTGACCTTTGCGATTGATCTATTTAAGAATATGTTTATAAGCCCTGTCACTCTGTGAACACTAAGGCTTCATGTCACTTTCCATGCTATTTTTGTACTCAGAAGACCCCATTAGTAGATTAATATATACTAGTGTTCTTTAACTTGGAATAATACTGCTTGGGATATTCTAAGTAGCCTATTGTTTTTGGCTGAATCATGTATAGCTGGGTTTTTTTTACAATTTTATTGTATTTTGCCAACCTTGTTTGAGAACATTGCAAAAAATACGATTGTTTTGGGCACGGTTTCCTTGAAAAATTGATAGATAGCTGAATTAGTTAGAAAAACACCAATATACCTTCCATGGTTGTTGGCCAAGTGCTCACAAATACCTTTGACAGCACCTCGTTCTCCGATTCTCCTTGAATCCAACATAATCTGTTGAGTAGTCAGGTGATATTTCTGTAAAGTTTATGGTCTAGAGTCATTCAGAAAAGTATGTTTTTTTAAGGTTTGGAAATTTCAGATTTGGCAATACATAAATGGTTTCTGTAGATTGGACCTAGTTTTTCTAGGAGTTAAAATGTGATACTGGCCAACAAGAGGTAATTGTTAGACCTGGCTAAATGCTGATGGGTGATTACAGCCTAATGCCTATTCCGGTTTATATATGTGATAATCTTCAAATTCACACAAATGTATCAAATGTGTCCTGGCCTCAATAGCAATAAAAAGTTTCAAATCTACTTGAATTAATAAATGTGGTTTATTTAGAAGCTAGACAACTGTGCTGTTTGGGCCGCTGGACTAAGCCAACTTTAGTGCCGCTCTACTTGGGGCTTGTACAGTTCAAGCCAATGACACAACAATGCCACTGGCCAAACTGTGAATTAATCAGAAACACCACTTCACAGAAAGAAGGGAGTTGGAAAGCTGATGAGCGGTGCGCTCCTGCAGGGGAAGTGTAGAAAACTTTTTAAACTTTGAAGTATCTGTCGATCTAGTCTCCAGTCAGATGTAAACCAAGAGCTTTGGATAACTATGCTTACCGCTCAGCCATAGTATTGCCTTAATATCAGTTACAGAGCTAATAGTCTTCTCCATCAACACTTCCCATCTGTCCCTGCCAAGAAGAAAAGTGTGATGAATGCAAAAATTTTTCATGCAAGTATATTTTATGCTGCAAGCAACCAATACGCAAAATTTTGAACTAGGAAAAATCCCTCGTACAGCTGACCCATTCAAATGGACATACCGGGACCTCTTTTTTTTTCTTATTTGGCTGTAGGTATAGAACAAGTGAAATACAGCCTTGAACAGGCAGAATAGTAATTTTTTAATTACTTATTTATTTGACAGTGGTATAAATTGTAAATTCTCACTTTTTCTAGTATGAGAATTGGTTTTAGTGAAGATGACTGGAAATCAATGATGGCAGAAAAAGGAGAATTCATTATGATGACTCATACTCTGGCTACGTTTAGTATTCGGTAATAGAGATTATGGAATTTGTTCGGATTCAGTTACGAATACGATCGGCATTGAATATTGTTTTTGCAATATTCGTCGAACACAGCCAAACGTCATTAGAGTCAATGGGAGTAGAAATTTCCGAATATGTTCGGAACCGATCATCAAACATACATTCGGCATGAATATTGTTTGAATATGGCACGAATAAGTCAACATCAGATTCAGGGACAAAAAACTAACACATTCTCTCATCTCTATTCGGTAACTATTTTATATCAGTATGTGTAAGCCAAAACCAGGAGTGGGTGATAAATACAGAAGTGGTGACGTGTTTCTATTATACTTTTCCTCTGATTGTTCCTCTCCTGGTTTTGACTTACAAATACTGATGTAAATACTGACCAAATACTGAACGTGTGAATGTAGCTTCTTACTACAAAAACACTCCGACCACTTAATGTAGCAATTGCAATTAATACTATTTATGATTCCTATTTATGCAATTTCCCAAACTTAGTTCATGTGATTTCATGAAAACACTGTCAACTCTCTACATTATAGCAGCATTAGCATCAATTATCACAAATGGGAAATATGAAGCATTGTGTCAAGGGAAGTACACAACAGAAGACATTTGTTGAAAACCAATTTTCTCAGGCAAGGGAAGCTATTAGAATTTAATGAAGTAGTTAGTCAGCTTTGTATAAATTTCAAACATGCATCATTTGCAAAGTCCACGCACGATTAATGCAAACCATCTTTCAAGCACATTTGATCTAAGTATCAAATATTGATGACAGGTCCATCGATCAAAGGGCTGGAATATGATGGGAAAGATCAAGGTAATATTTAAAAAAAAAAAAAAAGAAGCTTGTTTTTTTCCAATAATAGCAAATCATAAACTGAATCCTATAGGAAAGTATAAAATATAATCCAGACACTCGCCTCATTACAAAACAAGCTTATATTACCTTTTTCTGCTCTGATTTCTATTAATGTATTTGCTTATTGATCTTCTGGGCAAGAACATGTATTGATTTTTCAGAAGTATCATTAGAAATCCTGTACAATGCTTTTCCAGAAGACTTCACAGAACTACTGAGGCATTTGCTGATTTGAAAAATAGATCTGGAAAATCAAGTGAGATCTAGATTGGAGGCATCTGAGGACATTCTTCAGGGGCACCACTCTCATTATTCTTTAACTCTGAGTACATACATACAATCAGAACATCTTCCCAAGGCTAAGTGAAAACAAAGTAATACAAAATGTACGTAGAGCCAAAAACATTATGAACATGTAGGGATTTATTCCTTAAAATGTTCCACCTTAATAAATAGAATCCCAAATATTACAAGCATGCCTCCATGTATTGCAGACATAGTAGCTTCTATAGGGCCAAACAGTGGACTCCAAACTGCTAATAGGAAAGCCGCTGCTAGTGAAGGAGCAATAAAAATGTTGGAAACAGATCAATGTGTGGAAAGGAGGATGGGACAGCAAGGAGCCCAAAATAATCATCTTATATTTCGTTATCGAACTAGTGAAAGTGTCAATGGAGGAATAGATCTCCAAGAGACGATACCAGGCTTAGATATGGAGCAACATAGTTACTTGCTTTATCCCTTTTAGATGTCCATTAAACGGAATTTGTCAGCAGATTTTTGCTACCTCATCTGAGAGTATCCTGATGTAGGCAAAGAGAAGCTGAATTCAACGATATTTCACTTAGTTTACTGGGTGCAGCTGTTCTAATACAATCAGAGATTTTACACTTAGCAATGCAGCAGAGCTGAGAAAGCTAGCCACACCCACAACACAGCTAGACCCACCCACAACACAGCTAGACCCACCCACACCAGACTCTATACAAACAATATCCATAGACAGCGAGGTGCCTATCACAGGAGAGGGTGTGACGGAGTAGCATGCTGGGTCCCAGCAATGATCTGTTAGTGCTAAAACAATTATTGCAGGCAAACACAACCACGAAGCTTGATGAGAGAGGCATCAATTAAATCTATGTTTTAACCCCTACCTTAAGCTGTTTCATATTGCACAGCAAGAACCTGTTGACAGATTCCCTTTAAGTACCATGATACAGCACCTTTACCACTATTTGTTTCTTTTCTGTAATTTTAAAGCCTGACAGAAAAACTATTTGGCTACACCACTGTCACTGAACACATTCTATGGAAAAAAACATATCAAACATGTGTCATAGGGGGCTGGACAGCCCTTATCTGTAAGGAAATAATATACATTTCCCAGGAAATTGAAATGTGCATGTCTTTATCAAAGGAGTCTTCACACGATAGTTGAAATCTACTGGATCTGTGGGGTCTGAGCACTGAGATTACTTCTCAGTGCTAGAATGGAGGGCTAATTCTTATTATATGCTCTTCTATATACTGTACTATATAGCAGTCCCCCAAAATGAATGGAGTGGCGGCATGCAGAAGCCCACTATTCAGGTCATTGACATGGGTCTTTGCCCTGAAAACCACATTGTTCTAGTAGTTATGGCTAGAGGTGAGCAAATTTATTTTATTAGCATTAAATTCTCCTCAAATTGTACAAAAGTTTGTTTTCTTGAGAAAACAGATTTGTTGTAGTTCGGCAAAATGGCATGCAACTGGTTGCAATTTTGTTAAACTGTAGAGCTCTGGCAAAAGGTGAAAAAAAAATCATTACTCACATCATTACCCACTTGTCCCTCCTTGCGCAGTCTGCCATTTGGTCATCTGCACTTCTTCCTTACTGCCTTCCTCCATCGTATGCATCCTCTTCAGCCTACTTCCGGCGCGTGCCATCTTGGCGCAGGACATGACATCACAACTTACATTCACCGAATCGTTGACTAGACATCGGATGACGCACATCGTAACCGTGATGGCACGGTGTGCAGTGATGTTAAAGGTCTACTATCTGTAGAGAAAAGCAGGCTGAGGGGGAGGCGAATGACGGGTGAATGCCTAAAGGAGTGACACAGAGGACCAGACAGTGAGCTGTGATTTTTTTTGTTACTTCCTGGGGTCTAAACATTTGATTTGCTTCAAATAACTTTTATGCAAATCAAATTTCACTGTTTCATTTGCCCAATTTCCATCATCTCTAGTTATGTCCTTTCCTGTGGAAGCTTGTTAGAAAACCCTTTTGTTTCATTTCTTTAAATATCCACTGTAATTTGCATTGGAAACTCTTAGACATGTGATTTTGAATGATTACAATAACACAAAACCCAAGGCAAATCACCACCCACAATCGCGATATCAACACTTACCGCTGCCGGTATGACATGATGGTAGACCAATGGCTTTATTTGCCTTTTCTGCAGAGTTGTAGACTATCTACATATAATAGTAGCACCGATAATTCATACTATGCACTTAACGCAACTAACGTACAATTGAACTGAAGAGTTAATACTTATACCAGTTAAAATGAAAGAAACTGGGCGGCAAATTAATCGAAAGCTATATTATTACTCAGATCCAAAAGTAAGTCCTGACAGTCGAAAATATAAATTCTATTGCTTTTGCAGAGTAAGAAATGTGTTATAGCTAAAAAAGCCTATTCAGCACCACTGACAGCTCCTATCTGGTTCATTTGAGACCAGTGGCCATGCTTTCTGTACATATCCCAATTCCCTAATCTAATCTAACTCTATGGGGTTTATGGGGGCTCATTTACGCAGCAGAAGCCGTACTATAATTGTCACATGTGCCAGCAGTGCTTTGTGCCATCTGGGTATAAAAAAACTAGGAGATCCTACTACCAGAGAGAAAGATCTTTATTCCATTACCAAGGTAATATAAAATAAGAGCGGCAGCAGAGCAATTGCAGGCTGAGAAATAGCCGGCTATGTAGCTATAGTGAAATGTCAAAGTATAATGAAACAGGGGAACTGTACTGCTTTATGATATGAGCTGAGTTACAAGCAGGTGGCAGCAGTAAATATGTATATAAATAACAATATGAGGACATGGCAGAACCATACCTCATCTCTTACAGCAAGTCTTCTAGGAAATGGCACTTGAAACTTTTTACAACTTTACTTTTATATTAGCATTTGTAGCATGAAACATCTTACTTGTTAGGAAAGTATCGTATATATTTCGGCTGGTTTTATCGAAAATGTGGCCATGGACAGTAAGCTCTTCTTGCCACTCAACAATGCCATTCTGTGCACATAAAATGCCCACATACAATGGCTGACTATTAGAGATGAGCAAACTTGGAGTTAAAAGTTTGGGGTTTGTTCCGGACAGTTGGTGTCCAGAGCTAAACGTCGATCAATTACTTCTCCCGGAAAGTTTGGAGTTTCAGGGAAAGTCCACTGGAGAAATAAAGAGAATATTAATCAGGATCTAAAGTTCTGGTTTTTATTGTTTTCGGGATCTGGTTCAAGTTCATGTACAGTTCTGGTAACCAAACATTACTAAAATTCAAGTCAGGTACCAAAACCTGAACTTTCATGGGTCCGCTCATCCCTACTGGTTATACTGAAAAAAAGTATCCAAAAATAATTGCCATAATACTGCAATTCAATATTTACATAAACATTCATTGTCCAAATACGGAACCACATGTAAATGGCAAAGGACAGTGAAGGTTTGCACGGGGCAATTATATGTCACTCCTGTTACACAATTTTTTACCCCCTCAAACCTGTCCTGGTATACAAGTTCGGACATATTATACAAAGCAGAGCTGAATTTGTCATTCATGCATTTGCTGCAAAACTGTAAAAGAGAGGTCTACCTGCGGTCTAATGTTTTGTTGGCGTCATTTAGCAGTGTTTCTACTTTTGTCAGTCAGTTTAGCAAGCAATAAAAGAATAAAGCCAAGCTAAAGCACCATTTGGCAATGCCAGCCGAGCTCAAACAGTCTTATGCCACCTGTCTATTGGAGCACTTGCTAAGTGAACACAGCCAGAGAATATTTTGTTCACTGCTGCTTTGAAGCTTTCTACCTCTGTAGCACACAGGACAGGAGCTCAATCTGCTGAACCGCGCTCACACCTGGATGTAGATGGCAAGCTAGTCCACAGCGTAGATGGGTTACTGATGATACTCTGCCATGGCTCGTGTTGTACTGGTGCACAGCTACTAAAATGCATCTGTTAGTCTATATTCTTGACTGTTTTTATTGTCAATGGCTTCTTCTAGTGTAAATATGTTGTCATTTTAGCAATAAATGTGCCTCATGTAATGTAACATAAGTTTCAACTGTGGGTTTTACCAGTTGAGATCCTGTTGTATGCCTCGTTTCATCTAATGGGTGAGAATAGATAGCTAAATGCATAGAGTCACTAGAGTCACACAGTACAGTGCTATCATTATAGGTAAGGTAGTTGGGCAAGGAAGTCAGAGGCAGAAGCTTATATCAAGATTTTTCTGTCTAGGATCCAGGATTCATCTATATTGGGAAGTGATTCAGTCAGTATTATGCAACCAATTTGAAGATAATGGGGTCGTGCAGGACTTTCATGCAGTGATGGTCTATCCTTAAAGATTGGGTTCAGCACCTAAAATGTAATCTATAATTTTCTATCCTTACACCCTAACCCCTTTTGTAATTTGCTTTATTCCACAATTCCATACATTTCTCTAGCTAGCTAATCCCTAAATGTGTTTTTTACTACACTTCTTGTGATGTTTCATTTGAGATGAGTCTAAAATGTGACGTCACAGGAGGCTGGGGCTGCACTCACTTTCTGCAGCATCCATCACCCCTCCTTCATCAGGATGTCATTAGGGGCAGCGCTGCAGTTACATAGCAGTTTCTCGCCTCCTCTATAGACATCCTGGATCCTGAGAAATAGACGCTGTGGGACAGATGAGTGTAGTGCCAGCATTTTGGTTCTATATTGCCATGATAGCTTCTCTGAAAGACTTTATCAGGGGCAGAGACAGAAGTGAGTGACACCAGTGCTGCCCCAAAGCTTTTTGCTCTGCCGTCAATGCATTGTCATCAGGAGAAGTTGCTGGTGTCATTCACTGCTTCTACCACTGCCTCCTGATGATGATTCTTTGTGGGAATGCTAAAAACAGTGAGTGACACCAGAGTCGCTCCCTTAAGACGATTCGTTTGAGGCTAGTGCTAGAAGCTGTTGTCACTCCCTTCTTCTATCTCCACCCCTTGCCTATGTTATCACAGTTAGAAACTACAGCAGTGGGGGAGACAGTAGCAGGCATCTAGCGCTGCACTCACCTTTGCCACAGTGTCCATAACTCAGGATCCAGGACATCTTCAGAGAGGTCTGCAATTCAAGAAACTAGTGAGTAACTGCAGTGCTGTTCTCTGTGGGGTTCTGTTCCATGTGGAATGATGGACACTGCGGGGAGTGAGTGCAGCCCCAGCCTCCTGTAAAATCCTGTTTAAGAGTCCTCTCAAATGAAATGTCACAGGAGGTGAAGTAAATACAAATGAATAATTAAGAGATTACCTAGAAAACAGAAAAGTGGTTAGTGTGCAAGGTTAGATAGTTCTAAAATACATTTTAGGTGCCAGACCTTCCTTTATTATAGTTCATCAATATTTGATTAATGGGGGTGTGACACCAGGCACTTCAGCTGACCAACTGTTCCCTGTAGTGTGCTATACAATAACATTCTAGTTTAAGGATCACTATATCTGGATTTGTAGGTGCCATAAAAATATAAATGGGATGAATGCCAGGTGAACTAGCTGCCCTTTGTGGGACCTGCCAAATAATATGCTTATGAAGGCCTTCCGATATTTCTTGAATTGCAAATGTTAAGGAGGAGGGATAGATTGGGCATGTTGAATGTTTATGTGCCCTGTCTTCTATTCTCACCAGATATAAGCCATGTACTGAGGTTTCACGGAGCGGTATACTATTGTTTTCCCATTAGCAGATTGTGCATAGGTATAGGGGTGTCAGGAGGAATAGCTGTTGGCCGAACACGTGTTTGGACAACGTGTATGGTTACTTTTAGTCCACTGTGGCTTTATCAAAGTTCACGTTTTGCCATCATCAGTCTTTTTTAGTAAATTTGCGATTTATGATTTGATGAAAATCAAACTATTCTGCATAGTTATTGAAGATAACTATTGCATCTGGATTTGATCAATGTGAAGGTCACATTTTAATGTAACTTGTTCCATATTGACACATTTCTTTATTTCACTCTGCAGCTTTCTTCATTCTTCAATAAACTCTCATCAAGAAATCCTACCAAGTAGCTCTGGACAAACATGTGGTAATAGTCTAATTACCTCACTGCTCAGAGCAATGTCGAATTTCTACTGATAGCCAAATTGCTTTCTGTTTTTCACACCGCCCAGCAGCTTTGTCACACAATGGTATAAACAGCATTGAAAGCTGCACTTTATGAATCTATTTGAACCGCTCACATTTCTCTACATGCCACTTTGAAGGTAATTTGTAAGTGAATGCCGAACAAAAGTAGCATGTAATGCAAAATTTACCTAATCGGCACGCACAAATTACTCCTTCATTTAAATAATTTGTAATTACACTGACTTGAGGAAGAATTCTGTATAAATTCTCTAATTTAGTTCCCACTGAATAATCGTGAGCTGCAGAAGTTCAACTGCACAGATACAAGTTTATTAAAACAACAATTTAGATGACTGCCTATGATGACACCATAATATCCAGATTTCTCTATGTGATACATTTATTTTCCCTTTTTCAGAAAACAAATATGATTAAATGTTGCAGTTTAATTTATTTCCAAATAACAGCTGTATTTGCATGGAATTTGTGTAACAGAATGGCACAGTTTAGTAAAATATAGCTGTCTGATGACTGCTCTTGGTAATTATTCAAACATTGTCAAAGCTTCTGTGAGTGTGTGCGTGTCTCTGCATGTGTGCAGAATTGTGCGTGTTTATGTCTGTGTATGTTTATCTGTGTGTATGCTTAGGAGTGTGTGTATGTTTGTATGAGTATGTGTGTATGTTTGTGGGACTGTGCTTATGTTTGTATGTTTATGTGTATATGCTTGTGTGTATGTTTATGTTTGTGTATGTTTATGTGTATATGCTTGTGTGTATGTTTATGTTTGTGTATGTTTATGTGTATATGCTTGAGCATGTATGTTTATGTGTGTGTACGTTTGTATGAGTATATTTGTGTGTATGTTTGTGTGTGTATGTTTATGTAGAGGCAGTAGAATGAACGCGGCAGCACTCACCAATCCTGCAGTTTAAGTGTCCTTTATTGAAACACACGAAAACACATCTTCACGGCTCGGGGGAGTGAATGGATACAGGAGTGCGACGGCCGAGACGACGGCCGTTTCGCGCTACAAGAGAGCGCTTCCACGGGTCTATCATATAAATTAGAATCTGCATGATTCATGCTTTATATCACGCGAGCACCTCCATTCATTCTCGGACGGCCATTTGCCTTGTGCATTTCACACTATTGTTAGTCTCTGGACATTTAGGTTGTGCTGCTCTCTTTGCTCTGTTTATATTGGACGTGTGTATGTTTATGTTTGTATTTGTTTAGGTCTGAGTATGTTTATCTATGTGTACTTTTAAGTGTGTGTATGTTTGTATGAGTATGCTTATGTGTGTATATGTTTGTGTGACTATGTGTGTATGTTATGTGTATATTCTTGCACGTGTATGTTTATGTGTGTGGAGGTTTGTATGAGTATGTTTATGTGTATACTGTATGCTTGTGTGTATGTTTGTATGACTGTTTATGTGTGTATATTTATGTGTATATGCTTGTGTATGTATGTTTATGTTTGCGTATGTTTGTGAGACCATGTTTGTGTATATGTTTATGTGTGTGGAGGTTTGTATGACTATTAATGATGAGCAAATATACTCATTACTCGAGATTTATCGAGCATGCTCGGGGGTCCTCTGAGTATTTTTTAGTGCTCGGAAATTTAGTTTTTCTTGCCGCAGCTGAATGATTTACATCTGTTAGCCAGCATAAGTACATGTGGGGGTTGCCTGGTTGCTAGGGAATACCCACATGTACTTATGCTGGCTAACAGATGTAAATCATTCAGCTGCAGCAATAAAAACTAAATTTCCGAGCACTAAAAACAACTCGGAGGACCCCCGAGCGTACTCAAGAAATCTCGAGTAATGAGTATATTCACTGATCACTAATGACTATGTTTATGTGCATACTGTATGCTTGTGTGAATGTTTGTGTGACTGTTTATGTGTGCATATTTATGTGTATATGCTTGTGTATGTATGTTTATGTTTTTGTATGTTTGTGTGACTATGTTTGTGTGTATGTTTATGTGTATAGTGTTGAAGGATAAGACGTGCACTCTCGCTAGTGCTGGTGCAGACTGAACATGGAGGGATACTCCAAACTATAATCCTGTACAACAACAGTCGCACTCAATAAGGAATTTTTAGAATTTCTCGTTAATCAAAAAAACGTGATTTCTTTATTGTGAACAAACACCAAAATCAGGGTATCACCGCAGTGTTTCAAGGTAGGTAACGTTTCGACCCACAGGGTCTTTCTCAAACCTTACTTTCAGAGGTAGATACCGAGAAGAGGGCATAGATCCCTGTAGAGATGCAGAAGTCCCGTTAGGGGCTGTAGTGTGAGGAAATCCGGTGTCTGCGGTGGTGGTGTGTGACACACCACCACCGCAGACACCGGATTTCCTCACACTACAGCCCCTAACGGGACTTCTGCATCTCTACAGGGATCTATGCCCTCTTCTCGGTATCTACCTCTGAAAGTAAGGTTTGAGAAAGACCCTGTGGGTCGAAACGTTACCTACCTTGAAACACTGCGGTGATACCCTGATTTTGGTGTTTGTTCACAATAAAGAAATCACGTTTTTTTGATTAACGAGAAATTCTAAAAATTCCTTATTGAGTGCGACTGTTGTTGTACATGTTTATGTGTATATGCGTTTATGTTTGTGTGACTAAGTTTGGGTGTATGGTTATGTGTATATGCTTGTGTGCATGTCTGTGTGTATATATTTATGTTTGTGTGACTATGTTTATGATTGTATATTTATTTTTGTGTTTGTTTATGTCTGAGTATGTTCATCTGTGTGTATGTTTATCTGTGTATATTTATGTGTGTATGTTTATGAGTGTGAATGTTTGTGTGACTATGTTTATGTTGGGATGCTTGTGTGTGTGTGTTTAAGTATGTTTATATATGTGCATGTTTATGTTTGAGTATGTTTATCTGTGTGTATGTTTATGCTTGTATGTTTATATATGTGGATGTTTATCCTTGTTTGTTTATATGTGTATGTTTATGCTTGTATGTTTATACATGTGTATGTTTATGCTTCTATGTTTATATATGTGTATGTTTATGCTTGTATGTTTATATATGTGTATGTTTATTCTTGTATGTTTATATATGTGTATGTTTATGCTTGTATGTTTATATATGTGTATGTTTATGCTTCTTTGTTTATATATGTGTATGTTTATGCTTGTATGTTTATATATGTGTATGTTTATGCTTGTATGTTTATACATGTGTATGTTTGTGCTTGTATGTTTATATATGTGTATGTTTATGCTTGTATGTTTATATATGTGTATGTTTATGTTTTTCTATGTTTATGTCTGAGTATGCTCAAGCATGTTTATGTATATGTGTATGTTTACGTGTGTTTTTGTGTGTAAATGATTTAAGGTGCATTCGCAATAAGTTCATGAACTGAATTTAAAAAAAAAATCAGCTCTTTCTGCTGAACTTACTATGGCCTTACAGACACAGAGTTTTAAAATGTCATCGCTAAGTTATCCGTATAGAATAGAATTTAAAATAATTCCATCTATTTTACTAATAAGACTGTGTCAGTGTTCACTGTAGTTCTGTAATTCTGTTCCTGAACCAAAAATGCTGATTTCTTCCATGAATCCCTCTCATAAATTGAAAAAATGGCAGCAGTTCATGGAATTGGGCAAGAGTCCTTTAAAAGGGAACCTGTCACCTCCAGAACAGCTATTTAGATGCAGATAATAGTAATGTGCAGGTAAATAGCATTTAATTCATGCCTGACCAGTTTATGGGACAGCAGCTACAGAGAGAAAATGAAGCTCTATGATCCCAGCAGCTGCTCGCTTCCAGTAATAGTTTCAGAGTTTTTAAAGTGGAAGGTAGACTTAGTCCATCAAGTCCAACCAATAGCCTAATTGTGGTGGTGCCAAGAACCACTGAGACAGCTCACTATGCATTTAGTGCTCTTTTATCATTTACTGGCACAATCATTCAGCATTTTTGCAGATTTGTCTTCATGCATATGTATGGGGAAAAATGCTAGTAAAAATGCCAAAAGAATTCATATTTCATGCATCATTTTTCCTTCCAACACTATGGTTTTTGCTGCAGAAAAACCTGCTGCAAATACTCAGTGTGTGCACATACCCTGACCTCTGCTGCAGTAAGCCAGGAAGGCATGAGTTAAGTGCTATTTTCTAGTAGATTACAACTACTAAAGTAGGTAAATAGGATTTCTAGACAAGACAGGTTCCCTTTAGGCCTGTCCCACACATCCAGATATTTCCGGTACCGGAAAAATCGGTACCGGAGTTATCCGTGTCCGTGTGTCCGTGTGCTCACGTGGCACATCAGTGTGGCACACATGCAGCAGCCGTGTGCCGCCTGTGTGCCAACTGGGCACCACACGGACCGTGCAGGAGACAGCGCTAGAGATAAGCGCTGTCCCCTGCATCTGGTGCTGAAGCCGGAATTCATTCCTTCTTCCCAGCAGCGTTTGCTGGAGAGAAGAAATGAAAAATCATTTTTTTCGTGTGTTTAAAATAAAGTACCCTGTAACCAACCCCCTCCCACCCCCTGTGCACCTGCCCGCTGGAAATAGAATACTCACCTGGCTCTCTCGATGCTTCCTCTCAGTGCCGCAGCTTCTTCCTTTGGGAGGTGGGGCCGCATATTCATCACTGTAATGAGCGGCACCACATGACCGCTCATACAGGACAAGCTGCGACGCTGAGAGGAAGCATCTAGGGAGTCGGGTGAGTATTTTATTTCCAGTGGGCGGGCGCACAAGGGGTGGGAGGGGGGTGCTGACAAGGATCTTTATTTTAAACACAAAAAAATAAAAAAAACAATGATTTTTCATTCCTTCTCTCCAGCGAACGCTGCTGGAGAGAAGAAATGAATGGCGGCTTCAGCACCACAAGCTGGGGGGACAGCGCTTACTGTAGCGCTGTCTCCTGCACGGCACACCGACGGCACACGGACAGCATCCATGTGCGGTACGTGTTTTACACGGACCCATTGACTTTAATGGGTCCGTGTGATCCGTGCACTCCCACGAACACTGACATGTCTCCGTATTTTTCAAACGGACACACGGTCCGTGAAAACACACTGACATGTGCAGAGACACATTGATTTTAATGTGTCTACGTGAGTCAGTGTCTCCGGTACGTGAGAAAACTGTCACCACACGTACCGGAGCCACTGACGTGTGAAACTGGCCTTAGGCTGGCATTAATGGGATCTGAAGCGGGTCTGATAATATCTGGATTATTAAATGATAGATAAAGAATCACCTCACAAATATTTTTTTGAAAACAAAAATACTGCATTTAAGGATTTTTTCCTTCCATTTTTTTAATAAATGCTGCAAGGTCAATCTATGCCATTTTCATCTATTGTTTTTTTCATAGACTTCTCTGTAAGAGAGTAAAATGTAAATATGCATGTTTAAATTAAAAAAAAATACAGCAAAAAATTAAATCAATTATTAAATTAATTGCATTATTTTGAAACCAAAAAAAGCTCTATATGAAGAAGGCCTGAAAAAATGTAATGTATAAAGGTCCTTTAAAGATCATAAGTGTCTCCAGAAAATCCATATAACTGGTTGGGTTCGGCAGCCCAAACATAAGGTGTTTCCCATGCTGTCATCTGTGTGACAGCGCGAGAAACACTGACTCTGATCGGTGGTAAGTTCAATACCACCAGTCAGAGCGCTGTGCTTCCCACTCTGTCATGCAGATAACAGTGTGGAAGCCAGCAGTTCTGGCCAGCGATGAGAGTACTAGTTTCATCATTGCACACCTGCTCTTGCTGACAGCAGTAAGAGCAGGTGTAGGATGGAGAGAGTATTCACTAGCCAGCACTTGTGCAATAAATAAATTATAAAAATGATGTACAGTTCCCTATATTTTTTATAAAAAGGACAGACAAAACCGACAGCTGTTTGATGCAGCCCTCAGCTGTCAGCGTTATCTTTGCTGGTTATCAAAAATACAGTGGTTCCAACACATTTTTTTATTATTTAATTTTCACAACCAACCAGGCTAAAGCGGACAGCTGGGGACTGCTATTCTCAGACTGGGAAAAGGCCATGGATATTAGCCACCTCCAGCGTAAAAATAACAGGGAAAAGTCACCCCAGAAAAGGTACATCTATCTGATACTCCAATTCTGACGCTTTGCCCAGCTCTTCTCACTTGCCCTGTGGTGGTGGAAAGTGGGGTAATAGTTGTGGGGTTGATGTCAGCTTCGTAATGTCAGCTGATATCAAGCCCAAAGGATAGTAATGGAGAGGCGTCTATAAGACACCTCGTCCTCTATTATTAACCCCATAGTCAGATTATAATAAAGACACAGGAAGAATTAAGTCATTTATTTGAAATAAAAAACCTCACCCTCTTTTACCCATTTATTACTGTAAAATAAAAAAATAAAATATATATATATATATTCCTCATCTGTCCAATGAGAAGATAATCCATATTTGTCCATGGCGATCCAGATGGTTTGATGAGCAGTCACATCAGTAATGCGATCACTCTCCACACCAGACAAAACACAGTGCGCAGAGTGTCTGAAGAGTGAGGCATCTTCTATATCTTGCAACCAGTGGCAAACTAATAAATGCAATTATCAACACAAGGTTCCAAGCATAAAGTTAAGTTCCATCAATGAGTTTTTGCCACCACAAACTTGTGTTGTGCAAAAAATTGTTACAAATCTAGCAAAGCCGATGGAATTCCTAGAAATCTTTTACCTACTGTGTTATTTTGTATGATGAGTCTACTGACCTGTGGTGCGTGTTTGAAATCAGCAACATGGATATCTATCTTTTGGGTACTCTGAGTTTTCTGTGCGCATTTTCTCCATAGAATTGCATTAGATAAGGTCAAAATCGTATATGCGTTTTTAGAACTTTTTCACTGTGGAAAATTACTAAAAACACATGTAATCCTCACATGGCTGTATCAATAATGTTTTGTCGAAAGGAACCTGTCAGGAGGATTTTGCTAAGTAAAGTACAGACATGGACATATTCGCGCTGAAATATTACTTAAAACGATACCTGTGGTGAGAAATCTGTTTTGTGTATTTTATGCAATCAGTGTTTTCTTATAATCATAGTTTCATACATCAAGACGGGACTGTGGAGTGGGACTGTGGGCAGGGTCTTCAGCTTTGCCACAGCCCTTCCACTGCTCCTGTTGTCTTTATCATCTTCCTAGTTTAAATGATGATGAGCCAAGATGAAATCTATTCATGCACCACCACGGCACCATTTTCCTGATGTCTGCCAGGAGATTAATGTGTGCAATCACCGCCCGCGGTTAGCATGACACCGGCACAACGTTTTAACCAGAAGGACAATAAAGACCACAGGACCAATGGAGGGGCCATGTCTGAGCCGGAGATCTGCCCCACAGTCCCACCCCACAGTCCCGCCCCACAGTCTTGCCCCACAGTCCCGCCCCACAGTCTTGCCCCACATTCCCACCCCATAGTGCCACCCAACAATCCTGCCCTGACGCACGGAGCTTTAATTATAAGAAAACTTCAAACCCTAAATAATTTTTTTTCTTATAAATTAATTTAACAAATACCAGTATTTTGCACAGTAAACTGCCCAGAACGTTTACTGCCCAGGGACCCAGCAGTTTTGGCTTTTTCCCTACTTATTACTATGCTCATTAGATATGCAGTATATTTAAATTAGCACTGTAGAAAAACAACTTAAGCAAAACGTGCATATTAGTGATGAGCGAATATACTCGTTACTCGAGATTTCTCGAACATGCTCGGGGGTCCTCCGAGTATTTTTTAGTGCTCGAAGATTTATTCTTTCTTGCCACAGCTGACTGGTTTACATCTGTTAAGCAGCATAAGTACATGTGGGGGTTGCCTGGTTGCTAGGGAATCCCCACATGTACTTATGCTGGCTAACAGATGTAAATCATTCAGCTGAGGTGAGGAAAACTAAAACTCTGAGCACTAAAAAATACTCGGAGGACCCCTGAGCATGCTCGAGAAATCTCGAGTAATGAGAATATTCGCTCATCACTAGTGCATATATTTAAAACATCATAGGTATTTCCCGATATTGTACTCCCGTGCACACGTTACCTTTGGTGAAGTATTTCTTTGAATATTCTGCTTAATTCCCACTACATAAACTGCGGGTTGATAAACATCTTACCCAGTGCTGTAAGAAGATATAGCAGAACATTATCTGTTCAGATTAAGAGAGCACACTTTTTTCTCATAAAGTCTGTTTGCCTAGTGTTTTGAAGAACATGACAATAAATAGCAGGAGATGCAGAGTAAACCACCTCTCATGCCCTGCAATGTAAATATGATGGCTAAAAAAGCAAAGAAACAGCAAAAATATAAAGAATTTAAAGAAGTTAAAAAAATACACAAAGAGAGAATTAACCGATGTGATGGCACCTGACACAAAATTATAGAAAGATATGCTCAGTGCTATGGAATACGGTGAAGCCTCTCGAAAAGACAACTTCTTTCAAAAGGACACTCTCTTATCAAACCAGATTTCCCATAGCAGATCCGGACTACCATTTAAAGAGGTTTCCAGAACTTTAACATTGATGACCTATCCTTAGAACAGAGCTTCAATGTCTGATTGGCGGGATGAATCATCCGGCACTCCTGACGGTCAGATGTTCCAATGCTGGAGGCACCCTGAACTGCTCAGTTGCTGCACTGCAGAGCACAACTCTATCAATGGGATAGTGGCTACATATCCGCCCCCTATTAATTTAAATAGGGGGCAGTTATGCAGTACTCAGCTGCAACCACTATATAGTTGACAGAGTTGTGCTTCTTGGCAACTGGTCAGTTCTGGCCACCGCTGGCACCCGAAATAGCTGATCAGCAGGGGTGCTGGATGTCATACCCCCATTGATCAGACATTGATGACCTATCTTATGGATAGGCTAGCAAATTTAAAGTCCTGAAGACTGCTTTACGTTTCACTATATATTGTATTTTGCTCACTGGACATTTTCATTGGGAGCACCAACAAGGAGTATGTATGTAGGATTGGAAAACCGTAAATTGACAACAATATAGTTTAATTTGTGGACTGTATGGTCCAAAGTATTTGGTAGCCACAAACCTGATGGACTTGCTCCTGTATTTGGGTACAGAGAGTCCTTCTGTTCTTTTTTAATAATGAGCCTCAGTGTTAGATACTTGTCTGGAATTGGTTGTGTATGTGGCACTGGTGGAGACAGAAAAGGGCTCATGTGCAAGAACAATATAGGGATCCAATAGCTCATCAGAATGCACAATTCCAAATGTTGTTGAGGTGCAGATGCACTCCCTAACCTCTTGGGACTCTGTGCGGTTGCACAGGTTGCAGAAATGATATGTCCGTCTTGGTAAATGGGCAGTACCGTGGCTCAGTGGTTAGCACTGCAGCCTTGCTGAGGTCCTGGGTTCAAATGCCACCAAAGACAACATCTGCAAGAAGTTTGCATCTTCTCCCCATGTTTTTGTTGGTTTCCTCCGGGTTCTCCGGTTTTGTCCCACACTACAAAGGGCTTTAGATTGGAAGCCCCAATGAGAACAGTGGTCATGATGTCTGTAATATGCTTTACAATATAATGGAGGCCGCTGATGAATATGACGCTACTGTAGCGTTTGGCCTAATCGGGAAATGCAGAGTGGCCTCATCTGTCTGATAGGATAGCCTTTTATTATTTATTTGAAAAAACTCTGTTTATAAGCAGAAATAAAGAATGAAAATATGTCACCTCTTATGCAAATGTGATTAGGATTTTTCTTCATTTTTTTTTTTATTAGAACAGTATGTTCTTTGGTATTTGTGGTAGATTGAGCTGAGAACACAGTGACAGCCTGGAGTTATAATTTCTTTGGTTTTATTGGCTTGTGTGTGAACTCTAACATTGTTTTAATGTAGTTTTTATAATACATGTATACGGCTAATAATTGAACTCTGCCTAGCTGAAAAATAATGCTGTAATTCACTGAATTGACATCAGGAATAGCCTATAATTCACTGCAGTGATGTCACACACTTGAGTTATAGCATGCTATATCACAGAGGAAAGAGAAAGTGGTGATGAAGGAGGCAGCACACAATACACTCAGATGCATTGCACTATAAAGAAAAGAAGGAGATCACTGTAAATCATCCGGCGGGACAATTCTGTAAGTACCACTAGCAAATCTAAACATTTGGGTGTAAAACAAACTAATGTTCTGCACCGCACACAATGCAATCGGAAAGAAGAAATTTGTTATATTTGCGCTTTGATAAGTAAACAAGATAAAACTGAATAATTACTTCTGCGGAAAGAAATGCAAATAACACAGCAGAAGTAGCAACAAATGTACCATGGAATCAATCAAGGCAATTCAGGGCTAAAAATGTCATTTCTGCATATTCCAAATTATTGCTATTCTTGTACTTCATTTCATTTACAAGGTCCTCTGTATATAATGAAGGGGATTAAAATACATAGGAACACACAAGCATACAGAGTCGCCAATATGAGATTTCGGAGTGACACTCTGACATGGAAAGAGAAAGGATACTGGATAAAAAGGCTTACGGTCTATGGGAGAAAGAGAAGGGGGGAGACATATACTCAGGCTTGGACTGGCCCACGGGAGAACAGGAGAATCCTCTGGTGGGCCCCTGTGCAGGAGTGGACCACACTTTTATATGAGCTAGACTTGGCACAATATTCTTGAATCACTATGTACAGACGGAGGCAGCATCTTATTCATTTCACAATATATTCAGCTCATGGTTTTATAAATTTGTGATTGAGGATAATGTTACATTAGCATGTAGCTGAAGGGTGGGACCATGGAGTTGGTTACTGTTGGGCTCTTAGCACCCTAGTCCAACACTGCATATACTGCATTGTCTTATGAGGTAGTAAGGAGTGGCATACACTAAGAAAATCTTGAGGATAATATTAAGGATTTTAGAGGAGGTAAAGTATTAGGTGATTAAGGTAGAGAGATGTATGGAGGAGGCAGATCCTTGGTATGCCTTTACCAAAGTTTTGATTTTCAGTGAGTTATTGTTTGCTAGTGTTAGGGATCGAATTCCCGCCTCTGCACAGGGGGAATCTCGAGCCACGTCTGCTCAGCGGAGATGTCGGTCCCAGCGTCTCGCTCAGTCTCATACTGGACGACTGGTTACTGCTGCCTTTCCAGCTTCTGCCACTGTAGCCAGCACCGGTCAGCGGCAAGCAGACATCTTTGGGACTAAGTCTTACTTTTCCCCTTCTGAGCGTGCCCAGGGTAAGATCTCTCATTGTAGATCAAGGGTCACATGCTCAGGTACTGCAGCAACTCCCATTGGTCCTCTAGGAAGGTTCTGAAGTTGCTCAAGTTCTGTGGCAGCCTCCCATTTGTCCCTCTGGGAAGGTCCTGAAGTTGCTGCAGCTATAAAAGGTTCGCCTGACCGCCAGGCCATGCGCTAGTATCAATCTATGTTATGTGCTTTGCGCCAGTGTGGTCTTGTGTGTATGTATTTAGGGCCCTGGCTGAAATAAGCCCCTTGAATACGTGCACCTCCGGTGAGGAGTTTTGTGTGTATGTATTCAGGGTCCTGGCTGAAATAAGCCCCTAGTATACCGGCCCCTCTGGTGAGGAGTTTGTGTGTGCAAGACCACTGACTGCTATCAGCTCAGCAGTTAGCTGTGTACTCCTGTGAGTCTAACAGGGCACAGTGCTTTCTTTTGTCGGAGACTCTGTGAAGTAACAGAGTTCGCTTATACCGCCATATAGTGCCATTTTGCTAGCAGCAGGTTCCTCCTGCACGGTGGACCCCGGGCTGCGAACGCACCAATAACTTCATCTATTTACTCGGTGCGTTCCGCTAGCCCTAACAGCTAGTAGCGTGTGATGGGTGAACGTGCTCAGATAACATCTTATCCGAGCATGTTTTGGTGTTATCCAAGTATCTTGGGCGTGCTAGTATATTATGTTCGAGTCCCCGTGGCTGCATGAGTTGTGTCTGTTAGAAAGCCTGAACACATGAGAGGATTGCCTGTTCATTAGAGAATCCCCACATGTGTTCTGACTGTCTAACAGCCTCATATTATGCAGGTGCGGGGATTGTCGAACATAATATATGAGCACGCCCAAGATACTCGGATCACACTTGAGTGTACTCGGATAAGACTTTATCTTAGTACATTCACCCATCACTACTAGTAGCCCATTAAGGAACAAGTAGAGAGGAGAGATTAGAGAGGAATGAGGAACCTTATTATGCACCAAAATTATGTATGAATTAGAGGGGTTTTGTCATTTTAAAGGGAATGTCACAGAGAAGTATGTTGCAGCAGAAAAATAGGGTGTATCTGTATTCTGGTGCATACACCCTGTTTTTCTACTTTGTGTGCTTTGGCTGCAGCATTCCATGCACCACCCAAGACTATTTCCACAATCTGAATTCACATTTGGAGAGCTGGATCTTTTTCCTAAATTCAGTATGTTGCAGCAGTCTATGCAGAATTTGATGAGAGCACGGGCAAACATTTTGTTAGGACTGGCAGGATTAGGAAATGGTTCTTAGGTAGAGGCAACAGGAGGTAGTAAAAGGTTTAGATGTGTAAGCTAAAATGAAAAGTTGGAATCCAAGGTTATCCCAAGTCCCAAGTCTTGTGAGAATGGTGAAAGTACGGAGCAGTAGGGAAAAAAAGCAGGAAGATGATTTTGGTTTTATCTAGTTGAGTTATATGAAATGTGAGGATAAAGAGAGAGAACATTTGGAACTCTGGATAGCAGAGGGGTAACATGAAGCCAGAGAGGTAAAGGAATCTGGTGTCATCATGGTAAGGCCAGGGTCACACGACCTTTCATCTCTCATCCGAGATAATCTGGCCGATTATGCCAGTAATCTCATAATCCCACTCTGATCAGATTTTGATGAGAGTGTGATCCGATTTTCTCCCATATGGAGAATTAAAAAAAAAATCTCCCTCTTCTCCATTCTGTCAGTCTGATTTCATCAGAGTGTAGTCTTATAAGACTTGACTGACCGGGTGCGATCCGATAACCGGATGCAACTCGTTCATGCTGAGATTTTTTTCCTTAATTGGACATGTGCACCACCCTATAGAATAACATGTGGACTAGTGCTATCTGTCAAAACAACGGAAAGCACTGTTCCTAATTTTATGGCCATCTGCACAAACCTTAAAAGTAGTGTTGTAAGCCATCGAAATTTAGCCAAATTGTGTATTAATAAACAGATTACATGTTTCCCTAGAATTAGTGCCATTTTTGTTCATTAGCTTTTGCATCATACAGTAGCTCAGCCCATGGACTAGAGTGGGGTGATTTGTATAAACACAAAATAGCAGACCCTTTTTATAGCCCTACACAACCTTTTTAAGATAATTATTTATGATCAGATAAAAGTAGTATACCTATTGAAACAGCCCTTGACCATAAAACTTCAGTATTGTTATTATTATTTTTTTCTTAATTCCAATATTTAAAAATTTTACGTTATATAAATCATTGTGAACGGTTGAATGGGAAATATAATTCTGTTTATTTTTATGGTTAAAAATATTGTGCTAACCTTTTTCCCTCTCCACATGTACATAACTAATGTGGCCATATTCACCTTTTAATATTTAATATTCCATTTGCAGGACTACGTGTGAACCAATGCAACACTAAATAATACATATTTTATAGCCATTCTGAATTCTATGGGCTGTCTAGTGGCATTGCACATGACTCATTATTTGTTTGAACAGGCTGCACCCTGTAGTTTATTGGAATACATGTTGTAGTATGTGTGTCAAGGGAAGAGTATCAATGAAATAGTAAAGGACATAAATAAATGAACACTGTTCCTAGGACTTTCTTTCCAGTGCTCAAATAATGATAAAACGATATGAAACACTGGGAAAAAGTTAAATTAAGCTGGCAAATTCTTGATCTGTAGGGTAATAAGAAATACTTTTAGCTGAAGAGAACATTATCAATAATAATAATATCATTAGATTAATAATAATATTATCTTTAAATAATAAATAAAGAGGGATCCATGAAAATAATGCAAAGGAAACATAAAAATCATGAGCAACCACATCCACCAGGCTTACACTGACAGATTGGAAGAGACAAGTCAAAGAAAAAATGTATACATAAAAAACAGTGCACTTACTCTTGCAGAGTTTTACCACTCACATATTCCAAGCTACTTATTCTCTTTTCTCTTGGTATCTGTTTCAAACCACATGGGAGTTTCCTCCATTAAGATCCCATTTACACTTAGGAGCACTCAAAAAAATGTATTATTTTGAAAAAATGGAGAGCAGACATAGCGCCACAATAGATGGCCACCGATAGTAATAGTTTCCTAATTACTCAGTTGAGTTGAGCTAGGCGTCTGCTTTCTTCACTTCCTGGAGTAGCTATCATAGATGAGCAGATCCATCCACTACGACTTACCTTCTAATTTCCTGTCATTAAGCAAGTTGGAACAATTTGCAACTTGATTTGTGAGTATCACAAAGAAAAAGGTGGTACATGTCATACATTGTAGAAGATTGCATCGTCAAGATACGGGGCTCCTGACATAGGAGCTTCCCCATGTTTTGCAGCTATTAAATGACATTGTCCAGCGCAACCAATCAGTGGGGAATATCACAGTCATTACTGTATAAATAATGATGGCAAAGAAAGGCCCCTTTCACACATCAATTTTTTTGCCATCAGTTGTAATCTGTTGAATTTTGAAAAAAACGGATCCGGCGACTGATGCCGCCAGATCCATTTTTTCTCATGGACTTGTATTAGCGATGGATGGCGACGGATGGCCTCAAATTTCATCTGTCATTCGCCAGATCAGTGGAAAATTGTTTGTCCTGCACCCGGAGACAATAGACAAAGTAAAAATTTTTGTGTACGTCGAAAAAACGGACAGTGACGGATCCGTCGCTATCTGTCGTTTGCTAGAATTGAAGCCTATGGCCCTGGATCCGTCAAATGACGGAATCCAGCAATGGATTCTGGTTTATTAACTGATCATGCTCTTATTCAATTAGCAAGATCCGCTAGTTGGATCCATCCAAAAACGGATCCGTCGCATCAGTTTTTTCACAATCTGCGTTGATCCGTCGAGCGAACGGATTGTGATTGTCTGCAAAAAACTTATGTGTGAAAGGAGCCAAAGCAGCACTATTTTAGCATTTTACAGCTCAGGGATGGGTGGTTAGAGTACACAGCGCATTATACAGAAGGATAGAGAAAGGCCTAAATAAAAGTGTGGCTCAATACTGCCATGTTGAATCACATTAAAAATGGAAGTGGAAGTCCCAGTCTGTGAATAATACAAAGATTAAAGTAATACAGTACAGTAAAACAGTATACAAATTTGCTTGGCAGTTTTTGTATAATCTTTTATGGTTTTTTTTAAATATACCTATAATTGCAGCATCACACATTTGTTAACATTTGTTACTAGCTTACTTGGTCCAATATTCTTTTATTTTGGAAAATATCCTGATAGTGCCTTAGTTCTGAGACCTGAGCAGGCAAATACTGCTGCCTCTTTTTGCTGTATTAATTTTGGAAAATATAACATAAAATTGCATCATCGAACTCCTGTGGTCAGTGAAATTGATGAAGAAATCCAATCTACTCACTGTTAATGGATGGAGTTGACTGGAATATTTTCACAAGAATCAAAAACATGTCAATGAAACTCATTATACAGTAGCTGGACATCGCGACCCTTGTAACCATTGACCTGCTGACATCCCTAACTATGTGCATGTTGGTTTTTTTTCCTTTAATCATTCAATAGAGGATTTTCAACCAAGTAGTTTATGTTTTAGCAATTTATAAATCTTGTTTGCTTCTTTGTCTGGGTACATCCATTTGCAGTCATATATACCAACTCCAATATTAATGTACTGCAGCATGCAGTAAGTGTAAAATAAGTGTAGTGCACATTGTCTGTCTTACAGCCTACTGATGACACCCATTGTATTAGATTATAGGTGTCTGTTCTTGTGGGGTGCACTTATTTAGTCATAATTAGCTAATTAGACCTAATAGTATAGGTATCACTGCATGACTGGGGCCGTAAACAAGCCTCATTAACCCCTTTCTGACATTCAACATACTATTCCATCCACATGACCTGGGCATCAATTCCCATGGATGGAAAAGTACGTCACATGCGATCAGCCACGCTCATGGGGGGAGCACGGCTGATCGTGGCCAGTTGTCAGCTGATTATCACAGCTGACACCCGGTACTTAGTGCCAGGAGCGGTCAGGGACTGCTCCCGGCACTTTAGCCCTCAGAGCACTGAAATTAAACAAGATCGCAGTGTTCCGGTGGCATAGAGAAGCATTGCACAGGGAGCGGGCTCCCTGCGTACTTCCCTGAGACCCTCAGAACAACGCAATGTGATTGCATTGTTCTGAGGGTCTCCTCCCTGCAAGCCCATTTCATCGAAGATGGCCACGGGGTCTTTCCGAGGTCCTGCAGGTGGCTTCTCAGTGCCTGCTGAGAGCAGGTGCTGAGAAGCCTACTACACTGCCTGTCAGATCACTGATCTGACACGGTGCTGGCAAAGTGTCAGATCAGCGATCTGACTTTATACAGTGATGTCTGGGAAAATGTCAACAGCAATGCAGCATGAGGCCTGCAGGCCATTCCATCAAAGATTGCAATCTAAAACATCACTACTTCCCTTCCGAGCCCCGTTGTGTGCCCAAACAGTAGTTTCTCCCACATATGGGGTATCAGCATACTTAGGACAAATTGCACAAAAACTTTTGAGTCCAATTTCTCCTCTACCCTTGTGAAAATACAAAATTGGGGCTAAAAAATCATTTTTGTGGAAAAAAAATGATTTTTTATTTTCACGGCCCTGCGTTATAAACTTTAGTGAAACACTTGGGGGTTCAAAGTTCTCAAAGCACATCTAGATAAGTTCCTTGGGGGGTCTAGTTTCCAATATGGGGTCACTTGTTGGGAGTTTGTACTGTTTAGGTACATCAGGGGCTATGCAAATGCAACGTGACCCCAGCAGACCATTCCATCAAAGTCTGCATTCCAAACGGCGCTCCTTCCCTTCTGAGCTCTGCCATGCACCCAAACAGTTCTTCCCCCCACATATGGGGAATCAGCATACTCAGGACAAATTGCACAACAATTGGGGTCCAATATCTCCGGATACCCTTGGAAAAATAAAAAAAAATTGGGCTAAAAGATAATTTTTGTGTGAAAAAATGATTGTTTTATTTTCACGGCTCTACTTTATAAACTTTAGTGAAACAATTGGGTATACAAAGTGCTCACCACACATCTAGATAAGTTCCTTGGATGGTCTAGTTTCCAAAATGGGGTCACTTATGGGGGGTTTCTACTGTTTAGGCATATCAGGGGCTCTCCAAATGCAACATGGCATCTGATCTCAATTCCAGCCAATTTTGAGTTGAAAAAGTCAAATGACACACCTTCCCCTCCAAGCTCTGCCATGCACCAAAACAGTGGTTTACTCCCATATATGGGGTATCAGCATACTCAGGACAAATTGCACAATAATTTTTGGGGTCCAATTTCTCCGGTTACCATTGGGAAAGTAAAAAAGTGGGGGGGTAGAAATATCATTTTTGTGAAGAAAAAAAAATACTTTTTATTTTTACAGCTCTATAATATATTCTTCTGTGAACCACTTGGGAGTTAAAAGTGCTCATCACACATCTAGATAAGTTCCCTAGGGGGTCTACTTTCCAAAATGGTGTTACTTGTGTTTTTTTTTCACTGTTTAGGCACATCAGGAGCTCTCCAAACGAGACATAGCGTCCTATCTCAATTCTAGCCAATTTTGCATGGAAAAGTCAAATAACGCTCCTTCCCTTCCGAGCTCTGCCATGTGCCCAAACAGTGGTTCCCCCCACATATTGGGTATTTGCATACTCAGAACAAATTGCACAATAACTTTTGGGGTCCAATTTCTCCTGATACCCTTGGGAAAATAAACAATTGCAGGCTAAAAGATCATTTAAAAAAACATTTTTTTTATTTTTACTGCTCTACATTATAAATTTTAGTGAAACAATTTGGGATTCAAAGTTCTCACTACACATCTAGATAAGTTCCTTGGGTGGTCTAGTTTCCAAAATGGGGTCACTTGGGGGTTTCCACTGTTTAGGCACATCAGCGACTCTCCAAATGCAACATGGCGTCTGATTTCAATTCCAGCCAATTCTGCGCTGAAAAAGTCAAATGGCGCTCCTTCCCTTCCAAGCGCTGCCATGTGCCCAAACAGTGGTTTACCCCAACATATGGGGTATCAGCGTGCTCTGCACAAACTGCACAACAACTTTTAGGGTCCAATTTCTCTTGTTACCTTTGGGAAAATAAAAAATTTGGGAGGCTAAAAGATCATTTTTGTGAAAAAAATATCTTTTATTTTTACGGCTCTACATTATAAACTTCTGTGAAGCACTTGGGTGTTCAAAGTGCTCACCACACACCTAGATAAGTTACTTAGGGGGTCTACTTTCCAAAATGGTGTCACTTTTGGGGGTTTCCACTGTTTAGGCACATTAGGGGCTCTCCAAACGCACCATTGCATCCTATCTCAATTCCAGCCAATTTTGCATTGAAAAGTCAAATGACGCTCCTTCCCTTTCGAGCTCTGCTGTGCACCCAAACAATAGTTCCCCCCACCGTATGTGCATACTCAGGAGAATTTGTACAATAATTTTTGTGGTCCAATTTCTCCTGTTACCCTTGGGAAAATAAAAAAAAATGGATCTGAAATAAAAAATTTTGTTAAAAAAGTTAAATGTTTATTTTTTTTAAACATTCCAAAAAATCCTGTGAAGCACCCGAAGAGTTAATAAACTTTTTGAATGTGGTTTTGAGCACTTGATGGGTGCAGTTTTTAGAATGGTGTCACTTTTGGGTATTTTCTATCATATAGACCCCTCAAAGTGACTTCAAATGTGATGTGGTCCCTAAAAAAAAATGGTGTTGTAGAAATGAGAAATCGCTGGTCAACTTTTAACCCTTATAACTTCCGAACTAAAAAAAAATTTGGTTCCAGAATTGTGCTGAGGTAAAGTAGACATGTGGGAAATGTTACTTATTAAGTATTTTGTGTGACATATCTGTGTGATTTAAGGGCACAAAAATTCAAATTTGGAAATTTGCAAAATTTTCAAATTGTTTGCCAAATTTCAGTTTTTTCACAAATAAGCAAAAGTCATATCAAAGAAATGTTATGACTATCATGAAGTACAATATGTCTTGAGAAAACAGTGTCAGAATCACCAGGATCCATTGAAGTGTTCCAAAGTTATAACCTCATAAGTGGACAGTGGTCAGAATTGGAAAAATTGGCCTGGTCATTAACATGCAAACCACCCTTGGGAGTAAAGGGGTTAATATGCATTTGTTAGACTAGAATATCACCTCTTCCATGAATGGTAGGTTTGAAAGTAATAGCTGCACCAGTATTTTTCACAAGAGAGGGCCCATAATGGGCGTAGCTTAAGTGTAGGCCCAGACGTGATAAGGTTAGCAAGGGAAAGCAATTAGAGTGATGATTTGTAATTTGAGAACAGTAGTAAAAGAAGGATGAAAACTGGGGTAAGAACTTCAGGGTAGCAAGGGTCACATGGGGATTTTGTAATTCCCTGATAGGATAGAAAAGTTCTGGAAGGAGGTTGGGTTTTGGAGCCCGATTAAGATAGGGAGGAGCCAAATGTGCATACATTCCAGTGAATCACAGAAACCGTAAACAGTCCGTTCAACCACCCTTATTTTATTGAACACCTGGTCGGTGAACGGAGCATTCTTTTTGTTTTGATTCATGTCACAGCATCTAGCGGTGTGAAGGTCAGGCACGGCCTAGATTGAGGTGGTTGGGGGTCACATCAGAGGAACAGTTACTCTAATTATGTGTTGTAGATTTTTGTTCCTGCTGGAATGGTTTCCAGGGAACTATGGTAGTTAAAATGAGATATTAGGCAGCACCCTGATAGTTTTATCAGCTCCCCTAGTCGGAGTGGTGTGACTGGGGATTTAGAACCGTTTGCTGCTAGTTGGGGGCATTCACGACCTCCTCAATTGGCAGTGTTATTCGTTTTAATTAATTATACCATTTATAGGTAATAACGGCTAGTATGGCCATATATTTCGATCGTCACGGTCTTAACTTATATACCCAAGCAATGTGCAATACCCTAGTCATGTGCTGCCTCAGCCTTTCTCATTGGGATCTGAAGCGCATTAATATTGGTGTTGGTAAATGTAGTTGCCTTTTCTGTGATGTTTTATGAATTTTACGTCCTTTTCAGTGAGTTTCTGTATATAAATTTGCCCTGTATTTGGTCACTAAAATATGATTCTAGACATCCTCTTAACATATTGTACAAAGCATGTTTCCAAGTGTCTCCTTCAATAAAAGTGAATGCCCAAAAAAGATTCCCAGGGGAAAGCAAGTTGCTTGTATGCGAGAGAAATTTAGAGATGCATGGTGTAGCTCAGAGGATCCTTAAGGCTATGAAGGAGGATTCATGCCAAAAGTCAAATACAGGAGATTTTATTACACGTGGTTTGGGAAACAAGGTGAGTAACTTGAGTTTGCATGTTCCTTCTGCCATTTTACTCTATGCACGTTGTCAGGTACAAGTCTTACAACCATCTCGGAAGCCTTGAACGTAGATTGGCTCTGTGTTGTTGGAGGTATTGTGTTGTTGCCTGTGGAGTAGTCTAATTATTCCTTATTTTACAGTCAAACACATGTTAATTTAAAATTGAATTTTTTGGTTCAGTACTCCAGCCTGTACCAGTATTAGCCTGAAGATCTCAACAGCATTCTGTTTATTCACATCTAGTTTGCCTGACTGACTCCCCACAGCTAAAATTCACTAAGTGAACTTGACAGATTCCAGGCTGACTCCATATGGCAGGGATTGGGCTGCAGTGTCTGAATCTGCCGGGGACTCACAAACTGCTCTCACCTTATTAAGATGGCAGCAGTTACATGCGATTCAGACTCATAGGGGCTTGTTTTCACTTTTTTTTTTTACTTTGCTCTTGAGACTCAGTTTCAGATTTCAGTTTTTGAAATTAGCCTTAACATGACATGAAGGAAATGGCATTTTTCTTTACGGTGACTAAAATATTTAAAATGACAGGTTACAGCCACACGTGGAGCAAGGCTGCTGTTTTTACAAGTTGCCTTTAGTGATCTTTTGGATTAAAAAGGACTCAAAATAATGTTATACTGCTGAATTTAGCTATGATATTGTAAGATACGGAGCATGTTTATCCTAGGGCTTCTACTGAAAGTTAAAGCTTCCTTCTGATGGTTTACAAGATGGTCACACTTTGTAGACCACCCATAAAGGATATTTTCTATTATACCTATATTATGAATAATAACTTATTGATGCCAATTACAATTTCATGATGGTTAATATTTTACATTTTCTATTTGTGTTTAGCTATTATTTATTATTTTTTCTGCTTACGTATATAGCGCTAAGTTCATATGTCCAGTAATCAACTGTTAAAGTGGATCCAGCAGCAATCCATTGACAAAAAAGTTGCACAGACACAACTTTTTTGCCTGCCTGAAAAAAAATTATTTCAATCGGATCCGTTTTTTTAACATAAAAGTCTACGGAAAACTGGTCCGTTAAATGGCTGCCCGTTTTTCTCCCATTTGAAAATAATCTGTATTTTGCTTACTGGAGGTGGAAAAATAAATATTTAACATAGACTAATGGAGATGTGAACTGTCAAGTCATCATCTATTTGAAACTAATCCAGTAAGTAAAAAACAAATCCATTTCAAATGGCTAATTAACTTATCCATTTAGAATCGACTTCAATGTTAAAAAAAAACGGATCCAGCTGAAATCAGTTTTTTAGAAATGGACTAAAAAGTTGTGTCTGCATGACAATTTTGCCAATTGATTGCTGCCGTATCTGTTCAAACAGATGATTTCTGGACATGTGAACACAGCCTAACACTACAGTAGGCCGGTAACTGAGTTGCACTCATCCCATAGCCCATTTGACGATCTTAGATTTGTAACTACATTTTCTGACATCTGCTAATGTTTGGCTGAAATATACAGCATCTGAAACAACGGATACTGGAAGCATGTGCTACCATTTCTTCTGCGTTGTTGCTATCAGTGTGTCAAGAGTGGAAGAAGAGGGTTTTCTTTTGAAATTCTCAATAAGTTTGATGTATCATATGACCCTCTTCCCATTGGAAAAAATAAAGTTGGATTCAAAATGGCCGACTTCAAAATGACTGCCATGGTCACCACCCATCTTGAAAAGTTTTCCCCCTCCTATATACTAATGTGCCACACACAGGAAGTTGATATCACCAACCATTCCCATTTTATTTAGGTGTATCCATATAAATGGCCCACCCTGTAGATATATTGGTCTATCACATTCTGTAGAAATCCAACAGAACAAAATTTCCCATCAAATTATGGAGGTGAACACAATTATACCATTTTTACAGCACCTGTTAATTTGTGTTCAATTGTTACTTTAGCAAACCATCTGCAAAATGATTCAAATAATGAAAAACAGTGCTGTAATAGATAGAAACCAAAGCACTGTATGGCAGATACAAATGTAATAAAGTGTGGTATTTATTCTGCCTATATCCATTACTGCATCTGCCAGAAATGATCCTTTAATCAATCATGTTAATAAGGTGCTCGGTGCACTCTTGGTGTGACCAAAAAGATCAGAGCACCTTCTAGTAACTTGATTTATGTCTATGTTCTCCCACTCTTTTTTGATTGACAGCTCTAGCATTAGAAGAGCCAGAGGAGGGCACAAATAGATGGAAAACAAGTAGATGGGAAGGTGTGCTGAGCTGTTTGGCTACACCAAGAGTGCACCGAGAACCTGGTTGTTAGCATATTTGTATAAGAAAATAAATTTTTAATAAATGCAGCAAAAGGATTTTGACAATAAATACATGACCTTGTGCGGGCAGTAAGAGACCTTAATTGGGAGAATATAACACCAAGCATAGATATGATTCCTTAGAGTCTGCAATGTGGCCGCAACAAAAGGAACAAATCCGGGGGCGCCACCCGGTAGTCTGACACCAAGGAAAATGCAACAACAGTCCTTAGATTGGTTCCTCAAATCCAGAAAGGTGGGCAAGATATTCCACATGGCAATTGATCTCCAATCTCTAATAGCACATACACTGCCACCAAGACCTGGCCACAGCAACAGATCCTAACCCTTCACAAGACACTGAACCAACTACCAAACCAAACATGTGGCTTATTGCTCTACCACTCTTGGAATCAGCCCCCTGGGTGGGCAGTGGTATTCACATCCACCCCCTTACACATTTGCTACATGTAGCTTAAAGAATGAGGAAGATTCCAGAAGCCCAATCTCTGGCTTGTCTACAGGGTTGTGTGTTAGGGAAGCCCCCTACAGTGAGGAAAGAGACACACATCCCCCCAGATGCAGGAAGGAAATGCTAATGTAGTCCTGATTACAGTACGGTCCATAAAAACAGGCTGGGGTGACACTTTGTTACAGAGCTGCTGTATTTTACCCCATATGGCGCTATGTTTGGTTTGAGCGGTCATATTGTGTTTCCTCTTTATTGTATCTGTTTCTATAGAACTGTAGGTGAGTGCAAACAGCTTCGCATGCTCTCTCGAAAAGCAATCTATTCCATGAAACACTTTTTTCTTCTTCATCTTTACGAGGTGTTGAATTGCTATAAAATTATTTGGAAAAGCATATTTAGATCACCTATACAGCCGTACGGTACATATTCATTTCAGGTAGTACACTTAACATACTGTGAAATATTTCCAACCAAACCTTTTATTCCCTTTTGAAAACATTGAATAGATAAATAAATACACAGAATAAATTAACCATCTGATATATCTAAATTAAATTAAAGATTCATACAAATGCAAGTGTCTGCGATGTGGGAATCTTTTTGCTAAATCCTTATTAGATCAATAAATGTTTTCAGTTCTTTCCCATTAACCACCTTAGGGTATGTGTATACATCTTTTTCAGTGATTTGTATTCCAAAAACTGCCTGAAAAAGTGCAAATTAAATGCTCAAAAGAACAAACATGTGCATTTTCACATAAATACGACTTCCTCTTCATATGTTCAGTCTTTTAAACAGCTTCAAGTTTCCAAAGATACCAAGTAGTTAAAAGAAGTGACTTGACCATTCTTCAGGCAATGTCTGTTAGGAAAATGCTTTATAATTAGTGTTGAGTGATACCTTCCGATATTTGAAAGTATCGGTATCGGATTGGATCGGCCGATATCCAAAAAATATCGGATATCGCCGATACCCGATACCAATACAAGTCAATAGGATACAAATATCGGAAGTTATCCTGGATGGTTCCCAGGGTCTGAAGGAGAGGAAACTCTCCTTCAGGCCCTGGGATCCATATTCATGCAAAAAATAATGAATAAAAAATATGGATATACTTACCCTCGGACGGGCCCTGGCTGTCACCGCTGCAAGCGTCTGCCTCCGTTCCTAAGAATGCAGAGTGAAGGACCTTCGATGACGTCGAGGCTTGTGATTGGTCGTGTGACCACTCATGTGACCGCTCATGCGACCAATCACAAGCCGCGAAGTCATCGCAGGTCCTACACTCACTGCATTCTTAGAAACGGAGGCTGCCGGTTGCACCGCTGAGGTCCAGGGGCCGTCTGAGGGTGAGTATATCCATATTTTTTATTTTTATTCTTTATTTTTTACATGAATATGGATCCCAGGGCCTGAAGGAGAGTCTCCTCTCCTCCAGACCCTGGGAACCATACGTACTGCACACGCCTGGGAGCTTATAGGAACTTCCAATTCCGATTTCCGATATCACAAAAATATCGGAACTCGGTATCGGAATTCCGATACAGCGAATATCGTCCGATACCCGATATTTGCAGTATCGGAATGCTCAACACTATTTATAATTTATTGGAAGTCAACTGTATGGTTCAAAAGATGAACAGAGAGTACCAGGACATAGTTTTCAACATTTTTCCAGCATGTTTGCTTGAAAAACTGCTAGTGGTTCTTCATTATTGGACAGAGTTAAAAATTCAATAAAAAAGCTACTGCATTAAACATTAAAAAGTGCTTGAAAATAAAACACTGGGGGACAAATATTTAAAAAAAAAACATTCTGGAAATGACCAAAATACTAAGATATTGTTTTCAGCATTTTGCCAGCATGTTTGCTTAAAAAACTGCTAGTGGTTCTTCATTGTTGAACAGTGTTAAAAAATGCAATAAAAAAGCTAGTAAATTAAACAGTAAAAAGTGCTCAAATAAAAACCGCTGACTTTCTAAAAAACATTCTGGAAATGACTAAAACATATTCTAAAGGAAAAACGTGCCAGTGTTTTCTTAGGCATTGTTTTTTTTAAAAAACCTGGCCTTTAGTGCTAGGCCTTTGTAGATTTACGATTCACATTATTACCTTACTTTTCTTTTCCCTATGCCAGCCTCATGCTTATAATGTTTAGAGCTTTCTCTCCAGGATTAAATTCATCTGGACTAGATTTATACAGATTATCCCTAAATCTAATTTATGAAAAGGCTAAAAAGATCAGAAAAAGACTCCATTGGTCAATTCTTGCTCCGTAATGCCGTTATGATATTGTATTAACACAAATGCTTTCAGCGCTAAAGTATCATTTAATATGGACTGATTGTAATCTCTAATTAATGATGGCATTATTATCTGTGGAGAGTTACTGGAACTGGAAACCACATAGAACACTTTATTCTGTAAAGTTTATTTCCAAAAATACATTATCTACTGACAACAAAATCTTTATTGCTTTACATACTTTTATCTTTTTTTTTGTTACTTTGAAATCCTTCTTGCCCTATTCAATTTGTTTTTATTCCTGCCCTTTCCTCCATAATGTTTTCTATTTTTCCCATCAACATACTTATGTTATTACTTCTTTCTTCTATCTGGCCTGTATTGACTGTGTATGGCCAAGTATTCCGTCAGTATGTTGCTATGTAATCTGAGAGCAGCATGATGTAGGGACAAAGACCCTGATTCCAGTGATGTATCATAACTAGACTGTTTGGTGCTGTTTTGATAGAATTCTTGTTTGTTCTGCTGACTCTGCAGTTGTGTTACCAGGGACCAGGGGCTCCTTCCCTGTCCCTAACACTAGGGGTGCTCTTGTTTGCCCTATTCCCCAGGATACTTCTGAAGGTGAAGATGCCGGGGCCGCCACCATTTCCTTATCTCCTGAATCAGCCCTCCATCTATTCACTTCTCCCACCCAGGGAAGAGGGGAGATGCCGTGTACCAAAGTACACTAACTTGACAAACAAGGCAACACAAACAAGGGATAACTGAAAATACCAGACTTACAAATATTCACTCACATATAACAGATGAATATACCAGGGAGTGAAGGATGGGGAAAAACAAAATAAGAGGAGGAAAGGAAATTATCAAACTTACAAACCCATGCAAAAGTCACAAATAACTCCTCCCAGCTCCTTCTCATAATAAGCACCAAAACACCTCTCCTAAAAGCCATGCAGCATAAGCTAGCTCTGACAATGTGTTTCACTCAGGATTCAGATTATATAGGGGATAGGAGTGGCTAACCCAGCTCAGCTGAGAGTTCAGACTCCCAGAGCTCCCAACATGGCAGATTAACCCCTGTTCTGCCAAAAGAAATAAAAACCATTTAAAAAGGTGAAGTGCTTCTTTTCAGCACAGGAGTAGGAGCAATCAGATGATGCAGTCTTCCGGCTCCTCTCTGTTGCGGTAACCCTGAGACAGCAATGCTCAAAATGCTGTTGTGTGTATAGCCCCAACCACATCACCGATTGACAGCTTCCATTGTACACTCTATATTATCAATGTTGGGGGTGGGGTTACACAGATTAGACAGACTGGCCTGCACAAGAGGCCTAGTCCTGTACTGATAATCTCCTGCAGATAAAATGCTGATTGTATTGAAACTACAACACAGCTCTAATAAGTGACACATCCCTGGGATCAGGGTCCCTCCTCCTACATCATATGTCTGTCAGATTAAATAGCAAAGACCGGATGACAGATTCCCTTTAAACTGAATCAGAGCAGGTGTCAGCACCGTATAACACTAGGGATGCCAGGATTCTTTGGAGCTGTGGGGTCCATGCTGTATGTGTATGGTGTTTGTGAAACCAAAGATGCCTATGGTGATAGTAGAAGTGATCATTTGCACTTGTTATTATGTCAGTCAATAGATATGATCAATATTTGGACGTTACACAAAATTATACAAAAATGTATAAATTGTGTTATTATATTGTGTGCCTCTTTCATTGTATAAATCAGTAATTAGATACGGCTGATAAATGAATATTTTAATAAGACAGATATCAGATTCTAAACAGCAGAAACACAAAAAGGAACAAAGAAAAAAAAAATCAATGAATTATATAACAACTTTGTCCAGGACAGAATGTGATTAAATACAAATATTACATAATAGCAATAATACTTTTGATATATACCGGAGGCTCCACGAGTTACATAAAATCAGTATAGTACAGGAGGTTTATTATCACCCTGTGGGGCTATCATAGATTGTTATGCTATACTTTTTTTTAATCCTCTTCATTTTTAATAACCCTATCTACCATATATACTCGAGTATAAGCCGACCCGAGTATAAGCCGACCCCCCTAATTTTGCCACAAAAAACTGGGAAAACTTATTGACTCGAGTATAAGCCTAGGGTGGAAAATGCAGCAGCTACCGGTGAATTGGTGAATTTCAAAAATAAAAATAGATGCTCCATACCATTCATTATTGCCCCATAGATGCTCCATATAAAGCTGTGCCATATATAATGCTCCATACCATTGATTATTGCCCCATATATTATCCATATATAGCTGTGCCATATAGAATGCTCTGCATCGTTCATTATGGCCCCATAGATGCTCCATATAAAGCTGTGCCCCATATACAATGCTCTGCACCGCTCATTATGGCCCTATAGATGCTCCATATAAAGCTGTGCCCTATATGCTCTGCACTGTTCATTATTGACCCATAGATGCTCCTTATATAGCTGTGCCATATATGCTCTGCACCGTTCAGTTTGGCCCCATAGATGCTCATTATAAAGCTGCCCCATTTGGAATGCTCTGCAGCGTTCAGTTTGGCCCCATAGATGCTCCACATAAATCTGTGCCATATATAACGCTGCTGCTGCAATAAAAATAATAAAACACATACTCACCTGTCTTGCTTGCAGCTCCCCAGCATCCGGTCCCGGTGTCTCTCCGCACTGACTGATCAGGCAGAGGGCAGCGCGCACACTATATGCATCATCGCTCCCTCTGACCTGCACAGTCAGTGCGGAGAGACGCCAGGAAGATAGAGCGGCGCCCGGCGTGTGGAACGAGGACAGGTAAATATGTAATACTTACCTGCTCCCGGCGTCCCGCTCCTTCCCCTGGACAGCTGGTCTCTGGTGCCGCAGCTCTTCCTCTGTCAGCGGTCACCGGCACCGCTGATTAGAGAAATGAATAGGCGGCTCCGCCCCTATGGGAGTGGAGTCCATATTCATTTCTCTAATGAGCGGTCCCACATGACCACTGTACAGGGGAAGAGCTGCGGCACCCGGAGACCGTGTGACGGGCAGGGGAGCGTCAGGATCGCCGGGACTAGGTGAGTATGCCTCAGCGCCCTCTCCCCCTCACCCGCCGACCCTGCCACAGACCGTGACTCGAGTATAAGCCGAGAGGGGCACTTTCAGCCCAAAAATTTGGGCTGAAAATCTCGGCTTATACTCGAGTATATACGGTAGTTTAATGCGAAATTTAAGATTTATCATCAAAAATGATGACTATCTACATGTAGTGAAAGAAAAAAACTTAGTAATAAATGATATCTAAATTCTAAGACAATCGCAGGGCAATAATAATAAGCGGAGCACAAGCCAGCATTATCGTTTGTAGGTAAAATATCTATTAAATAAGGTATGTTCATTCATTTCATCTGATTTTCGCAGAGATAAGGTGATTTACAGTCTGGGTATAGTATGATGCTCCCGGTGTTTCATCTGTGGTGCAGAAATTGTAGACGTTCATAGAATAAAGCTCTTTCGAAGAAATACAGTTACAGTGACATCTTCAGGCTCCTGTAGAGAATTAAGCGAAGGTGGAGGAGAAACAAAACAGCGATGGAGCTTCTGTAAGAAAATGACTCTTGGCTCAAAATTGATGGAATAATTATAAAGCAAAACAAATTTTATGAAACAGGAGTAAAAGATAAAGAATAACATTTGTATGCAGGTTCTAAAGGGTGAAAAAAGTTTGAACCATTGACTGATTTAGTATGAATATCAAGAAAATGATAGACGTGCACCAAATGTCATTTACTTGAAAGCAGCACATACTATGTCTAAGGCCTCATTCACACGTCTATGCTTAAGCACGCACATGAAAAACTGTGCCGCTGTCATCAGTGTTTGGGATCAGTGTGTTATCATTGTGCCATCCGTGTGTCATCAGTGTGCCATCCGTGTGTCATCCGTGTGTCATCAGTGTGTCATCAGTGTGTCATCAGTGTGTCATCAGAGTGTCATCTGTGTGTTGTTATTGCTTCATAAGTGTGTCATCAGTGTGTTATTAGTGTTTCATCAGTCTCATCAGTGTATCATGAGTGTGTCATTTGTGCCATCAGTGTGCCATCAGTGTGTCATCAGTGTGTCATCTGTGTATCATCTGTGTGTCATCACGGTGCCATCCGTGTATTATCATTGTATTATCAGTGTCTCATCAGAGTGTCATCTGTGTGTTATCAGTGTCTCATTAGTGTGCCATCCGTGTGTCATCAGTGTGCTACTAATGTGTTATCGGTGTGTCATCAATATGTTATCAGTGTGTCATCAGTATGTCATTAATGTGCTATCAGTGTGTTATCAGTGTGTCATCTGTGTGTTATCAGTGTGTCATCAGTGTCTCATCAATGTGCCATTAGTGTGTTATAAGTGTGTAATCTATGTTATCATTGTGTTATCAGTGTATCATCAATATGTCATCAGTGTCTTATCAGTGTGTCATAAATGTGTTATCGGTGTGTTATCAGTTTTATTGGTGTCTTATCAGTGTTATCGGTGTGTCATCTGTGTGTTATCAGTGTTATCTGTGAGTTATTGGTGTGTCATCAGTGCGTTATCAGTGCATTATCAGTGTGTCATCAGTGTGTCATCAATTTGTCATCAGTGTGTCATCAGTTTGTCATCACTGTTTCATGGGTGCGTTATCAGTGTGTCATCTCTGTGTCATCAGTGTGTCATCAGTATGCCATCAGTGTGTCATCAGTGTGTCATCAGTGTGTCATCATTGTTTCATCAGTGTGTCATCAGTGTGTTATCAGTGTGTTATCAGTGTTTCATCACTGCGTTATTAGTGTGTCATCAATGTGTTATTAGTGTGTCATCAGTGTGTTATCAGTGTTTCATCAGTGCGTTTCATCAGTGCGAAAAGTATAATGTTACAGGGCATATATATTAGATTCCTTGATAAGGCGTTGATCCAGGGAACTAGTCTGATTGCCGTATGTGGGATCGGGAAGGAATTTTTTTCCCCATGATGGAGCTTACTCTTACCACATGGGGTTTTTTTGCCTTCCCCTGGATCAACATGTTAGGGCATGCTAGTCTATGGGTTGAACTAGATGGACTTAAAGTCTTCCTTCAACCTTAATAACTATGTAAGTTATTAGTGTGTCATCAATGTGTTATTAGTGTGTCATCTGTGTGTTATCAATGTGTTATTAGTGTGTCATCAGTGTGTCATCAGTGTTTCATCAATGCTTTATCAGTGTGTCATCAGTGTGTTATCAGTGTGTCATCAGTGTGTTATCAGTGTGTTATCAATGTGTAATCAGTGTGTCATTGGTGTGTCATCAGTGCGTTATCAGTGCATTATCAGTGTGATCGGTGTGTCATCAGTGTGTCATCAGTTTGTCATCAGTGTGTCATCAGTTTGTCATGTGTTTTATGGGTGTGTTATCAGTGTATTATCAGTGTGTCATCAGTGTTTCATTAGTGCGTTATCAGTGTGTCATCAGTGTGTCATCAGTGTGTCATCAGTATGTCATCAGTGTGTCATCAGTGTGTCATCAGTATGTCATCAGTCTGTCATCAGTGTGTCATCAGTTCCATCAGAGTGCCATCAGTGTGTTATCAGTTTGTCATCAGTGTTTCATCGGTACGTTATCAGTGTGTCATCAGTGTGCTATCATTGTGTTATCAGTGTGTCATTAGTGTTTCACCAGTGTGTTATCAGTGTGTTGTCAGTGTGTCATCAGTGTGTTATCAGTGTGTTATCAATGTGTTATTAGTGTGTCATCAGTGTGTCATCAGTGTTTCATCAGTGCGTTATCATTGTGTCATCAATGTGTTATTAGTGTGTGTTATCAATGTGTTATTAGTGTGTCATCAGTGTGTCATCAATGTTTTATTAGTGTGTCATCAGTGTGTTATCAGTGTTTCATCAGTGCGTTTCATCAGTGCGAAAAGTATAATATTACAGGGTATATATATTAGATTCCTTGATAAGGCGTTGATCCAGGGAACTAGTCTGATTGCCGTATTTGGGGTCGGGAAGGAATTTTTTTCCCCATGATGGAGCTTACTCTTACCACATTGGGTTTTTTTGCCTTCCCCTGGATCAACATGTTAGGGCATGCTAGTCTATTGGTTGAACTAGATGGACTTAAAGTCTTCCTTCAACCTTAATAACTATGTAAGTTATTAGTGTGTCATCAATGTGTTATTAGTGTGTCATCTGTGTGTTATCAATGTGTTATTAGTGTGTCATCAGTGTGTCATCAGTGTTTCATCATTGCTTTATCAGTGTGTCATCAGTGTGTTATCAGTGTGTCATCAGTGTGTTATCAGTGTGTTATCAATGTGTAATCAGTGTGTCATTGGTGTGTCATCAGTGCGTTATCAGTGCATTTATCAGTGTGATCGGTGTGTCATCAGTGTGTCATCAGTTTGTCATCAGTGTGTCATCAGTTTGTCATGTGTTTTATGGGTGTGTTATCAGTGTATTATCAGTGTGTCATCAGTGTTTCATTAGTGCGTTATCAGTGTGTCATCAGTGTGTCATCAGTGTGTCATCAGTGTGTCATCAGTATGTCATCAGTGTGTCATCAGTGTGTCATCAGTTCCATCAGAGTGCCATCAGTGTGTTATCAGTTTGTCATCAGTGTTTCATCGGTACGTTATCAGTGTGTCATCAGTGTGCCATCATTGTGTTATCAGTGTGTCATTAGTGTTTCACCAGTGTGTTATCAGTGTGATGTCAGTGTGTCATCAGTGTGTTATCAGTGTGTTATCAATGTGTTATTAGTGTGTCATCAGTGTGTCATCAGTGTTTCATCAGTGCGTTATCTTTGTGTCATCAATGTGTTATTAGTGTGTTATCAGTGTGTTATTAGTGTGTCATCAGTGTGTTATCAGTGTGTTGTCAGTGTTTCACCAGTGTATTATCAGTGTGTTGTCAGTGTGTCATCAATGCGTTATCAGTGTGTCATCAATGTATTATTAGTGTGTTATCAGTGTGTTACCACTGTGTCATCGGTGTGTCATCGGTGTGTCATCAGTGTATTATCAGTGTGTCATCAGTGTGTCATCAGTGTGTCATCAGTGTGTTATCGGTGTGTCATCAGTGTGTCATCAGTATGTCATCAGTGTGTCATCAGTGTGTCATCAGTATGTCATCAGTGTGTTATCGGTGTGTCATCAGTATGTCATCAGTGTGTTATCGGTGTGTCATCAGTGTATCATCAGTATGTCATCAGTGTGTCATCAGTGTGTCATCAGTATGTCATCAGTGTGTCATCAGTGTGTCATCAGTATGTCATCAGTGTGTTATCGGTGTGTCATCAGTATGTCATCAGTATGTCATCAGTGTGTTATCGGTGTGTCATCAGTATGTCATCAGTATGTCATCAGTGTGTTATCGGTGTGTCATCAGTATGTCATCAGTGTGTTATCGGTGTGTCATCAGTATGTCATCAGTATGTCATCAGTGTTTCATCAGTGTGTCACCAGTGTGTTGTTATCAGAGCGATATTAGTGTGCCATAAGTGTGTCATCCATGTCTCATTTATGTGTAATCTTTGTCTTATCTGTGTGTTTGCTTTTACCATCAGTGTGTCATTTAGTGTTTTTCATGGATGGATATATAAATAAATTATATAGCTTCTCTTATACTTTTGAATGTTAAATACATGCACATGGATGCCATTCGTGTGCTGTATGTGTTTTTCATGGACCCATAGACTTGTACTGGCCCTAGTCATTCATGCTGAGTTTGCTGACAGAAAAAGTGGACATGTCTCTGTGAGTTTTGCATGGATACATGGTCATTGTAAAAACAGTACATAGCACCCGTGCTAAAGCTGTATAAAACTCTACACTTGTGAATGTTTCCTGCTTCCAAATCATCAAATTGAAGAACTAATTGGCTGCCTAGTGTATTGCATCCCTTAACAAATGCCATTGTCACTTTAACCTCTTGTCAGTGGTTTTAACTCCTTCACCACCTTGGGTTGTTTCATTTTTGAGTTTCCATTTTTTGCTCCCCTCCTTCCCAGAGCCATAACTTTTTTGTTTTTCCATCAATATTGCCATGTCAGGGCTTGTTTTTTTGGGGGGACGAGTTACACTATTGAACAGCACAATTGGTTTTGCCATACAGTGTACAGGAAAACGGGAATAAAATTCAATTCCACAATTGTTTTTTGATTTGCTATTTTCTCATGTTCACTAAATGCGAAAAACTGACCTGCCATTATGATTCTCCAGGTCATTACTAGGTCATAGATACCAAACATGTACAAGGTTTTTTTTTTATTTAAGTGGTGAAAAAAAATTCAAAGTTTCTTTTAAAAAAGTCAGCATTTTCCAAGACTCATAGCATTTCCATTTTTCATGATCAGGGGCTTATTTTTTGCGTGCCGAGCTGACGTTTTTGTTGATACCATTTTGGTGCAGATACGACCTTTTGATCGCCCATTATTGCATTTTAATGTAATGCTGTGCGACAAAAAAAATGTAATTCTGGCGTTTTGAATTTTTTTCTCCTTACACCGTTTAGCGATCGGATTCATTATTTTTTATATTAATAGATTGGGCGGTTCTGAACTCGGCAATACCAAATATATGTATTTTTTTCTTTATTGTTTTATTTTGAATGGGGTGAATGGGGGTGATTTAATCTTTTATTTTTTTATTTTGTAAATATTTCTAAAAACTATTTTTTTATTTTTACTTTCTTCTATAGTCTACATGGCAGACTAGGATCTGTGATCTTCTGATTGCTTGTGCTACACATAGCAGTGCTGTTCTACGTAGCTAAAATGCTCACTTGCTATGAGAACCGACCGCTGAGTGGTGCTCATCCGGCAATGACAACCTCAGGGGTCCGCTGCCAACTCATTGGCAACCCATGGTCATGTGACAGATGCTCCGATGGGTGGGATTAGGGATGTGCTTCTGACGCGAGCAAGTTAAATGTTGCTGTCAGAGAATGATAGCGGCATTTAACATGTTAACAGCTGCGGGTGAATGGCGATTCCACCCGTGGCTGTTAGGGGCACATGTCAGCTACTCAAATCAGCTGACATGTGCCAGAAAAGTTGCAGGCTCACAGCCAGAGCCCGGAGCAAACCTTACGTCTAAGGTGGGAAAGGGGTTAATGTTATACCCACACAGTAAGTACAAGGCACTGCACAGAAAGAATAAAAAATACACATCACTGCAAGGTATAAAATTGAAAAAGAGATGGTTTCTATTCTTAACCATGAGTGCAATGTTTCAGCCCTGATTCATAGGGCTTTTTCAGCTCTACTTATTTTTTTCACTTTACAGTTGTGTAGACGTTATACTGTGCTATGAAAATGCATAAAGCCGTCGTTAGTCACAAATTACCTATCGCAATAAAAAGATATGCTTAAGTCTGAAGCTGCCGTAAGATGTTTCATAAAAAATTAATTAGAAATCCTGTTAGTGGTTTGATGGTTGGTCTTTAATGCCTTTCTAAGACCATTTCTTGTTCAGATAGCTTCTTTATGCATGGATGGTACATGCATTCACAAAGTTATCAGACTATGTGCATTTAGAAAATAGTACATTCACATTTGCTGGATTTAAGCTGTAGGATATTTTGTTTACTTAACCGTCATCATTAACTTGCATTAAGTGTAAGGAAAAGCTTCACGCACTCATAGAGGCTATCTTATGAATTATTGCCATGCACAAAGTCCTCAAATGCCCTCAGTAGCTTTTTAAAGTAAAGTGTTTCTGGATAAAAAAAAATATCCCTTTTCATATTTGCTTCCAAATGACCCATTGGTACTGCTGCTAATCCGCGCTGCTGAGGACATATTCCAAACAGAAGCATTCTGTCCTTTTCTCTGTTAGTTAATATAGTCACCTTATACTGCCCATGCAGGACTCAGATGAAGAATGGTTGGCAAGATATTCTTTTCCTGAAACTCTGTGCCCTTTTTAGCTCTAAACCATTGATCATCATGGTCAAATAGTTCTCTATTATGATGATAGCTCTTCCAAGACGGCCATATTTGTACAACTGTCTCTGTCTTTTCACCCAGATTTCACGCTGTCCTCCAATTGCATAGCAAAACCCTGCTGACAGATTCCATTTAAAAGATAATACAATGATTTTGTTAGAAGTCAGGACTTCCCTGCCATGTGGGATGTATCACAGGCACTGTTTGTTGCTCTTTTCTCCATTCAGATCTAGCCACTGGGCTTAGCGCAGATGTTGGTCCCAGCATCTTGCTCAGGCTCCTGTTATACATATGGTTACTGCTGGCTCTCCAGCTATAGTCTATGGTAACCAGAGGTATACAGAGGCAGCCCCACTCTCTGGAGTATGTCAAGAAATCACCTTACTGAGCATGTCTGTGGTGTGGCACTTTGTCATTGGTGCTCAGATGCTTTCTGCTCTGGTGATGTGGCAGCTCCGGATTGGCCCATGGGCAATGCCTCGTCCAACTGGATGTGAGTGTCTGGGGTTGAACCTGGCGCATAAAGGGCTTTCAGCGAAGCACAAGTGCTAGTGTCACTTGTGTTTGGTGTGTTTGTGGGTGGATGTGCTACTGCTGTCTGTGCTTTTTGTGTGTTTTGCACCATATCAGCTACCAGTGTGACATCAGTGATCTGTGTCAGCAAGTGTTCACTGCTGGCCCTCTGCCATTAAAATTCCAACACTTCCATAGAGGAGATTGTGTGAGTTCAGGGCTGGCATCAAGCCGTTAGAATTCCGGATCCTCCAGAGAGGCGGTTTGCTGCGTATTCTTGCTGACTGTGAGTTTTTGCTATCTTTTCCATCCTGTGTGTATGCTATTCTTCCGTGTGGGGTTAACAGGGCATTGCATCACAGAGCAAGTTCTACCCACGTGTTCTTTTGCAGTGGTTAGCTGAGTTGGTACTTACCTTCCCTGTACCACTCGGTGATTAGCTGGACTGGTACTTACCTTCCCTGTACCACTCAGTGGTTAGCTGAGCTGATACTTACCTTCTCTGTACCCCTCAGTGGTTAGCTGAGCTGGTACTTACCTTCCCTGTACCTCTTGGTGGTTAGCTGAACTGGTACTTACCTTCCCTGTACCCCTCAGTGAATAGCTGAGCTGGTACTTACCTTCTCTGTACCCCTCAGTGGTTAGCTGAGCTGGTACTTACCTTCCCTGTACCCCTCGGTGGTTAGCTGAGCTGGTACTTACCTTCCCTGTACCCCTCGGTAGTTAGCTGAACTGGTACTTTCTTCCTTGTACTCCTCAGTGGTTAGCTGAGTTGGTACTTACCTTCCCTGTACCCCTCAGTGGTTAGCTGAGTTGGTACTTACCTTCCCTGTACCCCTCGGTGGTTAGCTGAGCTGGTATTTACTGTTTCTGTACCTCTCGGTGGTTAGCTGAGTAGGCACTCCTCTCTCTGTGCAACTCTGAGTAGTACATGGGTTTGGTTTTCTGTGTTCCGTTCACGCTGTGTGGAGCTAACTCAGTGTGTTTAAGGAGGAACATTCTCTAGTTTTTGATCGTCTTTATTTACACTAGCAGCAGTTTTTCATCTCTGCACAGTGGACCCCGGGTTGCGATTGCACTTTATAGTTTATTTTACTTTAGTGTAATCCGCCAACCCTAACAGATGCACCCAAAATCTGATTCATACAGCCTGTGGTTAGGACAGCTTAAATCAGATGATGGGCTCCCTTTAAACCACAGAAACCTTAGCTTCCATTGATATTGCTCTAAATTGGCAAATACAATCAAAATGTCCCCAAATCTTTGACCCCAGGATAGTGTAATTGTTATGGGTAAAGGAAAATCAGGATACCGGGGTCGATACACATGTGATACAATACATGGATTTTTTTTTTACCAATGAGCTTATAAATTAACGAGATTCTCATGTTTTATGCCCCCTCTACTTTGCTTTTGTTAACATTACTCGTCATTTGGCAAATCTTCCCAAGTTTGCTTTACTGTGACAACTCAATGCTGAAGATACTACATGAGTCATCCTTCATGACGTACCAAAGTGAATATGAATAACAATTATTTCTTGTACTCATCTCCCATCAAACTTACTTCCTTGCCAACCAAAGTTTCTGTGCCACACAATGTATCATCAAAACATATACACATTTCCTGGCATCTTACACAGTTATGGAAATGAGGATATAAAAGTGCCGATACATTATTCCTGAGCAACTTGTGAAGAACTCTCTTCAGCTGTGATAAAGTTAGAAATCTAATACTGTTGTTGATAAAATGAGAAATTGTAGTAACAACTATTGAGACATTCTTTCAAAATAATGTGTTTGTTTTATATATATTATAACAATTTTTTATTTTCATTAAGTTTTTTTGGGAAACATGTTCGACGTCTATGCATGCTTTATGGCAGCTGCAAATAATGGTGGTCAGAATAGTGCCAATAGGTTAATACTGTCTCAAGAAACAGATAAAGTTCAGCTTCAACTTCCAGAGAGAATAGAAGAGTCTGAACTGTATATATTGGATAGTTTTGCTACCTGTGTCAATACAATAGAGTTATCACTAGTGTTGAGCATTCCGATGCTGCAAGTATCGGGTATCGGCCGATACTTGCTGTATCGGAATTTCCGATACCGAGATCCGATATTTTTGTGATATCGGGTATCGGTATCGAAACAACATTAATGTAAAAATGTGTAAAAGAAAGAATTAAAATAAAAAATATCGCTATACTCACCTGTCCGACGCAGCCTGGACCTCAGCGAAGGAACCGGCAGCGTTGTTTGTTTAAAATTCGCGCTTTTACTTGGTTACGTGAATTCCCGGCTTGTGATTGGTCAGGGCGGCCATGTTGCCGGGACGCGGACCAATCACAGCAAGCCGTGACGAAATTACGTCACGGCTTGCTGTGATTGGTCCGCGTCCCGGCAACATGGCCGCCATTAACCAATCACAAGCCGTGACGTCACGGGAGGCTGGACTTGCGCACTTTTTAAAAAACGCGCGTGTCCAGCCTCCAGTGACGTCCCGGCTTATGATTGGTCACGGCGCCATGTTGCCGGGACGCAGACCAATCACAGTAAGCCGTGACGAAATTACGTCACGGCTTGCTGTGATTGGTCCGCGTCCCGGCAACATGGACGCCATTAACCAATCACAAGCCGTGACGTCACGGGAGGCTGGACACGCGCGTTTTTTAAAAAGTGCGCAAGTCCAGCCTCCCGTGACGTCACGGCTTGTGATTGGTTAATGGCGGCCATGTTGCCGGGACGCGGACCAATCACAGCAAGCCGTGACGTAATTTCGTCACGGCTTGCTGTGATTGGTCCGCGTCCCGGCAACATGGCCGCCCTGACCAATCACAAGCCGGGAATTCACGTAACCAAGTAAAAGCGCAAATTTTAAACAAACAACGCTGCCGGTTCCCTCGCTGAGGTCCCGGCTGCGTCGGACAGGTGAGTATAGCGATATTTTTTATTTTAATTCTTTCTTTTACACATTTATATGGTTCCCAGGGCCTGAAGGAGAGTTTCCTCTCCTTCAGACCCTGGGAACCATCAGGAATACCGTCCGATACTTGAGTCCCATTGACTTGTATTGGTATCGGGTATCGGTATCGGATTGGATCCGATACTTTGCCGGTATCGGCCGATACTTTCCGATACCGATACTTTCAAGTATCGGACGGTATCGCTCAACACTAGTTATCACCTGTCGTCAAATATCCCACCCCTAATGATAAGGATGCTACTTCCCCAATCTACACAGAAAATACAAGAGTGGAATGCCGAAAAAAACAGTCATCTGTGCTCCAATGACTAGTGAAAAAACCAAGTCATTTCTGAATCACATGTTAAGTGCCATGGAATAAATTGCACTATAATAAATAATAATAATAATGATAATAATAATAATAATAATAATAATAATAATAATAATAATTTACAGCTATATAGGTCACATTAAAATATATATATTTCTGATTTTATAATAAAAATATGATCTCATTTTGTAATAAAAATCTGATAATTATATGAAATATTCTTATCATATATTCCCTATATAAATAGGGCTTCATTTTATACTTTGTTCCCCATATAAGCAACGAGTATTAATATCACGTCTTAAAAAAAAAGAGAAATACAATTAGTAATACACAGTAAGTGTCCTCCAGATCATTATATTCCCTGTTTGCCAAAAGGGAGAAAAATTAGAGTTAAAGTTTAATTTCACATGAGAAAATCCCATGCCGAGTGCTCTTTAGGTACAGAATTTTCTGTGCCACGCAGCCCATAATAATGCATTTACATAATAGGGAAACTACACATGATTTTCTCAATTCAAAGCATTCAAGTTGTTAAAGTTTATATGAAAATCCCCAAGGTCTGAAGAACGAGAAATGCAGGATAATGTCTGCCTGTTAATGCATTTTAAACCATTTCTGTTTTTAATTCAGCCAACATCCACTGAACCTGAGCTACTTACGTGAGGGATGGGAGAGAAGAATTCCCTATGCATTGCTAACCCATCAAACTCCAATTTAACAAACATCCATAGGTTCTATCACATTTCTACAGAATTATTATTATCTACATAACATTAAACTGTTTGTTTGGTGAATGATTAGATATTGTTTTTGTCTGTACACTGAAAATCAAGTATGTTGTTCCAACTACTACTATTGTAGGAGAGTGGAGAGTCTGCTCCTTCATTAGGGCCCTCCGGGGGATTTACCTGCTCTCCTGTGGTCCAGTCCAAGCCTGTATTCATGTATACATCAAAAACACTAGGATTATCTTGCATTTGAAATTGGCTTGCATCCGGCATGAACTGATATATGTATATTAGAGAGTATGAAGGATTACATAATAACTAGCTACAACGGGATACATTTTGGGGGGAATTTCTTAAAGCACCATTCCGGTAGTTTTTTTCATTTCAGCACTGGAATGGTGGTATTAATGCAATTTCCCGAACCTTTAGTTTTATACCTATCAGCTCTTCTTGTCCCACGTCGTCATTTTGTGACTGTAACTTTTAACTTACCGGCAGTCAGAAGTAAGGGTCACAAGCTCTCAATTCTAGTCTATCAGGGACTCCTTCTGGCCTTGTTCTGGCTCTCATAGACTTACATTGAGTTGTGACCTTTGGGTTGCTCAGCAAACACTGGAGTGATCCAAAAGGTTGCAAAAGGTTGCAACCTGCAGAAGAGAGTGTCGCTGAGAACAGAAGGAGGCAGTGGCTGCAAGTATAAGACTAGATGTAGGGGACATAGATTAGTAGCACCACTCCAAAAAAAAACACTGGAGTTGTTCTTTAAAATGCTTGTGCCAGTATTATGTAGTTAAAAAAGACACTTTTTCCCATTTTGTCTAAAAAATACACAATAAAAAAAAAGACTTTTTGTGATTTTATACCGCTCTTGACAATACGAAGTGGGAATGGTTAGAAAATAGGTCTAAATCAAATTTATGTGTTTTGAATGTAAAAAGCTTCAGAAATGTCACAGTTCTCACTCCGGTAGGATTTGGCATGAAAATTGAAGAAGCATCTCTAACTGAAGTGTTCTAATTACATATGCACCAAATGTAATAAGCTTCCTGCAGTACTTATACATTTGGGGCAAATAGCAGCAAAACAGGCAGAAGCAAATTGACTTTAAAATTCCCCATCATGATAAATCTCCCCTTTATTTTCAGTGATGCCTTCCAGTCCCTATAGATAATACTATGTCATTTCATGGACCAGTACTAGGTCACTTAAAGAGAATGGGCTGCCATTGTTCTTTGCAGTGCAAGACCAGTATTCACAAGACGGCGCACCTCCAAGATCGATGATTTTTTCACGTTGCCGAAAAGATCACTTTACCCATTGCTCATTCATTGGGTGATTGGTTCATTCACAATAATCTCTCAGTGTAAATGCAGCTTTAGAAATACATATGACTCCTTCAAAGCCATAGGCGATCTGTGTAATGCCGAACAGGACCGGTCTTGAAGACAAAGACGCTCTTTATAATTGCTCTTCACTCTGGGAAAAAAATGATTATCAGCAATGGACAACCTCTAATAACTCCCTGATATGAAAATTAGTTTTCTACCATGGCTAGTCCCTTTTAATAGATTACAACCTTTTTTGATCTTTCGGGATACATTTTGTGGCAGTTTTTATCAAAACAAGGAAACGGGAAAATGTCCAAATAATAATTGGACAAAGTTGTCATTGTCTTCCATTATTTTTCAGATTTCAATTCCATTTTAGCAGACATGGGCTCTTGATGTGTTTTTACCCCCTAAGCATTTTTATAAGAATTAAACTAAATCTACATAATACCCAAGTCATAAAGAAAATGTCAAGTGCAATCTGTATATTACCGTTGGTGTGCCATCTCCAAAATGCCATGCCTGTTACGGGATCTATATTGTAGAGTACATTAGATGAGAACACAATGACCTTGTCCAGCTGTTTGATGTGTGCTCTGAAGTATCTATTGTTCCCATAGATCCATTTAATATACAGGAACCAGTATGTAGAAGTTATAATTAATGATTGACGTGCTTTCAGCAACCTGTTTATATTCCCAACAATGCGGCCTCCTTGAGATTCTCCATATATTGTCAGGCAATGCCTGTCATGGTTATCATGCTTCTTGCAGATCTCGTTTTGCACATCTGTCTCTTCAGGGGAAGTAAGAACCTGCTTACTTTGTTAGGAATTCTCATAGTGGTTTACACACATAAAGAAAGCTCCGTAATGAACCTGACAGAAAGGATGTGATTGAAACTTGGTCTAGAGTCCCTTGTTCTGTGAAGGATTTGGCACAGCAACAGATGGAAAATCGCATGCATACTCTTGACATTGATCCCAACTCTTGGATCAATAGCTGTGCCAAGTCCTTGACTAAATAACAAGTTTGATTCTTTTTCCAGTTCTCTGTTGTTCTTTTCATGATGGATTTAGGCAAAATAAGGTTGTCTCTTCCTGCAAGGAAAATATAGGTTGTTGATTTTCCCATACAAGAATATAAGTACTTAATCTTACGACTTTAACACTTCAGAGTTAAATATATTACATCTCATTCACTGGTATTAGGATTTATTCATACCCAGGGGTAGGCCTTTGATGAAGCCTACTGCATCAGATGGCCCATATATTAGAGCTTTAGGTTCTAAAAATATAAAAAATATATAGAATAACTGTGTGAAATTGCTGTACAAATATATCTTGATTGTAAGGTCAAAAACATATAAAAATGGCCTAATGTTTATTGAAGCTGCTCGTATAAAAGTTCCACTCTGGTGCGCGTTGCGATAAAACTGCCCAACATATTGGTTTACATCTATTGTGGCGATCAATAACTCTCCATGCTATGGACCATTTTTGTTGACCACTCTCAATTTTATAAATCTAATTGTACTGTGATTAAGTTTCATAAAGGGAATCTGTCACCAGGTTTTCGAATCCTAATCTGAGATCAACATAATGTAGACCCAAGGACCCTGATTCCAGTGATTTATCACTTACTGGACTGCTTGCTGTAGTTTTGATAAAATCTCAATTTCCTCAGCAGGAGATTATCACTAGAGGATTAGTAAAACTGCTGCCATGTAGTTCAACCCCGCTCCCAGCACTGATTGGCAGCTTTTTGCCTACGCCCAGTGTATACAGAAAGCTGCTAATCCGTGATGTGGGCGGGGCTATACAGAGCTCAGCATTTAGAGAACTGCTAGATCTACTGCAAATAAAGCGATTTTATCTTATATTTATATTATTTGAGCAACTAATAAAATAAGAAATGAAAGATCGGTGCCCATGTATCATACTGCTCTCAGATGGAGTAGCAAAAACCTGGTGACAGATTCCTTTTAAAGGAACCTACCATGATAACATGGATCTTTTAAATTATTTTTTTTTTAGATTAAATATGGATTTTAAAGATCCACTGAAAGGTCCATGAGAAATTAGTCCTGCCTCAGTTGATCTCATGCCATGGCTTCAGAGAAAAATAATGTGTCCCTGCTGAAAAAGTCCTCAAAGGGAAAAAGAGACACATTATTTTTCAGCTTAACAATTATTGTTTTTAATGATTTCTAGGTAGGGACCCAATAATTGAGTACCAGAAGACATCCTAGTACGGTGCCTAGTACAATTCAGAACGTTCCAATGAGAAGTTAAAATGTGATGCACTGGATTGTCTCTCTGTGGGTAAGACAGGTTCATGATCAAAGTTTCACAGCCAACTTAATTTGTAAAAATTGTTTTATGCTTACACTATCATATTACTATACAAATACTACAATTTTGGTCTCTTGAATTCTCACCCCTTTAAGGAGCAAAGACATTGTTTGCCCATGAGTTGGTTCTTCTATCTCTTTTGACTATAATATTGCAGTATCTGGAAATGAGCATGCTTACATTGTCCAAGGAGGCTGGTCCAAGTTGGCATTCTCCTTTTCTTTGGCCCTGTAATAGTGGGTCAGGCTGCTCTTATATTATACATGCCCTTTGTAAGAACTACTGTTTTAACAGAAAATGGGTTTTATTGGTGAAAGATTATAGATAAGGCCATTACTGACGAGTCTCAGCATCAGCGACTAATATACCTACCTAGATACAATGACCCAATTATGAGTTGACCTAATACTTAGAACTGTACTTGTTCCTGATCCAATTGTAAATTAGAGATTTGTCGAATAACTTGACTTTAGTTCCAGTAAATGATACATTTACTCAGTCTTAGCAGAATATATTATTTAGATAAATCTTGTACCCGGAACTAAATTATAAGATTTCATTCTAACTGTATTAAGTGCTCATAAAGGACATTTTCTTTACTACAGGCTATAACCTGAACCAACATGTAGTTACCATCTTTTCTTAATTATAGAAGACCGATCATTTCTCCTAACACATTTGAAGTGTAAATACTTAAATTCTTTAGGACATAAAATATCTTCTCAGAAGTTTCATTGTTCCATTCCCCTCTTTTTCCTCCTAAGAAATTCTGAAAAATTAGACAATTGGGTGGTACCACTCACCTTCTCAAATAGGAGTGTCCCTACTTTCCCTACATTTTAAAATGCGCGCGTGTCCAGCCTCCCGTGACGTCACGGCTTGTGATTGGTTGCGTCGCCCATGTGACCGCGACGCAACCAATCACAACGCCGGAACGTAATTTTAAAATCCTGAAGGACCTGAAATTACGTCACGGCTTGCTGTGATTGGTTGTGTCCCGGCCACATGGGCGGCGCGCGACCAATCACAAGCCGGGACTTCGCGTAAGGAAGTTAAAGCGCGAATTTTAAGCAAACAACGCTGCCGGTTCCCTCGGTAAGGTGCAGGCTGCGTCGGAGAGTGAGTATAGCAATATTTTTTATTTTAATTCTCTATTTTACACATTAATGTTGTTTAGATACCGATACCCGATACCACAAAAGTATCGGATCTCGGTATCGGAATTCCGATACAGCAAATATCGGCCAATACCCGATACTTGCGGTATCGGAATGCTCAACACTACTTATGAGTTCACTAAATTGTATTTACTAAATAACCCCATGATTAGGATGTCACAAAAAACAATATTCTTCAATATTTTCAGTAGGTAAAGGAAAAACGTTGGCAGTAATATTGAAATAATGATGTACAAAATAAGCTGTTATTGTGGACCTGAGTATGTTTGTGAGACCTTTGGGAATTTAGCTAATATTCTGCCCATATCCTATTTTGTAGTTAGAATGATCCAATCCTATCAACCATGGTTGTATAAAGGAATGATCACTAATAATGATGCAGATTTTAATTCTCATGCAAGGGTCTGTCCAGTTAACCCAATAGCCAGGGGCGTAACAACAGTCCTGCGGGCCCCGGTGCGAACTTTTGAATGGGGCCCCCCCCCCCCCAAAAAAAAAAAAAAAAAATGATATACAGACACACGCATACAATGTTAAACTAAGAAGTAAATATCTATTGCAAAAAAAACACCCCCCCCCTAGCTGACCAATAGCACTATGCAGGGCACCCCCCCCCAGCTAAACGATAATGGCACCGGCTCCTGCCGCCCGGACATACCTGGGCCCGGCGATCGGCATCGCCAGGCAGCCCGGGACCTGGGAAGAGCATGGCGCACCCACATGTCGCACCCCCCACATGTCCCACATGTTGCTGCACGTACCTTCACCGCTCGAAGTCCCCCAGGCAGCGCGCGCGCGCCTGGCAGCCCCGCGAAAAGGAGGAGGAGGAGCCGAGGAACGTGACGCCGCACGGCCTGCCCCCACAGTCAGGGCCGTATTTAGAGTTTCTGCTGCCCTAGTCCATACTGTATAATGACCGCACATGATGCTCCATACACTGTATAATGACCGCACATGATGCTCCACACTGTATAATGACCGCACATGATGCTCCATACTGTATAATGACCGCACATGATGCTCCATACTGTATAATGACCGCACATGATGCTCCATACTGTATATTGGCCACAAATGATGCTCCATACTGTATAATGACCGCACATGATGCTCCATACTGTATATTGGCCACAAATGATGCTCCATACTGTATAATGACCCCACATGATGCTCCATACTGTATAATGACCCCATATGATGCTCAATAGTGTATAATGACCCCCTCCCATCTTGTATGCATGGCTCATATCCCCCCGCGTATGCATGGCTCATAATTCCCCCCCCCCCCGTATGCATGGCTCATATCCCCATATGCATGGCTCATTTCCCCCCCACCTCCTGTATGCATGGCTCATAATTCCCCCCCTGTATGCATGGCTCATATCCACCCCCCCCCCCACGCCCCCTGTATGCATGGCTCATATCCCCCCACCTCTTGTATGCATGACTCATATTCCCCCTATGCATGGCTCATCACTCCCCACTACCCCCCCCATGCATGGCTCATCACTCTCCCCCCCCCATGCATGGCTCATCACTCCACCACCCCCCTCCGCTCCCCGCTCCTTCTCCCATGGCACGGGCGGCTTACCGTCCTCCTTCAATCCCCCCTGTCCTCTGTCCCTCATACTCACCTGTCAGCTGACAGTCTCACACCAAGCGGGCGCGCCGACGGCGACATCCCTCCGGCTCTCTGTCCCGACTCCCGGCGCACAGGCGCAGGCTCGCAGCTCCTGCTTCCTGCGTGAGCGGTCACGTGATACCGCTCTCATTAAGGCTCATGAATATGCGCATATTCATGAGCCTTAATGAGCGGTACCACATGACCGCTCACTCAGGACGCGCTACAGCTGAGCTAAGCTGAGCTTAGCTGAGACCAGGCATGAGTGACCGGCCGCTCAGCCTGCAATTCATCCTGGCGGCGGCCCGGTAAGCTGCGCCCACGGCGGACTACCGAGGTCGCAGAGGTCGCGGCGGCACCGGGCCCTCTTTTGGGCCCGGGCCCTGGTGCAGCCGCGACCTCTGCGACCCCGGTAGTTCCGCCCCTGCCAATAGCAGACAGTCATGAACTGTAAATTTGTCCATCATTAACATTTCACCAGGGATCATGGCTGATATGCAGTTTAATGGCTCGGTAATTAGCAAGTACTATACTCTCTGCACTATTATTTAACTACTTCTAATATAATACATGCTGGGAAGGACTATGGCTTTTGTGTGTAATGCACGTAATAAATGAAAATGCCTATGATACTTGACATATATTGGAATTAGTAGTGATATACAATGGCACAACTTGAGTAACAGGAATACCCAACTATGCAGGAGAGCTATGGTGCTCCAGTGAATTTTAATAAATATAATTAATCTCACTTTAGAATCAAGATAAATATAAATGTTCTTACTTGATATTAAAGTGGAGCTTAAACTTTACAATTCATTTGAAAGGCAACATTAAAAAGCTCTTCATTGCCAATTATGTTGCGAAATATTATTCATTATATACTAATTGATAGATGTTGAAAACGTATTGATGGGGATTTCCCAGGAATGCAGATTGAGAATGTATTTGTAGGGAATTAGTAGGGGTCTGTGTCTGACCCCCAGGACCAGAAATGATCAGTATAAAAAGTGGCACTCCACTGCTCTTTTTTAAGGAGATGCATCAACTAGGGATGAAAGGAAGGACTAATAGTCAGTGGCGGCCAAGCTAGAGCACTAGTAACTTTGTAATATTTATTTATTTTATTTTACTTAATTATATAGTACCATAAATTCCATAGCACTTTACAGACATTGTTGGCACTGTCCTCATTGGGGCTCACAATCTAGATTCCTTATCAGTGTCTTTGGAGTGGTAGAGGAAACCGGAGGAAACACACTCAAGCAATTGGTGAACATGCAAACTCCTAGCAGATATTGTCCTTGGTGGAATTTGAACTTAGGTATCATAGCGCTCCAAGGCTGCAGTGCTAACCACTGAGCCACCGTACTACCTTTATAATCTTCAGGGCTTCTTCTGATTAGTATGCCTCTGCATCACAACATAATCATATCAAGGGGCCTACTAATCAGAAGAGGCGTTGGGGATCCCGAAGGTAGTAGGACGTTTGCAATGCTCTGGTCACAGACTACTGATATGGGTCCTGTGAAATTTTCCACTCAAATCGATCATCAACTCATTTGCACTCAAACCCATTTTCAGTGGGTCAACAGCTTGTATTCCTAGATATCCATTTAATAAATAGCTTAGGACATGTCTTCCAAACCAAATGTTTCGTTTCCAATTTTTTTTTTTACTTAGAAAACTATAACATGTGCCTAATATTGTAGAAACCCAGGTCCATACGCTGCTAAATCACATTATTTTTTATCCAGTCCTGACTTACATCTTTCATGTGTATGTAAGTGAATAATTCACCCCTGAATAGGTGATATTTCTTGGACCTATTCCTGAATTAATTGAAAACTTAATTCTTAATATCAACCATTAAAGTTTGCCTTCTTTCAGCAGTCTAGGTTACAAGATCAGGTCTCCACAAAGGTTTTCTTAATGCATCATTAGTACTGCAGTGCTGCTGCAGTACCTGCCCTGGCCCTGTCTTAGGGCATCCTCACAAGTCACGGTTCAGAGTGAGAAGCCCAAATTTAATGATGCCTATTTAACATGTTATTTTAAGTCCAAAGAATAGCAAATCTTAATAATACATGTATGGATAATTTCTGTACAGGGAATATTACTAGTGCTTAATGAATATTTTTCCCATGCTTTTTTTTCTAATTAACTCCAGTGTGTAGATTAGGGAAAGCTAGCCTTCAGTTCTGAGCCTTTCATTGGTAATAGGCACTTGAGGTGATGTTTAATTAAACTGGAGTGGTGATCGGAAAGAGACCTGTGCACACTGAAGTGCTAATCCTTTTGCCTTGCTTGGTGTCCCTGTGAGGTTGGTGATTGATGAGATGATTTCTTTTTACATCTTCATTTGCATCTTCTGCTAATACCCACAGACAGAGGTGTTGTGTGTTACTGTATGAGAATGCCCTACAGATCTGGCGCTTGCTTTAATTTTAGAAGCTGCTGTCTGGACTCTCGGCTTTGGTTTTCTCGAGAGTAACGTGCTCCTCTAAACTCTATAATCAAACTATACAACTTCCTTCACGCATTGATTTTTAGTGATTTATTTATTTATTTTACTCACTTACATAGCGCCATTAATTCCGCAGCGCTTTACGTACCATATCGGTACTGTTCCCAATGGGGCTCACAATCTACATTCCCTATCAGTATGTCTTCGGAGTGTGGGAGGAAACTTATGCAAAAACGGGAAGAATACACAGGCTCATTGCAGATGTTGCCCATGGTGGGATTTGAACCCAGGACCTCAGCACTGCAAGGATGCAGTGCTAACCACTGAGCCACCACGTCTTGATAAAACACAACAAAATCACCCTAAATCGGTCAAAACATGTGATGCAAGAGTGTTTTTTTTTCCTTTTAAATGAAGGTCTATAAGTGGTGTCTCTCTCAAAAAAACATTTTGAAAGAAGCACCAAATGGGTCAAAGTTAGAGATAAGCAAATAAGTTTGGAAAACAATCACCGAATCCGAGTTTGACATATATTGGTACCCTATTCGTGCTGATTTTATATTTGATGATCGCTTCCGAACTTATTTGCTCATCTCTACTCACATTGACTCAAATGACGGTCGGCTATGTTCGGCAAATATTGCAAATATGGCGATCGTAATCCGAACCGAATATTGAAAAATGCACTCGTCTCTACTCAAAATTACACAGCACAAAAAAAATCTTCTTCCCGAGCACCATTAAATATGTGCCTGTGATTTAAGCAGTGAGAAAAATGCAATACTGACATACTAATATTTGCAATACAGTCATGAAAGCTTTGCTTACAGAGTGAATATAGCTTTACGTCACTGTATATCAGGATGATATATCATGCAATAAATGCAATTCAGATAAATGAAGCGTAATCTCAGCGTAAAGCAGTTTGTAATTTCTCATCATTTTTGAGGTCTTTGTCTTCAGTAAAAGTAGCATTTAGAGACTTAGTGCACACATTAGTATAGATAAATATGACTAGACAATCTTTTATATGAGTGAAAAAAGCAAACATGGTAACAAAAATCTGGCTGCTATTCCGATCATTTTTTTCAACTTTGTCTATGTAGGTAAAATTGATCTGGAGTCCTATCAATATAGTCCATGAGGTTACCAAGACTGAATGCAACTATAGCATGCTGGATCTTGTCTTCTGCTTTGGATGATTAGATGAAGCCATCTCTGGAATTCGCCACATAAGACCTCATTCACACGTCAGTATTTGGTCAGTATTTTCGCATCAGTGTTTAAATGCCAAAGCCAGGAATGAAACTTCCTTAGAAAAACTATAATTGAAAGATTGACATCTGTTCTTTTTTTGGAGACATTCCTAGTTTTGGCATACAAATACTGACCAGTTAATGAGGCTAAGGCAACGTGAACATGTTCAGTATTTGGTCAATATTTATATCAGTATTTGTAAGCCAATATCAGGAGTGGGTGATAAATACAGAAGTGGTGCATATGTTTCTATTATACTTTTCCTCTGATTGTTCCTCTCCTGGTTTTGGCTACAAATACTGATGTAAAATACTGACCAAATACTGTATGTGTGAACGTGGCCTGTTGGTCCATTTACATGGACTGATTGGCGTCACTAAACGACCGATCGGTTGTTGTTATATGCCCAGTTTATAGATTGCGGTAGACGACTACAGTAAAATAGATCGTTCAGTCCACATAGGCAGCCGTTGTACTCAGCACTGCAAATCCTGATGACATAGGTTGGTGTATCATTAAGAAAGATGATCTTTAGCGCTCCACGAAAGATCATTTCACTCGATGAAGGAGTGTTTTGTCCGTCCATCGGGAGATCGGCAGCATGTTTTCACAGTAAATATGTCAGTGTAAATGCATCTTAAGCCTAGAAACCCAAAGAGGTTATTAGAATGGAAGTCAGTAGTATGGAAGGATGTGTTACCATCAGCAATAAAACAACAACAAATTTAAAAAGTGAAATTAAATAAAAAAAACCTATAAAATTATTCATACATTTATTACAACTAATACTGATTAAAGTTACAACTATCATGGTTAGTAGGCATACCATTAGTGAAATAGCTGGATTTATAGTCTATATTGTTCAAAACAACGCTGGCAAATACCAGTAAAATGGACTAATGGACACATTTGAATGTGCCCCCCTAGTAGGGTAATTATAGTAAGTGGAATTTGGAGAGTAGCATTTTTAGAGGGGCAATAAAAATGGAATGGCCAAGCAATAAATGCCTATAGCAGGAGAAAGGCAAGCAGATGGCCGCTATTGCTCATACGTTCGATAATACTTCATGTTTGCACTTGCTTCTAAAATTGGAAATAGAGAAGAATTGAATAGTCGGAAGGAATATAGATATGAAAGTAAATTTCCACTATTTAAGGAATCACAGTAATGATGTTGTCTGCATTCTGGAATTGATCAGTATGATCAATATATTGGTCTTTTTAACATTAGAATGAAGAGCTAATAAGGTAATGGATTTTGGTCAAGTGAGATAAATGTTTATTCTTCTTAATGGGAAAATCAGATGATTTAACATCTTTTCTGAGAAGAAAAAAATATAGATGCATTGTATGGTTCTTTGTTTACAACATGAGAAAGTGAACCCTTACCAACACGGGGACCGGGCTTCTGACAGAATAATTCATTATCGTGGAGAAAGACTATGCTTTATTTAGTTTGAAGTTAAGACCTGTGAAGTGTCTCCCAAGGATTGTTATATAACATTATGCATCAAGAGATTTATGATCCTGCAACAAAGTTGGGAAAGAAACAGATTCTATAATGATCCCTTCTTATTATAATCAGGTTCTTTTATCACAGGCTACAATGCAAAGTTTATTTGGTTCCAATATCCCATTATAGTGTGAGCTCATTGTAAGCCTCCTGTATGCTTGCTTTAAGGAGTTGCAATTCTAGCAATTATCTGATAATTATGTATTAGAGCAATTCCTATATTTATTAAAAGGTATAATCTGATAATAGAATGAGATGATGGGAGTGTTGTCAAGGGAATCAGCATTGCCTTCCGATCATCTTCGGATTGATATGTAAAAAATCATGGCTATAAATAGTGCCGCTGTATGACATTTCAGACATGTATACTATGTCTCACCATTAAGGATAAGTAGATTTATCTGTGGAGGATTGAGTTTGAGTCGAATTGTCTGAAATTCACAATTTCACGCAAAGTCTTTGGGACTCCCCTTAATTCCTTACAGCTATGACATCTCAGTGATTGTCATACATTGTTCTGTGGTGGTCAGTAGCTGGACCATCACAGATCAGCGGTTCCTAGTGGAGCACAGTCTGTACTGCAGAGACATTTTCCATCTCCACAGTCACTGGTTAAGTCTCTCCTGTAGAGTGTAAGCTCTTATGGTCAGCATGGTCCTCTTTTTCTCCTGGAGACTCTAAGATTTTATCATCAGCTGGGTCATTTCTTTCTCTCTAATCTTTAGAGTTTAAACTCTTATGATCAGCAAAGTCCTCTAATCTCGTATGACCAGCCAGGTTCTCTCCCTTGTAGATAGTAATCTCTTATGGTCATCCATAGGTTCTCTCTCTTGTAGATAGTAATCTATTATGGTCAGCTAGGTTCTCTGTCTTGTAGATTGTAATCTCTCATGGTCAGCCAGATTCTCTCTCTTGTAGATTGTAATTTCTTATGTTCAGCTAGGTTCTCTCACTTGTAGGTAGTAATCTATTATGGTTAGCTAGGTTCTCTCTCTTGTAGATAGTAATCTATGATGGTTAGCTAGGTTCTCTCACTTGGAGATTGTAATCTCTTATGGTCAGCTAGGTTCTCTCACTTGTAGATAGTAATCTATTATGGTCAGCTAGGTTCTCTCTCTTGTAGATAATAATCTCTTATAGTCATCCAAGTTATCTTGCTTGTAGATAGTAATCTATTATGGTCAGGCAGGTTCTCTATCTTGTAGACTGTAATCTCTTATGGCTAGCCAGATTCTCTCTCTTGTAGATTGTAATCTCGTATGGTCAGCGGGGTTCTCTTTTGTAGATAGTAATCTCTTATGGTCAGCCAGGCTCTCTCTTTTGTAGATTGTAATCTCTTATGGTCAGCCAGGTTCTCTCTCTTGTAGATTGCAATCTCTTATGGTCATCCAGGTTCTCTCTCTTGTAGATTATAATAATTTATGTTCAGCTGAGTCCTCTTGGTTTTTTCTCTGTCCTCTCCTCCTCATTTATTTTTCAAGCATTTAAAAGTAGTCCAATATTGAGATTCACACAAATTTATTGGCTTCAAATAAACTTTTGGGCAAAATTCTGTGAATTTGACTTGCAAAAGATCTATTCATTTTTACTCCCAATGTTTAAACAGTTTTTGACACATGCCCCTTTTGCACTGATTTGTCTTGTATTATATGTTGATGCTTCTCATGTCGTTAGGATTTGAAAAAATATATATTTTTTTTTTTACTGTAACATGCGAAAATGGGTTGATTTTCAGTTCTTAATTAGTGACAAAAGCTGATGTATAAAAGCGATGCCAAGCTGATCATGTTCTCAGGATGGTGATAGCCAAGGAGAGGTGCATCAGCCAGCCACTTACTTTTAAATCCCTTTTTTCAATTAACATTCTCATTACCTGGATTTAGGTATAATGGAGGTTGTTAGTGATTTTAGAACATTTGCCCACCTTTCAAATCCTCTGTGGGTTCCTGTGTCGCTGCTCTAGTAGTCCCTGTTAGTCTTGTAGCTGGTTATGTGCCATATTTCAGTCACAGGACCACTGCAGCCAATCACTGGCCTCTTTATTCTTGTGACAGCATCATACATGAACCTTATGTATAATATGATTGCTGCAGAACCAGTGGGGACTACTGAAGCAGCAGAAAATGAACAGATGGGAAATTGAAAGGTGAGTTATGGCTACATTATTACATTATTATCACATTACCAGCATTATAGGGGTTGTTCAGTCATTTAATATCGATGAATTATATATCCTATGGATAGGTCATCAAAATTGTTGGTGGGGGTCCAGCCTCTGGAAGTAAACATTGAAAGGAGCTGTACAGCACAGCTCTACACATCATATAGAGACTTCCTCCGAGAAAAGCATCTGAGCTTTTATTCTCCTGAACACCCCTCCATAAAATGCTGATCAGTTTGGCTTTTAATCTGATATTGGTGGCTTATCCTAAGCATATTCCTAGACAACTTCCTGTAAGCTCCAAAGCTCATAATGTGAAATTTGTAACCTAGCTCTCAATCATATGACAAATACAGTTATAGTCTTCCGATACGAGAAAGATGGACCTACTGGACTTTAATGATCAACTTTGACCACCTGAACCCCTGCTTCGTCATCTTGTAGGCACGTATTACTGTTGGTTTCAGCTTGGTTAGAACCCATCACAGATATACTGAATCTTCAGCAGACACCTTCCCTTTATAGAACAATTGCTAAGAAAAAAACTAAATTCTGGAGAAAATTACTCCTTGTACGGTTAACGGGTCTCCCTTCTAACTCATTTCTGTTCTTTCTACGTGATGCATAATGTGCTTTATTGTAGATAATGTATTGTTAGCGACCAGATGACAGGTCTTTAGATTCACTGTACCATCTATGGTTACTAAGTATACTGGCCCAGAGTATATCTTTCCGACTGTCCCTTTCTTTTAGCAACATCAGATTAAATTTCACCTCTCCAAGCAGTAGACGCTCCATCTTCAACTATGAAACCCTGAACATTATCCACATTCTATAACCACAGAACTCCAGAGGGATCTTCTTAAATACTGCTGTGGTGACACATGGGTCATTTTTTTTTTCTTTTTTACCTTTTAGCTCTGGTAACAGTGAGTGTTTGATTTGATAAATAACTGTTTTAGCGTTGCAGCCATGCTGGCATTCTCATTTTTCATCTACATAGGAACTCATTTTATCCCTCCATGGGGTTATAATATAAAATAAATATACATACATAGTAATGGAAAAGGTTTCAGTCCAATAGATCCTTTGTATATTTCTAAATCAATGCTGAAATGAATATTAGCAGTAGAATAGCTATATAAATTATTTGATTGTAGGAGCACCACGGTTATTTCAATTCCCCACAGTATGACCTTTCTGGATTGCACATAAATATAATGCATGCATTATAACATTACCCGTCTGCGAGGCATAATCCTTTATTTACCACCTTCTCAACAGGGATACTTCTCATTTTATATATCAACTACCTGGTTTGTTTCCCCATATTTTAATTAATTCATTACCACGAAACAACATCTCCTACCTGTTTATCATGTAAATATATTCTGCGCAATAGAAAATGGCCATAGAGTGGTATATATCAGTCCAATGCCCCCGGCAATATTAAGGTTGTTATAATAATAGTAATATTGGAATGAACAAACATCATTGTTACATTCTGTATGACATAGGCCCACACTACATAGTGGGAGGATTTCTATAAAAAGACTAGAAGCATATTCCTTTGAGGCATGTAATGTCTAAACAGCAGAGTTAATATCTTAGTAATCTGCAGTCAGCATCCAAGATTTTTCTTACAATGGGAAAAAAAAAGCATCCCGAAAATAAGTTATGCAATATAATTATGTAATAAAAGGAAAATAAAGAATAAAGTAGGCAATTCAAATATTGTGGAGAATTCTTAAAGGATATCTGTCAGCCGGATTTTGCTACACCATCTGAGAGAAGCCGGAAGAAGGGTCACAGACGCTGATCCCAGTGATAAGTCGCATATTTGTTAGGTTCTGTAGTTTTGATAAAATCACTGTTTTATCTGCTGCAGATCTAGCAGTTCTCTGAATGCTGAGCTCTGTATAACCCCGCCCACATCACTGATTGGCAATTTTATGTGCATCGGCAGAAAGCTACCAATTAGAGGTGGGGTGGGGTTTTATAGAGCTGCCTCTATGTGATGCTGCACCAGATTAGGTGGAAAATTCCTGGTGACCGATTCCCTTTAAAGAATATATGTTATGCCCAACTGTGGTACATGTGGTTCATGGACCCACTGTGCCACAGGGCCGGGCAAGCCTAGGAAGAAGGGCTACCTGGTGTTCACAGGAGCTTCTGATTGTGGAGACAGGCTGGGCAGAAGGTAGCCATCAGGTACCACTCCTAGGCAGAACCCAAAACTTCACCTCAAGTTCGCTGACACTGTTTAAGGACTAGGACTCCAATCAGACTAATTTGTTCTGGCTCCTCTACAGAGCGTTTACTGACACGGATTTGGGCTACATTCAGACTGGGCTGATTTGGAGACTGGTTTTAGCAGACTAGATACAAACAAACCGGGAGAGGAGGTTTCAGGCTCTGGCCGCACACAGACCAGGGAGGTAGAATCAAGCACTGGCTGCATACAGACCAGGGGTACAGTTTCAGGCTCTGGCTGCACAAGGACCAGAGATTTGGCTTCAGGACACTGGCCTCATGGGGACCAGGGGACCTCACATCACTCTAGTAGGAGAAACTAATGAATATTGTTGCTTCGGTGATTCCCTAAAGGAGAGGTATTCTTTTATACAAAAAGCCTCCCATCTATTGGATGGGAGCCACCTTGCGGCTGTTCTTTGATACTAAATGCCTCCCAGCTATTGGATGGGGCATTTTACTATGTGCGCACTGCCCCTTCAAGAGTGTGAAAGAGCGCTCGCATGCATACTAGGCCTAGCGACAGGAAGTGCAGAGTGCACAAGCAGGAAACATGCCAGCAGATCGAGACCTTATAGTGGGGCCGGAGCGGTAAGTATGGCAGTGTTCCTGCATGGAGAGGGAAGGGGAACTATGGCAATAGTGTTACAATATAAGGCTGCATATCATGGATATGGATCCCGACTCCAGCTAGAAAAACAGCGAAAAATTACATAGGAAAAATGTCGCAAAAATCATAACCAGCTCAAATGCTGCTCAGCCTAAGGGCCCGAGCCAACCGATTTTCTCAGATTAATGCTGTCCATGGTTTTCATGGATATCACTCGTACCTATGACATTCTATGGGACCATGCCCATGTCTGATTTTTTTCACTGGCTGAGTGGTCAGCAGAGAAAAACACGAAAATATGACTGATTTTGACCTGAGGGGTTGGATCAAAATCAGCAGTGCAAGTCTATGGGTCTACGAAAAAAATCTGACCACACTTGGATGACATCTGTGTGCGGTCTGATTTTCACGGACTGACAGAAAGAACAAGGCGGAGAAATGTTTATTTCTCTTCTCTCAACGTACAAGAAAAACTGATGCAAAACAGAATAATCGGTCCGTTATTCATGTTTGAGGAGAAGTCGGCGGTATGACTAAATCGGGATGACCTGAAATGCCATACAGAACTCAAGGACAAGGGTTGTACTGATGCTGACCTAACAGCAGATTCTTCTTCTAATTTATATAACCCCTTTAAGTTTAGAGAATACTGAATAGTATTACAGTTTTTACTATCTTCAGTAATTGTATAGAAAATTAAAAATTGTGAGAATTATCTTGAGTTATTAAAGTCTGGAATTTGCTTTGTATAATTATGATATAATACATAACAGGTATCACGATCCGGTTTAATGGATTCCAAACCCCGCACGTTTTTAGTCTCGACTTTCTAAAAAGATACGCTTGTATTTTTTTTTTTCAAAATCGACTGAATGTAAAGGTACCGTCACATTTAGCGACGCTGCAGCGATCTAGACAACGATGCCGATCGCTGCAGCATCGCTGTTTCGTCGTTGTGTGGTCGCTGGAGAGCTGTCACACAGACAGCTCTCCAGCGACCCACGATGCCGGTCCCCGGGTAACCAGGGTAAACATCAGGTTGCTAAGCGCAGGGCCGCGCTTAGTAACCCGATGTTTACCCTGGTTACCAGTGCTAATGTAAAAAAAAACAAACACTACATACTTACATTCCGGTGTCTGTCCCCCGGCGCTGTGCTTTCCTGCACTGACTGTGAGCGCTGGCCGGAAAGCACAGCGGTGACGTCACCGCTGTAATCTGCTTTACGGCTGGCCGGCGCTGACGGTGCAGGAAAGCACAGCGCCGGGGGACAGACACCGGAATGTAAGTATGTAGTGTTTGGTTTTTTTTACATTTACACTGGTAACCAGGGTAAACATCGGGTTACTAAGCCCAGCCCTGCGCTTAGTAACCCGATGTTTACCCTGGTTACCAGTGAAGACATCGCTGAATCGGCGTCACACACACCGATTCAGCAATGTCTGCGGGAGTCCAGCGACGAAATAAAGTTCTGGCCTTTCTGCTCCGACCAATGATGGCACAGCAGGATCCTGATCGCTGCTGCGTGTCAAACTCAACGATATCGCTATCCAGGACGCTGCAACGTCACAGATCACTAGCGATATCGTTCAGTGTGAAGGTACCTTAAGGATGCACTCACCTTTGAATATTTTCTGGCAGGTCTTAAATTGAGGCATGTTAGGAGCTTTCTGCTAAGTCTCCTACTATTGCCAGTATGAAATAAATGCAAAAACATTGCATTCCTCTTGATTTCAATAGGAGCTCCATCAGCTTCACTTGAGGATAGAAGGATAAAGTAAAGTCATTGGAAGCTGAAGGGGGGTACATATTTTTTTTTTACAATGTTGCAGCCCTTTGGAAGTGATTTTGGTTCATGATCTCACCGATAACTTCTTCTGGCATGTCTCAATAATTAATCAAAAGATTTTTAAAGTTACACATAATCTTCAAGACTCGCGGTTCATTATTTAAGTCTTTTGGTCAATTTTTAGAGCTAGAAAATAATCTCCATAGATTTCACGAACAAATTCACTGACTGGGCATTTTAAAATGGATTTAAAAAAAAAAAAAGAAGGCTGCTATAGGAAACGTAGCTAATTTCTAATGTCTAAAGTCTAATCTGATAGATGCGATTTTCAAATCAGGCCTCTTGCTTATTAATCAGCTTCTATCTCTTTGGGATATCTAATATACATTATTGGACAGCACATTAATTTCGGTTTTAACTGTGTAATTCTTCCTTTGCCCTGTGGAGGTGCTGCAGGGAAACTAAACACTTCATGCAAGATTCCTCTACTGAGAGATCATTTTTGGGGTCCTGATGCAGTGAAGCTCTTTGATCAAGTGATACTTGAGGGTCCTTAAAAAAAATAGACCAAACAATCCTGTTAAGCTATACTGAAATTTTTGAATACCGATTTTTTTTATTTTGCAAGTGCATTTCTCTTAACGATTTGCTGGTCTCTGGAGCCATTGCATCAACTTTTCATTCAAATTGCAGCATGCAATCAAGCAAATTCCCATACAATCTATAAGCACTTTAGGCTGGCACAATACAAATGAACTTGAAGTGAATAGTTCATTCCTATTTGCAAGTGCTTCAGTAATTTCAATATGATCCTTAATTCCTTTTTTAATGATGTGCCTTTTCCTGATGACAGCCTGGAAAATGCAATAAATAAAAATGAGGCTATTTTGTCAAGTGGAAGACCAAAGGATGCCGGTGGGACTTCTGCTTTCAGGCTACTGGAGATCAGGTGCACTGCAGAGGTGAAATGTCTCAAGGGAGGAATACAGAATGTTCCTTTTGTAGAAGGCTCTATGGTTCAGACACATCTAATTAATACATTAGCAGCTGTCAGACAAGCAGAATCCTTGGGAGATATTTTATCTTTGTATTTTAATCAGAATTGAATATAATTTTGATTGGAGATAAAACACAGAAATATATTTATTCGGAGATGCCGCATGTTGGGATTGATATTTACTTGATTTGTGCCTAAGAATCTCAACGTGACATATAAAATAAAACCTCTGGTAATAAATATGACAAGCTGGCAGTAGGAGTAAATGAACTAAATTATACACATTGTATAGAGCGCTGTATGTACTCGGAGAAAGTGACAGATGAGTGTAGGCTCTATTTAGAATATGTCCATCACTAATGTAACAGTGCGGGGCCGTGTTATAATGTGATTGAAGGTCTCGTGTGACATTGTCCAATTAATTTACACATCCCATTCTATGTCTACTGGTGTGCATTGATATTCTGCAATACTGCTAATTTTAACACACAACTGGAAAATTCTTCCTGCAGTTCAGTCATGGCTCTTCTTTAGAGCTAGAGAGAGCACTTGACAAATTTTCCACTATATGAAAAACCAAAGAAGAGAGGAATCCAAAGAGTTAGACAATCTCAGCCAATTTTCTTTACAGTAGATGGTTAATAAGGTTCTCTCGCTCTAGGAAATCAACACTTGAAAGCATTGACATGACTTGGAAATGTACTGTGGGTGAGGCCAACAAACCGCCTTTCATCATCTTGGCTTGGATTTTTAGATACATACAAGGGCTAGAACTGCAAACTGAACCTTTGCCTACAGAGCAGCTAGAGGTCATTGAACAAAGAGCATTTAATTCTGGAGAGTGTAAAGGCCTTACAAGGATTTAGGTGGACAGGTCCTGAATTAGAGTTATGTGTCACTGAGGTGGGTAGCCTCGGTGATGTGAATCCCAGAGATAAGACTCCAGAAAAGTAGTCGTTGAGTGGGTTTTTTATAGACCTGGATTTTTGGGTTCTGATATAAGGAATGACCGGAAGAGCTGGGTGGGATTGGTCATTCCCATGGCTCCATTCAAAGCTTTGCTACTTGTTTAAAAGGCAGCTGATCAGCCTCAGATACTGTCTGTGTTTCTGCTGTAGGAATGACCTTGTTGTGTTGTTTAATCTCTGCCAGAGATTCAGAGTGTACTTTAACTGGTTCTGGTGAATCCAAACTGACATTGTCACATATGCTGGCACATTAACTTTTTATTCTTCTTGTATACCGTTGGGCCCAGAAGAGGCTGTTTTGAAACCACTGGAGTTTTATGAAAACCATAAAAGTGCACATGTTTGGACCAGACCACAATTTCTGTGTGAGCACTATTGGCTGCCAACGAGTGTGAAATGCCTAAAGCCCCCATACACGTTAGATTTTTTGGTAGTAGATTTGTACTATTTTCAGCAATTTTCAAAACAAATTCTAAAATTAACTTGTAAAATTGGGATCTAAGCTATTGATTGGAAGATCTGACACCATATTAAGCTAGTGAAATAAACCAGGATCCTTAAAAAAGTTATAAAATTAGCAAAAAGGTCCTGCTCTTTTCCAGAAACAGTGCCACTCATTCTGTAGCTTAGCCAAATTCACTTGCATATAAGTAAGCTACAATGTCAAATAAGAAAATTATTTCCGGTCAATAAGTAGGTAGGCTAGGACAATAGAAAAAAGGCAGCAAAACCTAAGGTAATAGTCCTCTACTGAAACAGACCTTCGTTTAGGACTCCTCTCAGGGTTAGGCTGCCTTAAGCTGCTATTCTGAACTGCAGGTTCAGAAGATCTGTAAAAACTGAAATGACTGTTTTTATCAAATTAATCAAATTAATACGGCCGTAATACGGAGAAATGTTCCCAAAATAGTGATCCGTAGGCAGGGTGTGTCAGCGTATTTTGCGCATGGCATCCTCCGTATGTAATCCGTATGGCATCCGTTCTGCGATATTTTCTCGCAGGCTTGCAAAACCGACATCTAATGGATTTATGTGCTCAAATGTTCGGGAAAACATATACAGTGGGGCAAAAAAGTATTTAGTCAGTCAGCAATAGTGCAAGTTCCACCACTTAAAAAGATGAGAGGCGTCTGTAATTTACATCATAGGTAGACCTCAACTATGGGAGACAAACTGAGAAAAAAAAATCCAGAAAATCACATTGTCTGTTTTTTTATCATTTTATTTGCATATTATGGTGGAAAATAAGTATTTGGTCAGAAACAAACAATCAAGATTTCTGGCTCTCACAGACCTGTAACTTCTTCTTTAAGAGTCTCCTCTTTCCTTCACTCATTACCTGTAGTAATGGCACCTGTTTAAACTTGTTATCAGTATAAAAGGACACCTGTGCACACCCTCAAACAGTCTAACTCCAAACTCCACTATGGTGAAGACCAAAGAGCTGTCAAAGGACACCAGAAACAAAATTGTAGCCCTGCACCAGGCTGGGAAGACTGAATCTGCAATAGCCAACCAGCTTGGAGTGAAGAAATCAACAGTGGGAGCAATAATTAGAAAATGGAAGACATTCAAGACCACTGATAATCTCCCTCGATCTGGGGCTCCACGCAATATCCCACCCCGTGGGGTCAGAATGATCACAAGAACGGTGAGCAAAAATCCCAGAACCACGTGGGGGGACCTAGTGAATGAACTGCAGAGAGCTGGGACCAATGTAACAAGGCCTACCATAAGTAACACACTACGCCACCATGGACTCAGATCCTGCAGTGCCAGACGTGTCCCACTGCTTAAGCCAGTACATGTCCGGGCCCGTCTGAAGTTTGCTAGAGAGCATTTGGATGATCCAGAGGAGTTTTGGGAGAATGTCCTATGGTCTGATGAAACCAAACTGGAACTGTTTGGTAGAAACACAACTTGTCGTGTTTGGAGGAAAAAGAATACTGAGTTGCATCCATCCAACACCATACCTACTGGAAAGCATGGTGGTGGAAACATCATGCTTTGGGGCTGTTTCTCTGCAAAGGGGCCAGGACGACTGATCCGGGTACATGAAAGAATGAATGGGGCCATGTATCATGAGATTTTGAGTGCAAACCTCCTTCCATCAGCAAGGGCATTGAAGATGAAACGTGGCTGGGTCTTTCAACATAACAATGATCCAAAGCACACCGCCAGGGCAACGAAGGAGTGGCTTCGTAAGAAGCATTTCAAGGTCCTGGAGTGGCCTAGCCAGTCTCCAGATCTCAACCCTATAGAAAACCTTTGGAAGGAGTTGAAAGTCCGTGTTGCCAAGCGAAAAGCCAAAAACATCACTGCTCTAGAGGAGATCTGCATGGAGGAATGGGCCAACATACCAACAACAGTGTGTGGCAACCTTGTGAAGACTTACAGAAAACGTTTGACCTCTGTCATTGCCAACAAAGGATATATTACAAAGTATTGAGATGAAATTTTGTTTCTGACCAAATACTTATTTTCCACCATAATATGCAAATAAAATGATAAAAAAAACAGACAATGTGATTTTCTGGATTTTTTTTTCTCAGTTTGTCTCCCATAGTTGAGGTCTACCTATGATGTAAATTACAGACGCCTCTCATCTTTTTAAGTGGTGGAACTTGCACTATTGCTGACTGACTAAATACTTTTTTGCCCCACTGTATACAGTATATATATATATATATATATATATATATATATATATATATATATATATATATATATGTCATTGAGACACATATATATATATATTCTGTATTTATATTTCATTCAGCGCGATATCTGTGAAAAGCCGCTAATTCAATTGCCGGCTTTTCATTTCTCCTGCACAAACCCGACAGGATATGAGACATGATTACATACAGTAAACCATCTCATATCCCCTTTTTTTTGCATATTCCACACTGCTAATGTTAGTAGTGTGTATGTGCAAAATGTGGGCGCTGTAGCTGCGCAAATAAAGGGTTAAATGGCGGAAAAAATTGGCGTGGGCTCCTGCGCAATTTTCTCCGCCAGAATGGTAAAGCCAGTGACTGAGGGCAGATATTAATAGCCAGGAGAGGGTCCATGGTTATTGGCCCCCCCGTGGCTACAAACATCTGCCCCCAGCCACTCCAGAAAAGGCACATCTGGAAGATGCGCCTATTCTGGCACTTGGCCACTCTCTTCCCACTCCCTGTAGCGGTGGGATATGGGGCAATGAAGGGTTAATGCCACCTTGCTATTGTAAGGTGACATTAAGCCAGATTGATAATGGAGAGGCGTCAATTATGACACCTATCCATTATTAATCCAATAGTACGAAATGGTTAATAAAACACACACACATTATTAAAAAGTATTTTAATGAAATGAACACACAGGTTGTTTTAATATTTTATTGCTCTCTCAATCCATTTGCAAACCCTCGCTTGGCAAAATAATAAACGCACAAGATACATACCCTCAGATGAACCGTCACGTCCCACGAGGTAATCCATCTGAAGGGGTTAATTATTTTACAGCCATGAGCTGTGCTAATGCACTCGCTCGTGTCTGTAATCCCCGGGTAATGTAGGAAATCTGAGTGATCTGTACTTACATTGAGTTGCGGTGATGCGCCCTCTGGTGGATGAACTCATATGAACTCGAGCGTGGGAACTTTTCCAAGGCTGCAGTTAATGAGTTCATCCACCAGAGGGCGCATCACTGCAACTCAATGTAAGTACAGATCACTCAGATTTCCTTCATTACCCGGGGATTACAGACACGAGCGAGTGCATTAGCACAGCTCATGGCTGTAAAATAATTAACCCCTTCAGATGGATTACCTCGTGGGACGTGACGGTTCATCTGAGGGTATGTATCTTGTGCGTTTATTATTTTGCCAAGCGAGGGTTTGCAAATGGATTGAGAGAGCAATAAAATATTAAAACAACCTGTGTGTTCATTTCATTAAAATACTTTTTAATAATGTGTGTGTGTTTTATTAACCATTTCGTACTATTGGATTAATAATGGATAGGTGTCATAATTGACGCCTCTCCATTATTAATCTGGCTTAACCCCTTCACCCCAAAGCCTGTTTTCACCTAAGTGACACGGCCAATTTTTACAATTCTGACCACTGTCACTTTATGAGGTCATAACTCTGAAACGCTTCAACGGATCCTGGTGATTCTGAGATTGTTTTCTCGTGACATATTGTACTTTATGATAGTGGTAAAACTTCTTCGATATGACTTGCATTTATTTGTGAAAAAAACAGAAATTTGTCGAAAATTATGAAAATTTAGCAATTTTCAAATTTTTCGTTTTTATGCCCTTAAATTAGAGAGTTATATCACATAATATAGTTAATAAACAACATTTCCCACATGTCTGCTTTACATCAGCACAATTTTGGAAACATAATTTTTTTTTGTTAGGGAGTTATAAGGGTTAAAAGTTGACCAGCGATTTCTCATTTTTGCAACAAAATTTGCAAAACCATTTTTTTTACGGACCACCTCACACTTGAAGTGACTTTGAGGGGTCTATATGACAGAAAATGTCCAAAAGTGACACCATTCTAAAAACTGCACCCCTCAAGGTACTCTAAACCACATTCAAAAAGTTTATTAACCCTTCAGGTGCTTCACAGGAATTTTTGGAATGTTTAAAAAAAATTGAACATTTAACTTTTTTTTCACAAAATTTTTACTTCAGATCCAATTTGTTTTATTTTACCAAGGGTAACAGGAGAAATTGGACCAAAAAAGTTGTTGTACAATTTGTCCTGAGTACGCCGATACCCCACATGTTGGGGTAAACCATTGATTGGGCACATGGCAGAGCTCGGAAGGGAAGGAGCGCCATTTGACTTTTCAATGCAAAATTGGCTGGAATTGAGATCGGAACCCATGTCGTGTTTGGAGAGCCCCTGACGTGCCTAAACAGTGGAAACCCCCAGAAGTGACACCATTTTGGAAAGTAGACCCTCTAAGGAACTAATCTAGATGTGTGGTGAGCACTTTGAACCTCCAAGTGCTTCACAGAAGTTTATAATGTGGAGCCGTAAAAAAAATTAATATTAATTTTCACAAAAAATGATATTTTTGCCCCAAATTTTTTATTTTCCCAAGGGTAGCAGGATAAATTGGACCCCAAAAGTTGTTGTGCAATTTGTCCTGAGTACGCTGATACTTCATATATGGGGATAAACCACTGTTTGGGCGCATGGCAGAGCTCGGAAGGGAAGGAGCGCCATTTGACTTTTCAATGCAAAATTGGCTGGAATTGAGATCGGAACCCATGTCGTGTTTGGAGAGCCCCTGACGTGCCTAAACAGTGGAAACCCCCAGAAGTGACACCATTTTGGAAAGTAGACCCTCTAAGGAACTAATCTAGGTGTGTGGTGAGCACTTTGAACCTCCAAGTGCTTCACAGAAGTTTATAATGTGGAGCCGTAAAAAAAATTAATATTAATTTTCACAAAAAATGATATTTTTGCCCCAAATTTTTTATTTTCCCAAGGGTAGCAGGATAAATTGGACCCCAAAAGTTGTTGTGCAATTTGTCCTGAGTACGCTGATACTTCATATATGGGGATAAACCACTGTTTGGGCGCATGGCAGAGCTCGGAAGGGAAGGAGCGCCATTTGACTTTTCAATGCAAAATTGGCTGGAATTGAGATCGGAACCCATGTCGTGTTTGGAGAGCCCCTGACGTGCCTAAACAGTGGAAACCCCCAGAAGTGACACCATTTTGGAAAGTAGACCCTCTAAGGAACTAATCTAGATGTGTGGTGAGCACTTTGAACCTCCAAGTGCTTCACAGAAGTTTATAATGTAGAGCCGTAAAAAAAAATTAATATTAATTTTCACAAAAAATGATCTTTTTGCCCCCAATTTTTTATTTTCCCAAGGGTAGCAGGATAAATTGGACCCCAAAAGTTGTTGTGCAATTTGTCCTGAGTACGCTGATACTTCATATATGGGGATAAACCACTGTTTGGGCGCATGGCAGAGCTCGGAAGGGAAGGAGCGCCATTTGACTTTTCAATGCAAAATTGGCTGGAATTGAGATCGGAACCCATGTCGTGTTTGGAGAGCCCCTGACGTGCCTAAACAGTGGAAACCCCCACAATTGACACCATTTTGGAAAGAAGACCCCCTAAGGAACTTATTTAGATGTGTGGTGAGCACTTTTAACCCCCAGTTGTTTCACTAAAGTTTAGAATGTAGCGCTGTGAAAATCAAAAAATCATTTTTTCTTTCCACAAAATGATGTTTTAGCCCGCAATTTTTTTTCCCCCAAGGGTAACAGGAGAAATTGGACCACAAAAGTTATTGTCCAATTTGTCCTGAGTACGCTGATACCCCATACATTGGGGGGAACCACTGTTTGGGCGCACGGCAGAGCTCGGAAGGGAAGGAGCGCCGTTTGAAATGCAGACTTAGATGGATTGGTCTGCAGGTGTCATGTTGCATTTGCAGAGCCCCTGATGTCCCTAAACAGTAGAAACCCCCCACAAGTGACCCCATATTGGAAACTAGACCCCCCCACGGAACTTATCTAGATGTGTTGTGAGAACTTTGAACCAACAAGTGTTTCACTACAGTTTATCACGCAGAGCCGTGAAAATAAAAAATATTTTTTTTTCCACAAAAATTATATTTTAGCCCCCACATTTTTATTTTCCCAAGGGTAACAGGAGAAATTGGACAAAAAAAGTTGTTGTCCAATTTGTCCTGAGTACGCTGATACTTAATATATGGGGATAAACCACTGTTTGGGCGCACGGCAGAGCTCGGAAGGGAAGGAGCGCCGTTTGAAATGCAGACTTAGATGGATTGGTCTGCAGGTGTCATGTTGCATTTGCAGAGCCCCTGATGTACCTAAACAGTAGAAACCCCCCACAAGTGACCCCATATTGGAAACTAGACCCCCCACGGAACTTATCTAGATGTGTTGTGAGAACTTTGAACCCCCAAGTGCTTCACTACAGTTTATAACGCAGAGCCGCGAAAATAAAAAATATATTTTTTTCCACGAAAATTATATTTTAGCCCCCATGTTTTTATTTTCCCAAGGGTAAGGCTGGTTTCACACTTGCGTTTTTTAAAAAAACGCATGTGTGAAAAAACGCATGTAATCGCGGTAAAACGCATGCGTTTTTTTAGACGCATGCGTTTTTATAGAAAAACACAAGAAAACAAGAAAAAACCAAAAAACCCTAACCCTAACCCTACCCCTACCCCTAACCTGAAATACGTGGCACTGAAATACGTGGCACTGAAATACGTTTATATACGTATATACGTATATAAGTGCCACGATATTTCAGTGGCCACGTATATAAGTGCCACGTATATAAGTGCCACGTATATAAGTGCCACGTATATAAGTGCCACGTATATAAGTGCCACGTATATAAGTGCCACGTATATAAGTGCCACGTATATAAGTGCCACGTATATAAGTGCCACGCATATAAGTGCCACGCATATAAGTGCCACGTATATAAGTGCCACGTATATAAGTGCCACGTATTTCACGTAAATGCCATGATATTTCACTGAAATACCGTGGCACTGAAATACGTGGCACTGAAATACGTGGCACTGAAATACGTGGCACTGAAATACGTGGCACTGAAATATCGTGGCACTGAAATATCGTGGCACTGAAATACGTGGCACTGAAATACGTGGCACTGAAATACGTGGCACTGAAATACGTGGCACTATGACTGTCAGAAAATGTTCATTAAACGGTTAGGGATGAGTTTAGGGTTAGGGTTTGGATCCCTTTATCACCTTGATGGTGGTGGGTGACTTTTCAGTGTGTGTTCTGTTTTTTTTCTATAAAAACGCATGCGTTTTTAACGCAAACAAACGCGTTGAGATCGGACGCCATGTCGCGTTTGGAGAGCCCCTGATGTGCCTAAACAGTGAAAACTCCCCAATTCTAACTGAAACCCTAACCCCAACCCTAACCCTAGTCCTAACCCTAGCGCTACTTTCACACTAGCGTTTTTTTGCATACGTCGCAATGCGTCGTTTTGGCGAAAAAACGCATCCTGCAAAGTCATCTGCAGGATGCGTTTTTTCCCCATAGACTAACATTAGCGACGTATTGACACACGTCGCAAGCGTCGTGCGACGGTTGCGTCGTGTTGTGGCGGACCGCCGGCAGCAAAAAACGTTACATGTAACTTTTTTTGTGCTGACGGTCCACCATTTCCGACCGCGCATGCGCGGCTGGAACTCCGCCCCCACCTCCCCGCACCTCACAATGGGGCAGCGGATGCGTGGAAAAACAGCATCCGCTGCCCCCGTTGTGCGGCGCTTGCACAGTATGCGTCGGTATGTCGGGCCGACGCAGCGCGACGGCCCCGTACCGACGCTAGTGTGAAAGTAGCCTAACGGGAAAATGGAAATAAATATATTTTTTAAAATTTTATTATTTTTCCTAACTAAGGGGGTGATGAAGGTTGATTTGATATACTCTTATAGCGTTTTTTGGGCGGATTTTTATGGTTGGCAGCCGTCACACACTAAAAGACGCTTTTTATTGCAAACAATAGTTTTTGCATCACCACATTTTGAGAGCTATAATTTTTCCATATTTTGGTCCACAGAGTCATGTGAGATCTTGTTTTTTGCGGGACGAGATGACGTTTTTATTGGTACCATTTTCGGGTACATGACATTTTTTGATCGCTTTTTATTCCGATTTTTGGGAGGCGGAATGAACAAAAACCAGCAATTCCTGAAATTCTTTTAGGGGGTGCGTTTATACCGTTCCGCGTTTGGTAAAAAGGATAAAGCAGTTTTATTCTTCGGGTCAGTACGATTACAGCGATAACTCATTTATATAATTTTTTTATGTTTTGGCGCTTTTACACAATAAAAACTATTTTATATAAAAAATAATTGTTTTTGCATCGCTTTATTCTGAGAGCTATAACTTTTTTATTTTTCTGCTGATGATGCTGTATGGTGGCTTTTTTTTTGCGGGACAAGATGACGTTTTCAGCGGTACCATGGTTATTTATATCCGTCTTTTTGATCGCGTGTTATTCCACTTTTTGTTTGGCGGTATGAGAATAAAGCGTTGTTTTTTGCCTCGTTTTTTTTTTTTTTTTTTTACGGTGTTCACTGAAGGGGTTAACTAGTGATATAGTTTTATAGGTGGGGTTGTTACGGACGCGGCGATACTAAATATGTGTACTTTTATTGTGTGGTGTTTTTTTTATTTAGATAAAGAAATGTATTTATGGGAATATATTTTTTTTTTTTTTTCTTTATTTAGGAATTTTTTTTTATTTTTTTTTTACACATGTGGAAAATTTTTTTTTTAACTTTTTTACTTTGTCCCAGGAGGGGACATCACAGATCGGTGATCAGACCGTGTGCATAGCACTCGGTCTGATCACCGATGTGACAGGCACATTGCAGGGGCTTGCCGGCGCCTGCTATGAGGATTCTCAGCAGACGCCGGCAAGCAGGGTCATCTTATGACCCGGAAGGAGTCCCGCGGCCATCTTGGATCCGGGGACTCCTTCCAGGTCACCGGAGCAGCGCGATCTCATCGCGCTGCTCCGGTGGGAGAGCGCAGGGAGCCCCCGTCCCTGCGCGATCCCCCTCTATGCCGCTGTCACTATTGACAGCGGCATCAGAGGGGTTAAATGCCCGCGATCGGCGACAGCGCCGATCGTGGGCGTTGCTGCGGGGTGTCAGCTGTCATATACAGCTGACACCCGCACCCGATCACCGCGGCGCTCAGCGCGAGACCGCGGTGATCGGGGCGCCGTACTAGTACTGCGGCTGGCACTAATGCAGTGCCGGCAGCGCCGTACTAGTACGGCGCATGTCACGAAGGGGTTAATGTCACCTTACAATAGCAAGGTGGCATTAACCCTTCATTACCCCATATCCCACCGCTACAGGGAGTGGGAAGAGAGTGGCCAAGTGCCAGAATAGGCGCATCTTCCAGATGTGCCTTTTCTGGGGTGGCTGGGGGCAGATGTTTGTAGCCACGGGGGGGCCAATAACCATGGACCCTCTCTAGGCTATTAATATCTGCCCTCAGTCACTGGCTTTACTACTCTGGCGGAGAAAATTGCGCGGGAGCCCACGCCAATTTTTTCCGCCATTTAACCCTTTATTTGCGCAGCTACAGTGCCCACATTTTGCACATACACACTACTAACATTAGTAGTGTGGAATATGCAAAAAAAAGGGGGATATGACATGGTTTACTGTATGTAATCATGTCTCATATCATGTCGGGTTTGGGAAGGAGAAATGAAAAGCCGGCAATTGAATTACCGACTTTTCACTAACACCGCTGCGTATTTCTCGCAAGTCACACTGCTGGTCCGTGTGGAATCCGTATTTTTCTCGCCCCCATAGACTTTCATTGGCGTATTATTTGCGCAATACGCTGACAAACGCAGCATGCTGCGATTTTGTACGGCCGTAGAACGCCGTATATTACAGATCCGTAATATACGGCTGATAGGACTAGACCCATTGAGAATCATTGTGCCGTATGTTATGCGAGTTTTACGCACGTAGTTTCTGCGCTCTTACGTCCGTAAAACTCGCAAGTGTGACGGCGGCCTTATACTGAATCTTTTCCAACAAACCCATATATCAATCTGCTCAGCTTCTCCTTCGCTATACCATGCTGTCCACGGATCAGACAGTGTGTACAATGTGACAGGTTCCTTTGAAATCATGGCCTTACATTTCCTTTTTTGTGTGCAAACAAGTGTCTGAATGGAGAAACATTTTATCAAAGGCTTCTTTCCTCAATGTATTAAACAATTTTCACTTGCTATTGTCTAATCCAGAATTTTTGCTAATCCAGGACATAACATTTATAACTACCAGAATAATGATGTAATCTATTAAAGATTTTTTTGCCAAGACTTTTATTTTTTTTGTTACATCACAGCAGAAAAAAGCCTACATAAAAAGAGTGTAAGAATCGTGATATCATGATGACACTCACCTGATCGCATTGACTAACAATGGTGCAGTTTGGGTTCTGCCCTGTGTGTGTAATTTTGATGGGAAGAATAGCAGTGAATACTGCTTTTTATAATAAGTATGATTAGAGATGAGCGAACCCGAGCTTAAAAGTTCAGGCTTCGTATTGGGAATTTAGTGTCCGGTCCTAAATGCCGTACGTGGACTTCTTCTGGAAGTCCGTTGCAATGTTCGGTGTTCCGGGGGAAGTCTGTTGCAGAGAGAGAGATAATTTTCCAGCTGAAAACACCAAGGTTATTTACCGGTAGCCGGATTTTCCAGAACCCATGACAACACGGCTGGGTGGATCACTCTCAGGTGTGCTGTTGTGGGTGAAGGGAAAAGTCTGGATAACCATTGTTTTTAATGAGGTTTGGGTTCTGGTTCAAGTTTGGGTACAGTTCTGGTTCTGGTAAATATGATCTAACCACTTTCATGGTCACCTTTAGGCTAGGGTTACACGACCGTATTGCTATCAATATTGGTCCCATTGTGCTAAACACACTCTGATCAGAGTTTGACCAGTCATCAGGGTGATCCCATTTACTTGACTGAAGAGCACTTGGAAAAAAAATTCTCCATCTTCTCCATTCTGCTATTCCTTGAAAAACAGACTGCATTCGGATATCATTCGATTTTTCCACGGACTCATTGACTTGTATGCCGAGTGCGATCCCAATTTCGGATGCAAATTGTGCAAGCTGCAATTTTTTTCCTTGGACATAATCTGTCCAATGGAAAAAAATCAAACGTGTGCACAGACCCATAGAATGACATTAATCCAAGTGTGATCCGATGTTTTGCCGGATCGCATTCAGACCAAAAATTCAGCCATCTGCACTTGCCCTAATGAGTATTAGTCTGCAATGGAGGATAAAGCCATGGCATCTTTTTACGTTTTCCTTACTGAGTAGCAGTTACAGATTTTTACACTTCATTGACAGGTTTGTGACTTATCTCATTGAGAAGCGAATTCATGGTAGGATTCATACTATTTATCAGGGAGGTGATAATTTGTGAAAGTGTTGGAGTAATACTCTCATTACATTTTTCTAATGCACACGTGTTACAGATACTGCGAGATGAAGGATGAATACAGAAAACAGCTGAAATGTTGGGTGATGGATAGCACAGTGTAAAGTATCAGAGTTGGGTCATCCTTTGTTGATGGAGATGGAACAGCATGGGGGAGAAGGTTTGAGTATATTCCTGTAGGGGGCGCTACAGACGCACTACATCACATATGATAGAGAGTGTCTTGTTTACACAGTTTTAGAAGGTGTCATGATTATATTAACCTTCACAACACATTACACAAACATTTAAATATCATATGTCAGATTTTAGCTTCATTGCATGGCAATCAGCTAAAACGCTGGCCATTTGTAGTCCCACTGATCCAAAGCTGAGGCTTAGTATCAGGCTACATAGGGGAGAATTTCGGCACCGAGATGGTCAGGAATGCTCAATATCACACAAGAGGATTTTCCATCTTCCCTGCAAATAATTGATCCTAGCCCTTTCTCGTAGAAAAATGACCCTAGGGATGTGGGGGTGAGACAGCTGTCTGTTTATGGCTGGCTGAAAGCACTTGATAAAATCACCATCTCCACTGGATTCTTGGCTCACAAAAACAAAACTGAAGAGACTGTGGTAAAGACATATTTTTTTTTATTTTTTGTATGTGGAAGAGGTAATCGGCAGAATTATTTACTAGTTTATTATTTGTACTTTCTCTAAAAATGGGCTAAATATATAGATGCTGTAATACACACTATACAGATGAAGGCTATATATACCTTTGGAACCAAATTCTTATGTCATCATCCAAATAAATTCAGCCTAAAAATTAAAAAAAATATATATTTTTTTTTCTTTTCTATCCTTCTTATAAAAATTGAACGTTTCCATGGTAACCTAAAACAAACCAATTCTCTGTAGTGCATTTCTGCAGTCTTGAAGACTCGTACTTTTTTCCATTTGTTCCTTATTTTGGTGTGTATGTGCATTTGGTAGTTCAGTGATAAGTAGAGGATAAACAGAAGGGAAATTACCTGCAGGATCAAACTATGTAGAGTTTGTAGTCCGTTACCATGGAGTCTACATCGGAGCTGTGGAGACAAAATGGTGGGAAATTGTTTTACTTTATCTGCATCTTGAGAATTCCAAAAAATGTTACTGAAGATGAGCATAGCACTTATTTTTTACTAGCTGAAGAGCCCGGCGTTGCCCAGGCATAATAACTAACTGCCGTCCCGCTCTCTCCCTCCGCAGCCCCGCTCTCCATTTGCCATTCCGCTCTCTTCCTCCAAATCCCAGCTCTCCATCCACCGTCCCACTCTCTCCCTCCACAGCCCCTGTATCCACTGGCCATCCTGCTCTCTCCCTCAGCAGCCACACTTTTGCTCCGAAGCCCCGCTGTCTCCATCTGCAGCCCAGCTCTCCATCCACTGTCATGCTTTCTCCTTCCGCAGCCCCACTCTCCACTGGCCATCCTGCATTCTCCCTCCACAGCCCTGCTCTCTCCCTCAGCAGCCTCTGTCTCCACTGGCTGTCCCGCTCTCTCTCTCCGCAGGCCTGCTCTCCACTTGCCGTCCTGCTCTCTCCCTCTGTAGCCCCGCTCTCCACTTGCTGTCCCACTCTCCACTTGCCGTTCGGTTCTCTCCCTCTGCAGCCCCTGTTTCCACTGGCCATCCCGCTTTCTCCCTCCGCAGCCCTGCTCTCCACTTTCTGTCCCGCTCTCCCCTCGCCGTTCCACTCGCTCCCTCTGCAGCCTCTGTCTCCACTGGCCATCCCGCTTTCTCCCTCAGCAGCCCAGCTCTCCACCCAAGTCCCGCTCTCTCCCTTAACAGCCCCATTCTCCACCCGCCATCCTACTCTCTCCTTCTGCAGTGGGCGTGCAGTGGGCATGGCTTGATACATACATACACACACATACATACTCTCAGTTTTATATATATATATATATATATATATATATATATATATATATATATATATATATATATAGATGGCCACATACAGCTGCTATGGTGGCACATGTACTGGGAGAGTGAAGTAAAGTATGGAAAATAATGCAAATTAGCCGGATTACTTACGGTAATGCTCTTTTAATGAGTCCATGACAGCACCCACTGGAGAGATAGGGATCCGCCCCAAGGAACAGGAAACCTACAGAGACATAAAAGGGGGCGGTCCCCCTCTCCTCCTCAGTTTAATTTCAGAGTACCCGGAGGACCGCCAGTGTTAGTCAATCATCACAATGTATCATCAGAATATAAACTTCATAGAAGTAATTACATTGGCTTTTATTAGGGAGGGATGTGACTGGGTGCTGTCATGGACTCATTAAAAGGGCATTACCGTAAGTAATCCGGCTATTTACCCTTCGCCATGACAGCACCCACTGGAGAGATTTCCAGAGACCAACACCTAGGGGGGACCACCGTGCTGAGGATAGTCCTGCCAAAGTGTAGGTCAGAGTCAGAAGACAGGTCGAGCCTGTAGTGATTATAGAAAGTGGAAGGAGCCAACCAAGTTGCAGCCTTACATATATCTTCGATTGGCACGTTCCCTTTTTCGGCCCAGGAAGAAGCCATGGCTCTGGTGGAATGTGCTTTGATGCCCTCCGGAGGTTCTTCATTTTTCATGGAATAAGCCAACCGGATAGCGTCTCTTATCCACCTGGATAATGTTGCTCTTGTGACTCCATATCCTTTCTTTTTGCCCTGGAAGGATATGAACAGAGCCCTACTCTGCCTCCAACTACTAGTTTTCTCAATATATTGCAAAACTACTCTCCTGACGTCTAGAGTATGGAATTTTTGTTCTTCAGGAGTAGAGGGATCTTTAAAGAAAGTAGGAAGATGTATCTCTTGTGACCTGTGGAACTTCCCTGCTACCTTAGGAAGGTATAAGGGGTCCGGTTTTAAGATTAGTCTGTCATGAAATGTGAGAAGGTAAGGTTGATCTATTGACAAGGCCTGAATGTCGCTGACTCTTCTAGCCGATGTTAAGGCTACTAAGAAGGCTGTTTTTAACGACAAGTGTTTTAAAGATGCTGTGTCTATAGGCTCAAACGGAGATTCTGTTAGAGAGTCTAAGACTAGATTTAGATCCCAAGGAGCTACCCTAGGAATGTGGACAGGAGTAACTCGTTCACAGGCCGTGATGAAGCGGGATACCCATTTATTACCAGCAATATTATGGCCATAGAGGGCACCCAGAGCGGACACCTGGACCTTTAATGTGTTAACTGACAGACCTAACTCTTTCCCTTTCTGCAGAAATTCTAGTATAGATTTTATTGGGACTTCAGAGGGGTTTGAACTAGTATGGAATTGTAGAAACTTCTTCCATACTTTGGTGTAAATTTTTGTTGTAGATGGTTTCCTGCTAAGCAGGAGTGTATCAATTAGGCCTTTTGAAAACCCCCTGGAATTTAGTATCTGCCTTTCAAATTCCAGGCCGTCAGGTGGAGGCTGTCCACCTGAGGGTGGAAGAAAGGTCCCTGAGAGAGAAGATTTGGGATTAAGGGAAGGACCCAAGGATCCGTCACCGACATCGACCGTAGGCATGAGAACCATGGTCTCTTGGGCCAGAATGGCGCTATCAGTATTATCCTGGCCTGCTCTTCCCTGATCTTCCGTATTACTTGTGGAAGCAGAATTATCGGAGGGAAAGCGTACGCTAGCTTGAATTGCCAGGGTGTTTGAAGAGCATCTAGAATGTCCGGGTGATCTGCACGGGACCGAGATGCGAATTTCTGGACTTGTTTGTTTTGTTTTGTAGCGAACAGGTCTATTTGGGGCTTGCCCCATAACAATGTTATCTTGTGGAAAATGTGAGGATTGAGACACCATTCTCCTTGATGAAGAGTGTGTCGGCTTAGGAAGTCCGCTTGTTGATTGTCCTCTCCTTTGATGTGGACTGCCGAGAGGGACAACAGATGCTTTTCGGCCAGGATTAAGGTACTGTTTGCGGAAGACATTAGAGCGTCTGATCTTGTGCCGCCTTGTTTGTTTAAATATGCCACTGTCGTAGTGTTGTCTGAACAGATTCTGACGTGGCTTCCTCGTAGCTGTGGGAGAAATTGACGCAGTGCATAGTTTACCGCATTCAATTCTTTTAGGTTTGATGAATATAAATCCTCATTCTTATCCCAGGTTCCCTGGCAGAATCTATCTCCCATGTGTGCGCCCCACCCGTGGGGACTAGCGTCCGTAGTTATCGTGTGGGATGGAGATATTACCCAAGGGACACCCCCCGCTAGGTTGTCTTTATCTAGCCACCATTCTAAGGAGGATAAGACATTCTCGGATAAAGTTATTTTCGATTCAAGGTGCCCCAGAAATTTTCTCTGTTCCCGAAGTATCTGATGTTGTAATGTTCGGGTATGAAGTTGTGCCCACTGAACGGCTGGAGTACAGGAGGAGAGGGATCCTAGCAAGGACATTCCTGCTCTCAGGGACATTTGAGGTTTGTGAATGGCCGCCACAACTTTACCCTCTATAAGAGATATTTTTTCTTGGGGAAGTAGACATTTTTGCTTTATGGAATCTAGATTAAATCCCAAAAATGTCTGAAGAGAAAGTGGGGTGAGTCTGGATTTTTTATAGTTGACGATCCAGCCCAGGCTTTCTAAGGACGAGACAGTGTCAGCTAATCGTTCCGCACACTGAAGGGATGAATTTCCTACCACTAAAAAATCATCTAAGTAGGGAATGATTAATGTGTCTCTCTGGCGAAGGTAGGCCATTACTTCTAACATTACCTTCGTGAAGATCCTGGGTGCCGTGGAGAGACCAAAGGGCATGGCTGTATACTGGAAATGATGAATCTCCCCCTCAAGAGTTACTGCCACTCTTAAGTATTTTTGATACCTACTATGGATAGGGAGATGGTAGTAGGCATCTTTTAAATCAATGCCGCCCATTCTACAATTTGGAAAAAGGAGCTTAATGGCCGATCTAATAGACTCCATTTTAAACGTATAATTTTTAATAAACGTATTGAGTTTTTTAAGATTTATAATTGTTCGAAATGAACCATCGGGTTTAGGGATTAAAAATAACGGAGAGTAGAACCCTTTACCCTCTTGTCCCTTTGGCACCCTAACTAAAACATTTTTAACTATAAGACTTCTAATTTCTAGTTCAAGGGCCTTCTGTTGCACTGGTGAGGAAAGGGCTGTTAAAATAAAGGAATCATGGGGAATTTGGAGGAATTCTATTTTCATTCCTTCCTTAATAATATTTAGCACCCAGGAACTTGACGTAATTTTTCGCCATTGGGGAAAGAAAAATTTTAACCTGCCCCCTACTGGGGTGTCTGGTGTTTCAGAATTTGTTGTCTCTACGGAAGGGGGGGCCTTTGAACATAGTGCCACCCTGTTTTCCCTCTCTTGTGGCCCATCGTGACGGTCTTTCATTTTGTGTTCTTTTCCCGAACGGCCTCTTCCTAAAGGTCTTCCTATAGAAAGGAATTGAGGGGTCAGGGAAGGCTTTTTTCCTCTCTTTTGCTTTTTTGAGGATCTCGTCTAATGCTTTCCCAAACAAAAACTCACCCTCACACGGAATAGCGCAGATCTTAGCCTTTGACTGCGTATCCCCCTTCCAGCTCTTCATCCATAACGCACGTCTGGCATTATTAATTAGAGCGGCTGATCTTGCAGCAAGGCGAAGAGAGTCAGCTGAAGCATCGGCCATGAATGCTGCTGCACCTCTAATTAGTGGTATCGCATCCTGCAATTTTTGTCTGGAGACCCCCTGTTCGATCTGTTGATCCAGCTGATCAATCCACACAAGCATGGATCTAGCTGTGCACGTGCTGGCAATTGATGGCTTAAATATGCCCGTGGAAGCCTCCCATGATCGTTTCAGTGACGATTCTGCCTTCCGATCTAGAGGATCAGAAAGTAGGCCCGCATCCTCGACTGGTAGAGCTGACTGTTTTGAGGTGGAGGCGACTGCAGCTTCCACCTTAGGGATTTTAGTCCAAGAAAATTAACTCCTCATCATTAAAGGGGTACTTCCTTTTGGAGGCTGACAGGAGAAAACCTCTCTGGTCCTGTTTCTCCCACTCCCTCTTTATCAGTGCCTTAACCGCAGGAATTACTGGGAATGCTCTTCTCTTCCTCTCTGCCAACCCTGCAAACATGATGTCTTGTGCAGTTTGGTCGTCTTTTGTATCCTCACAACCTATAGTATTCCTGATGGACTTTACTAGGTTGTCCACCCCATCAAGGGGAAAACAAGCTCGACCCTCAATGTCGGAATGTGTTGAGGAAGAGGATGACGCCTGCGAGGAGTCTGAGTGGATAACGCCTTCCTCCTCGGACTCAGAGCTGGATATAGCCTTTTCTTTCCCGGATTTTTTAGGGGGGGTACTGGCTTGTGAGATGGCCTGTAATTCCTCTCTAATTATGGCCCGTATATCTGTGACCGACATAGATGGACTCTGCATTGTTTCCGCCATACACTGATTGCAGAGTTTTTTGGGGTGGGAATCTGGGAGAGGCTCGTCACATAACGCACATTGCTTGTGCTTAGATTTCTGTCTCTTTTTGGCCTGGGAGAAGAAGACATTTGTGGAAAAGGGTGTCAGCTTTATAGGCAGAGGGGAAATCACACTCACCCAGTGAAGCTGTACGGTACCGAAATAGGAGGCTGCGACTTTCTGGATCTTGAATCCTTGGTCTCACTCCTGTGGCTGGCATCTGAGGACCTTCTGCTGGCTGGCTCACCTGCTGGGTCCACAGTCTTGCCTGGGGACGACATGTTGCATCGCCTGTGCATTTGCAACTTCCCCCTTTTTATAGGCCAGGATCCGGTCAGTAAACTTTTTTTTTTTTTTTCCTGCAGCGGTGCACTGCGCATGCGCGAAACCGCGCTTTCCCCCACCGCTGTGTGAGTGACCCGGAAGTGCTCCTCTACTTCCGGGTCATTCTGGGGATTCTTACACCGCTCCACGCATGTGCGGCCACCATTATCCCGGCCTGCGCTATGGAGCGGTGTACCGGCTGCCGCTGCAGCTGTGCCGCAGATCCCGGACCCTTTTACCTGGTGGTCCGCGTCTGGAGCCTGTTCAAGGCCGCACCTCTGCAGCGCTGCTCCTGTGGAATCGGCGTCGTCTCTCCCGGACTCAGCCATCCCACATGCCGGCCAGACGAGGGGGGAGCCGTCTAACGGAATCTCCCCCGACGCTGCATCTGGACTGCATCCCCTGCCGTTCCCGCAGAAACCGCACAGGCGGATGCTCCTAGCCCAGGTATGATTTCTGTAGTCTTCAGAGATCCTGTCCCCTGGGAACAGGAAACCTAAACTGAGGAGGAGGAGAGGGGGACCGCCCCCTTTTATGTCTCTGTAGGTTTCCTGTTCCTTGGGGTGGATCCCTATCTCTCCAGTGGGTGCTGTCATGGCGAAGGGTAAAATAGGGGCTTTCAACTGAAGAGGTGCTTGATAGTCTGAGTAAGGGTAAAAATAATCTCAGGGCCATCATGTCCTTGGAGAGAACTTATCTGACATACATCCGATTCCTCTGTGGTCATCTATGAGGGCTTCTCTCTTATGGAGCTCCTTTTACCATGTATGTGGTCATTTGCACTTCCCATGTAAGAAAAATCTTCCAATCGGTGTATCTTTGTTGTGTGCAAATAGACTCTTTAAAGAGGAAAAGGAGTTGAACTCTAGTGCTTCCGTCTTATGACTTAGGAGAAGACCAAACCAAAAAGTGCATTTGAACACTCAGGTTTTCATGTGTTTTTGCTTCTTAGCACAAAATGGGAGAACTGGTTTGGATGAATGAGTGGCTCTGATAAGGGGTTTAAGAGGCAAGATTCCTCTTAGGGCTCATATACTTGACCGAATTTTTGGGCTGAGTACAATCTGACGAAACATCGGATCATACTCAGATGTATGCTACTTTATGCAGCTGTGCATGTGTTCATTTTTTTTTTCTCGGGCCAAGCCAGTCCACGAAAAAACATCACAGCATACCTGAGTTAAATCTGATATTTGGATCGCACTTTGCCATGCAAGTCAATGAATCTGTGGAAAACATTGCAGTGCACTCAGATGACATCTGAGTTTGGTTTAATTTTCATGGACTGATAAAATGGAGAAGATGGAGCATTTTTTCCCCATCTTCTCCTTTTCCAAGAAAATTGGATCACACGCTGATCACACTCTTATCAGAGTGTGATTTGCATAATCAACTGATTGTCTCGGATGAGAGAATATACATCTCGTGGCTCTAGCCTTATGGAAAGTACCAAGTCAATGTAAGGAGACTTACAGGCCATGCAACATTCCCCTGGGAATTTAAATATTCAAATAGTCTCTTCAGAGATTTTGTGCAGCTTTCTAAATATGTTAGGAAAAACTCTAGTATCTTGACATTGCATGTGTTCTACACTTAACCACGAAATAAATCTGTCCATCATCTTCAGTGCAATGGAATTGTGTTTCACTGCTTAGCATTCATATTGCTACAAAAAATATTGTGGGCTATGCTAAATCACAAAATACTATGCACACAATTATTTGTTCCCACTTATGTCCTTCTGAATAACTTGCTGACATCTGCTTAGTGAGCCAAAAGTCATTCTCGGTGGTCATATCACTAGATAGATAGATAGATAGATAGATAGATAGATAGATAGATAGATAGATAGATAGATAGATAGATAGATAATAGATAGAGAGATAATAGATAGATAGATTCCACACCATATATTAATTTCTATAGTTTCTGAAGGACAGTACATTATAAATCCAGATAAAGAAGAATTGGAGCAGAAACACTGTCCTTTCTGTATGTTCTATAATTTAGGTGACTTAGTTAGCGAAGTTTTAAGGCAGGTGTCTCCTGAATAAGCAATCAATCTTATCCGGTGTGTTAGTGTGACCTGGCTAAAGTTATGCATGGAAAAAGTGTGCTTGCCTTATTATCTATCAAAGACTTCCAAGGTTATGCAAAATCCTCTGAAACAGAATTATCGTAAAGAGCAACTCCTGGGAGAGATGATTTTTTTTTATATCTTCCGGCCCTTAATGTTGTCCTTAGGGTGCAGTATTATAATAGTTACTGCAGGTATGGTAGAGCATAATATTCAGAAGACCTGTTCTCCTGTCGCCTTTTTAATGATGGGGGGACTGGATCCCAGTTAAAAAAGGAAAGAGGAAACATGTCTTCTTCTCTCCTTTGACAAAATCTGAGATGTGTGAGCCGATCTCTTGATGTGATCATGTATATGGGGCTTACACTCGTCAGGTCCACAGCTGGAGTTGTAAAAGTGACAACCATTTTTCTGTGACATGCAGTAAATGAGTTTAGAGCAGTTGTCAATTGTTTTCCCGAGCGTCTCTTAGGCTACGTTCACATTAGCGTTAAGCTAATGTGCGTCGGGTTTGCGTCGGCGACGCAGCGGCGACGCATGCGTCATGCGCCCCTATACTTAACATGGGGGACGCATGCGGTTTTTTTTGTTGCATTGTGCGACACATGCGTCTTTTTTGCCGCAAGCGTCGGACCAAGAAAACGCAACAAGTTGCATTTTTCTTGCGTCCGATTTTCGGCAAAAACCGACGCATGCGTCGCAAAACGCAGCGTTTTTGCGTGCGTTTTGACGCGTTTTTGCGTGCGTTGTGCGTTGCGTCGCCGACGCAACGGCGCACAACGCTAGTGTGAACGTAGCCTTACACACAGTCACACAAAGAGCATATCTCATCAAAGGGGGGAGTGACCCACACAAGGAAAAAATGACTTATCTCATTACTATCTCCTACTGCTGTAATAGTGATTTCACCTGGGACCTGCTATGTTGGTAAAAGTCCAATCTTTGGAAACTTTAAGGTCCAAGAAGGACAGCTTTGTGCACCATAGGATATATAGCATACAGCCAATTAGGCTTTGTGCACACTTTGCGGTTTTTGCTGCGGATCCGCAGCGGATTTGACGCTGCAGATCCGCAGCAGTTTTCCATGCAGGGTACAGTACAATGTTACCCTATGGAAAACAAAAACCGCTGTGCCCACGATGCGGAAAATTCATTGCGAAACCGCTGCGGAAGAAAAGAAGGAGCATGTCACTTCTTTCTGCGGATTCCGCAGCAGTTTTCAACATGCACCAATAGGAAAGTGCAGTTGAAAACCCGCAGAAGAAACCGCAGGAAAATCCGCAGTGAAAACCGCAGCGGTTTTTCACTGCGGATTTTCAAAAACCGCTGCGGAAAAATCCGCAGAAGAATCCGCAAAGTGTGCACATACCCTTAATGTAGCTGACTGGCTGCAGTCGCATCAGGACTCTATTATACCTCTCTATGCACATGAAGTATGATGCTGTGCTTTAGTATTGTGTGTGACTATTGCTTACCGAATGCTACATGATATGAACAACTGATAATATTGTGCAGAAGGTTACAGGAACATTCATCCTACATGCTGCATGCCCCAACTTTCTGCGTGGCCTCCCTTCTATCGCATGGCAGCAGGGGTGTATGGCAGCAGAGGTCGCAGTGGTATCTGGGCACTAGCACCTGCGGGAGCCACAGATCCACTCTGCACAAAGAGTCAGTATTGTTAGGCTCACCACGTGAGGTAGATCCTGAAAGCCCAAAGCCTGAGTGCGCACACGGGCCACGGTCCTCAGTACAGCATGCAGATGAAGCATGCAGGAAATAGGTCACAGAGTTCCTGCAGGCTGCAGATGGACGAGTCCGGTGACAGGTAGTAGAAGTCCTGGAGGCTGAAGACAAACAGGTAACAGAGGTCCTAGAGACCGCAGACAGGTAACAGAGGTCCTAGAGACTGCAGACAGGCAGCAGAGGTCCTAGAGACTGCAGACAGGTAACAGAGGTCCTAGAGACTGCAGACAGGCAGCAGAGGTCCTAGAGACTGCAGACAGGCAGCAGAGGTCCTAGAGACTGCAGACAGGTAGCAGAGGTCATAGAGACTGTAAACACATAGCAGGGGTCCTAGAGACTACAGACAGGTAGCAGAGGTCATAGAGACTACAGACAGGTAGCAGAGGTTCTAGAGCCTGCAGACAGCAGAGGTCCTAGAGACTGCAGAGGTCCTAGAGACTGCAGACAGGTAACAGAGGTCCTAGAGACTGCAGAGATCCTAGAGACCATAGCCAGGTAGCAGAGGTTCTAGAGACTGCAGGCAGCAGAGGTCCTAGGGACCACAGACAGGCAACAGAGATTATAGAGACTGCAGAGGTCCTAGAGACTGCAGACAGGTAACAGAGGTCCTAGAGACTGCAGAGATCCTAGAGATCATAGCCAGGTAGCAGAGGTTCTAGAGACTGCAGGCAGCAGAGGTCCTAGGGACCACAGACAGGCAACAGAGATTATAGAGACTGCAGAGGTCCTAGAGACTGCAGACAGGTAGCAGAGATTCTAGAGACCGCAGACAGGTAACAGAGGTCCTAGAAGCTGCAGGCAGGTAGCAGAGGTCCTGGAACAGACACTGAGCAGGTTGTGTTGCTCAGACTTAATAGCAACACACAGATGTGTATGATGGTGGGCCTTATATAGGCCTGGGCAGATCATCACATGGGAGCACACCGGGCTACGTGGAAAGCATGATGTGGAACACAACAGAGTTTAGCAGACCGGGGTGAAGGGAGCATAGCCCGGACCTAGGACAGGTGTGTAACAAATTATGCCAATTTATGGGAACAGAGTCTGTATTGGGGCGCAGGAGCTTAAAGTTGCTTTTCTGCGTGTAATTGCACTTCACATGCATAGATTGTTAGGGGTCGAGTTCCCGCTTCTGCACAGGGGGAATCTCGGGCCGTTTCTGCTGCGGTCTCCCATTCTTCTTCTGCCGCAGTGGAGCCTGCTCAGCAGAGACGTCGGTCCCAGCGTCTCACTCTGTGCTTAGGGTTACTGCTGCTTTTCCAGCTCCTACCTTTAAAGCCAGTGCTGGGCAGCGGCGAGCAGACGCTTTTGGGACTAAGTCCTGCTTTTTCCCTTCTGAGCATATGCACAGGGTGAGATCTCCCGTTAAAGATCGAGGGTCACATGCTCAGATACTGCAGTGGATCCCATTGGTCCTCCAGGAAGGTCCTGAAGGTGCTCAACTTCTGTGGTAGCTTCCCATTGGTCCTTTTTTGGAAGGTCCTGTTCATGCTGCAGCTATATAAGCTTCGCATGACCGCACGGCCATGTGCTAGTGTACATTTGTATACGTGTGTTTGTTGATGAGTGCGAGTCGTTCCTTAAATATCCCATCCCTAAAGTATGACTGCTCGTGTATGGTGTTTGGCTGCTATCTAGCGCCCGACTAAACTCACAACGTGTTACACACGATACAGCGTCCATTGCTGTGACCGCCAGTGCGGGGCCACGTGCCAGGGGAGCGCTTCCTAACCCACGTCTGGGTGGTTAGTGGTGTCAGCCTGCACGGCACAGCTCGCACCCTTGTGCTTTATACTATTTCTGTTAGTTACCTATTACACCCAGGTGCAGTGTTGTGCGCAAGTAGTCTGTACGGACTTCAATCCCGAGTCTAGGGACTGAGTTTGGCGACTCCTTGCTTGCGCTCTTTTGTGCGGTACCGCGGCCCTGTGAAGTAACAGGGTTTCGCTCCACCACCATATAGCGCAGCCATTTACTAGCAGCAGGTTTCTCCTGCACGGTGGACCCCGGTCTGCGAACGCACCTAATATTATTTCACCTTATACTAACATAGATAATCTGACGTACAGTATAATACTAACTTATTCTATGTAATTTACGCATGACTCCATCTGGATTTCTCTTTTTACATAGAAAGTAATGTAAAGAATTAGATATGTAGCAGCATGTATAACAATGCTATCCAAGGACAGAGATATTTTTCTGGGGGTGAACATCTTGTCCCCAGAATAAATAATTGCTGCCAGACCCATACTGTTCAATTTCCAGCATCAAAAATGTAGAATTTATGCTTCATCATCTGAGATATGTGTAAATTAGGTTCAGAAATTCTGATTCTAGTTGTGGTTCATTTACTGAGTTTATTACTGTAGTCTTGATAAAACACAGCTTTTTTTTGCTGCAGATCTGCTAATTCTTTCAGTGATGGGAATCTACTATGTTGTGCTTTATTTTCATGAGCTACAGCCATCCTCATCATTGGCAGGTTTTTTCTATGCACAGTTTGGGCATAACGAAATCAATTAGAGGCAAATGTGGGGTTACACAGAGCTCATAATTGAGAATACTAGCAGGTCTACAGCACATAAAATAGTGCTATTATTAAAACTACAGCAAGGAGCCCAGTAAATGACTCATCATGGGAATCATCATCTCTGTCTCTACTCTATGCTTCCCTCATGAGGAAAAACATAATCCTAATGACAAATGATAGATTCGTCTTTCAACAACATGACAGCATCTTCAGGTGTGTATTTCTTGTTGCATCATGTCCTATAATGAATTCTACAGCTGTGGGGGTCTTTTTTAGTCCTTTATTGTGTCATGACAGTTCACTATTTTTCGTTCCATATCTTTAATGCACACATACAGATTTAGCAGAGCTAAATTTGTCATCCACCTCAAAAACTCAGTATACCGCATACTGTGAACATAGCACTACCTCTATCACACCTTTCACCAGCAGTTCCTAAAAATTAGCTATTGGTATCTTCTAAAAATATAACTATTACAGGGGGATTTTCTGCTACCCCATCTGCGAGCGGCGTAATGTAGGAAAAAAGACCCTGATTCCAGCAATGTATCACTTACTTTACTGGTGCAGCAGTTGTCACACAGAGTTTTTAGATTAAGCAGAACTCAGAAAGCTAACTGCGCTCACACTACAGCTTTCTGTGTACATTGTATAGTGACAGTGAGCCGCTTATCACAGGAGGGGGCGTGGTCAGACCAGGGCTTAGATGCCATGTAGTCCATGCAGTGATAATCTCTTGGTAATAAAACCTTCACTGTATGGAAACTACAGCACACAGCTCAATAAGTGACACATCCCTGAAATCAGTGTCTTAACCCCTACCTCATGCTGTTCTCAGATTACATATCAAAAATCTTCTGACAGATTCCTTTTAGCATCAGTGTCATTTAAAACATCTGTCATTATCCTTACCTAATCTTTATAATCATAGTGCAAGGGTTAATTTTCTACATGTCAGCGCATATAAATATTCCATTTAATTTTTATCTAAGCTGTAAACTTTACCAGAATATACATACCTTACCTACTGAACATGGTGTATAATATAGTGTAATTAATAATGATCCATTATATACGTTCCTTGCTCTAAGAGCATATCCAAGCTGATGGAAATCCAAAGATGTCCCACTATATATTCTTTGGGAAAACAAAGGATGGCGCGGTCTTTAGGAGCGCTGAGGTAAAAAGGGTAAAATAATTAAAATTAAAAGGCACAAACCTTTATTAAATATATATTGCACTCCACAACACTTTTCGATAGCGGCACGCTATCTTCATTAGGTAGTATATATTCTTTGGCCTGGCCATCGAAATATAGCAAGTGATCTTACGATTCCCCAAGGAAGAGCAACCCCGGCGCAATACTGCCCCACATTGCCCTAGTATTTACTTTATATATGTTTGTTCTTTAGGTTTTTTTATATTTAGAATGGAATAGACCCCACATGATATTGTAAGAGATGAATACATCTTTCCTAAAAATATGTAAAAAGCTTCCAAAGCATACCATCGTTATACTAATATATTCATTTTCAGGGATCCACTAAGCTGTGCTAAGCCAGGGAGCGTCTCCGGCCCATCGCTGGCAACACCCGGTTCTAGATGCCGCGTTTCTGGATAAATCCTGATTGTTTGCCTCCTGTGTACCTGTGATGATGTCTAAGATTCTAGATCTACATTGTACAGGATAACTGGACACAATGTGCTCGGAACTCTACGGTTTTGCTTCTCCTCATCTCAGCCGGAGTCGCCTTCTTGCCACGGCCCAAACTGGCCTTGTGCGACTTGTTTAATGACATGTAGATGTTCGGCAATTTGTTGTGCTACCTCCGAGCACAGACATTAGTCCTGTTACTTTTCCCTAGAAAGAAAGGCTAATTTGAAAGGAAACAACTTTGCTCCAATCTTCTCCTTTTGCATATTTCTTGCGTTCTTTCCAAAATTTGCATATTTATTACTTTCCCTCCTAACACTTGTTTACATCGGTGACCTTCCTTTATGGGCTCTTATGTAAATGGCTTTTGTGGTCACCTTGAGTGCAAGCAATGATATATTCTAAAGACATATTCCGCCTAGTCCTCCGCGTCTCACATCCGTCTTCACGTTGCCCCTGCCTTTTCCCATTGACATACTATTTTACGCATCCATTTTTCTTAATTCGTCTCTTAACGCTTCCCACCGTAAGGTTAAAAAAAAAAGAAGAAAAATCCTATTGACTTTGTTCTTTTCCATGTAATCATTGTCTCAGCAGTGTGCTATAGGGTCTGGCGGGGATAGACAGAGGCGTGCCTTGCTGTGATTGATGGAGTGAGCTGCAGCAAGCTAAGAGTCCCATCTGGATTAGGTTTTAGGAGCAGTCAGATGTTGAGTGGGAGGTCAGTAAGGCTCGAATTGTAGCTCCCCCTCCTTCGACACCCCTGCCATCTACACTTATACACACATTACACAGAAAATGCACGCCTTCATCCATAATTGATGCCTGCTTTTGGGCAGATGCTGCAGGGCCTGGGACTCAAACAGCTGCTAAGTTTATGGAGAAGAAAGGGAGCAGGATGGTGCAGCAGGTACATTTCCTTCCTTTCTCGATAACAATGGCTTTGCACATACTGGAAGTGTGTCTTATAGTAGGCTGCATCCTCGGCAAGGAAGGACGGAAGGAATGAGGGAAGGAGGGAAGGAAGGAAGGAAGGAGGGAAGGAGAGAAGGAAGGAAGAAGAGAAGGAAGGAGGGAAGGAAGGCAGGCTTCCAGGATCTTAGATGTCTTCAGCCGCTCATAGTGCTCAGGAGATAGATGGAGAGAATGCAGTGCTGGCTTTTTTTTTCTGCTTTGCTTGATCCATCTATTTGAGTTGCTTTTCTAACCAGCAGGTTTACAGAGTAATTTTGCATTTTCTCTTCTTTGTTTCCATGCCCCGAGGAAAAAGACACTGCTTGGCTCATTTAACTACTGTAGGAGAGGCGTCCTTTGCATATGCAATGCTGTTGGCAGGAGCAATGGAACACAGGAAAGCAAATCTAATACAAAGGCAATTTGTCAGCTAGAGGTAAACTGGGTCCAGGCGGAGAGAGGAGACAAATCCAAGGCACTGTGCCCCCAACATCTAAGCAGCTCCAAATAATGCCGGCCTCTAAATATTCTCCTATTAGTATGCTTGGGATCGGGATTTCTTTTTTTTTTTTTTGGGGGGGAAGTTTTGTGTTTGCCGGCAACAGGGAACAAACTATGTTTTTATTCTTTTTATTCATTGCAGTTTCTGGCTTTAAAATGACCATTCTGAGCATTGGAGAAGTCCCGGTAAAGCATAGAAATCCCCGTCCCCCTCTGTTTCTGGTTCGTTTGGGTTCACTGCAGAAAAGGCAATAAACTATATTTAATACACTGCCACGTAATGCATATTTTGGAGTTGAAATGTGGTTTTCATTAAATTTCTGTCCAAAACATTTAGCAAATGCTGACTGTCTGCCATCCTTCGGATTTTGTTTTTTTTTTCTCTCTGTTGCCAGCAAGTTACTTTAAAAGGGCTTACAACCTTCACAGCAGCTTACGAAATGACTAAAGTATTACAATCAGAGGAACACTGGGGAATGGCCTTCACTTGTAACGTCCACACTCACTGTATAGCAACCTAATGGAAAGGAAGAGACCGAACCTCAGTGCTCTTAATTAAATATTAGTTGTAATTAGCACTAAGTGAGAATTCTTTGAATATTAATTTGGGTCTCTTGGAACTCCTGCCAGAGTTAATGAGAAACTACAGGGGTCCCCGGCACATCTGCTTTATAACTCAAGGTAGCCTAGAAAGCTTTAGATGAAACACACCTGCAGATTTCAGGGAGGTGCCGGCGTTCTATGTCATTTTTGTACTAAAGTCTGATATTTAGTTTTAAGTAGTTAAGAAAATTAGTAAAAGAGTAAATATATATTACATAATCTATCTATCTATCTATCTATCTATCTATCTATCTATCTATCTATCTATTATCTATCTTTCTATCTACTATCTATTATTTATCTACTACATCTCTATCTATCCCATATCTATCTACTATCTATCTATTATCTATCTACTATCTATATATTATCTATCTATCTATTATTTATCTATCTATCTACTATCTATCTATCCATCTATTATCTATCTATTATTTATCTATCCATCTATTATCTATCTATCTATCTATCTATCTATCTATCTATCTATCTATTATCTATCTATCTATCATCTATCTATTATCTATCTATCTATTATTTATCAATTTATCTATTATCTATCTATCTATTATCTATATTTCTATCTATCTATCATCTATCTATCTATTAATTATCTATCTATCTATCTATCTATCTATCTATTATCTATCTATCTATCTATCTATCTATCTACCTATCTATTGTCTGTCTGTTATCTTTCTATCTATCTATCTATCATCTATCTATCTATCTATTATCTATCATCTATCTATCTATCTATCATCTATCTATCTATCTATTATCTATCATCTATCTATCTATCTATCTATTATCTATCTATCTATTGTCTGTCTGTTATCTATCTATCTATCTATCTATCTATCTATCTATTATCTATCTATCTATCTATCTATCTATCTATCTGTGAGATATCTGCATGTGTGCAGAGCTGAGATAAGTCTGCTTCTCTTGTGCACTATGATGATGTAAGGAGTTTCCTGCAGTCCTGTGTAAAAGTCTGCTTCATTGATGCAGACCACTCTATTTCCTCAGTTTGCTGTATTATCTATTAGAGGACCATTGGAGGAATTCCTTGACATTAGACGATGCCACATATTGCCCCTGTCGCCTGTTATACCGGTGACACACAGACATTATGATCACATATTTGTTGATATTTTTGTTCCTTTGTGAAGGATTTTGGTGAGGGTTCAGTAGCGCGGAGAATGACGGCCCCAGGCAGCGGAGAGGGTGACATGTATGTACCTGTAGTTTGCATTTAGATGAGTAAATGAAAACTGTAATGAACTCACCAATGTGCCGCCATGGTTAATACATTGTGTGACAGGTCTTACTCTGACACAGGGGATGACCTGACCTGACTGCCGGGATAGCCATTTATCTGTTCCTGAAGGTGGCAGACATATTTGCGTGTGAACATTAACTATGTGAGATCTAATTTGATCATTTGTACCCTTATCTGTATTTGATAAGACAATGGGCCTCATGGATACCTAAAGCTTTATTCATTCATTTAAGGAACTAAAACAAGAAATGGCAGTAGTTGGTATTTTAGGGGGTAATGAGATAAGGTGCACTAACAACATCAAGGAACCTTATTACCCGGTGATTTTGAATATTAGCTATTTTAAGGGTAAATTCACACTAGGCGTTTTTTCAGCTTTTTTTTTTTCTGCAGCAAAACCTGCAGGAAAGAAGATAAAAAAAAACAACTTTTTTTGTTGTTTTTCTTGCATTTTTTGCTGTGTTTTTGCTGCATTTTTTGTGCATCCTTCAGGCGGTTTTGGCATGCTAGATTTGTCTCTGGTGCATGCTGATAAAGTTTAGTGTTGAAAAAAAAACATCCTATTCAACAGAATCAGGTTTTGGCACAAGAAATGGAGCAGGACATGATACCTGCATTTTTGCTGCAGATTTTCAGCGTTTTTTGGCTACGTTCACACGATCAGGATTTCCATCCTTTTTTTTTCCTGCCCGTTTTTGGAAAACGGCAGCTAAATTCCGCAGTGAATTTGAGCTGCGTTTTCTGATCCTTTTTCTTCAGCGTTTTCCACTGCGGGTTTCCAATAGCAGTTTCCTATTGGAGCTGCTGGAAAACCGGTGCGGAATCCGCTGAAAGAATTGACATGCTACTTCTTTTTTCCGCTGGAAAATCCGCGCGGATTTTCCAGCGGAAAAACGGATCGTTAGCACAGCGGTTTTGGTTTTCCATTGGGTTACATTGTACTGTAACCAACATGGAAAACTGATCCGGATCCGCAGCTGAAAATCCGCTACGGATCCGGATCAAAATCCGGATCGTGTGAACGTAGCCTTTCAGGTCAACAGGTGAAAAACGCTGAAAAATCCCTGAAAGAAGTGACATGCTCCATTGTGCAAAAAACACATGCAAAGCACAAAATCCTGAAGACAAAAAAAAAAGTGTGTAAATGAGATTTTCGAAATCTCATAGACTTTGCTGGACATGTAATAAATTTGCATAAAAAAACGCATAAAAGAAACGCAAAAACGCGTAGTGTGAACTAGGCCTAAGACTTACCTAGAACGACGCGATTCACCGATTCCATCTTTGGGATTACATTTGCTTTGTGCTTTGATCAGAAGTTAATATTTAAATGCCCATCTCTGTTTTTTTATCCTAAGAACCATCTTTTTATAAGCATGAAACATTACTTACGAAAGAGTTCTAGGAATTTCTCCGCATGTTTGACAACATGCCGGTATTTTTGACACTGATTAGGCCCTAATGCTAAAAACTGTTCACTACTGCAGAGTAAAACCGTCCACAATTCATGCCGTTATTAACACCTTTCCACTAAAGACGTGGTCCTGATATTTCCTCATTGCTTGACATTCGTATGCTTGTACGGCGAGAAGCATCCGGCTAATAGGGAAATTGTGTCTTTCGATGTTTTAACCGGTCTTTTTTCAATTTTTCATCTTGTTATTTGCTGTAATGTTAATTTTCCACTTATAAGTGATAAAGCTTTGTGTCGATCCTACATACTCTGGGCAAGACGAGTTGACCTAGATTTATAAGTTTCAAAGGCAGAGTTTTCACATGATTGCAACTGCTTTGGTGCTTTCATAATTTAGGCTTTCTGGCTTATTTCAAAGATCTAACTTACTTGATAATACGGAGAGTCCCCGGGGGGCATTATGTGAATTGTATTATATTTGTGAGTTCAATTGTTTGCAATTAAGCTGATGCTGTTAAAGGGGAATGGCGGAAGGGTGTGTTGGGGGGGGTGGGGACTTCATTCTTGAATTAAAATGGTAGGAAGCATTCTCCAGTCATCCTGGTCAAATTGACTGAGCATTAATAAAGAGTAGCACATGCTCATCGGAGAAAGTTTTGGTCCGGTAGGCATTGTAGAGTTGGTGGGTATAGAAGATATTGGAGTTGGTGTGAATTTATTCACATGTCCAATTTCATTGGCCATGACAATGGTTTGTGATGGCAGGATGCGAGATGGAGAACAGCCTCTTACCCTGTGGCAGCCATAGCTCTTGTTTGATTAGCCAGCCTGGCATGAAGTGACGCTTGAGCCACATCGTAATGATGACATTGCGCCAGGTCGGCCAATCAAAAGTAGACAAGTGAGAGGTGGTACTCTCTTTTCACTGGAGTGGCTGATGGATTGGGACATGTGAATCAACAATCTGTACCAATTCTAGTATATATATATATATATATATATATATATATATATATATATATATATATATATATATATATATCTGCTTAAGATATAGACTTACTGTAAAGATTTCTCCCCAGCCAGACAAACCATCCGATATGTCCGATAATTCCTTCAATACTTACATCCTCATGAAATAGTTGTTACTACGATGACTATCTAATTGTAATCCCTGTTATCCATTTTTTTTTCTGCCTCTCTCTTCTGGCTCATAATGCAAAGTGCTGAGTAAGCACTTCCTTCCTAGGAATCATTAATTCCTAATTGGCCATATGGAAAGGGGTTGTTCTTTCTATGGATTGTCGGAATCACATTGGTCTTACAGAAATAGATCTGCTGGCAGAGAGATTCTACAGCCTGGGCCACAAGCATCACTTCGATGTCAGTCTACACCTTTAGCTATAGCATTAGGATTATGGTCAGTGGTCGAAAAGAATATCTGGATATATGGAGCTAATATCTTATCAGCACCCTACAAGCGGAGCGTATTGCGCCTGGGCCAGTACTATTGGATCCACATTTATGGAAAACTTTTTCCAAATGCCTTTTTATGGCCATTTTTCCCAACCACAGGTCTGTACTGGTATATATCTTGCTTTAAGTCACTAATCCTACTATATATATCAAACAGCCGCACCCTCATCGGCTGATGTGCAGTCTTTGACACATTTCGCTGTCTTTATATAGAGGTTGGTACTGTATTTGCTGGTGGATCTTCAGAGTTTCTAATGTTTAGGCTTTTGTTTTATTGAAATCTGGTGGACAAGCTGATTGATATTGCTATAAATGTGGACATGTGTATGTGTTTTCCGTAAGTTCAAACCTTGTATTGTGTATCAGAATCTATACTTAGCCATGGAAATTTGACCCTCGCAAACCGTAAAAGACTGGGGTCGGATATCTGATTTATATTACCATTATGTATGCAGAGAAGTTTGTCGATTTTGTATTATTTATAGCACTCTTATCGTTTCCCCCATAGTGAAATGCATGTGCTTCCAAAGTCTAAGTGCCAACAGAACAAATATTTTTAGTAATTAATTTCCAATCTCTTGAATTGTAATAGCCTCTCATACTATTACTACTGTGATCCATGAATGTTGGCAGCAGCTATTGAGCCTTGCAAAGCACACTGAGCACTTTGTTATTTCAAGAGCATTTCCATTCATGGGGCTAAACCCTGGCTGATCTATGGTGTATTGTGGGAAGCTTTGAAGTTACTCATATACTAAAGCTGGTCATACATATTAGATGGCTGCTGGCTGCTTCGGCTGATCATTTGGCCGACAGTGATCTTGTCTATTGCTCATAAGGTCAAGCCCCCCTGTGTTCCCAATGATTAACCTACCGGTTGATATCTTTGATGGTGACATCTTCAGGAGAACAATATGATCGGCAGTCCAAAATCAGACTTGCCTAATCGACATCTCCCCTTACGATCGGTTGTCTGGCGCCCACATTAGACTGTTGGCTGACAATAATCTAATTTGTAATGGAGGCCTAAAGCCATCTTTGACTATATGGTGGTCAGGGTAACATACACATTGTCTAAACTATACACAGTGACTTAATATCATAGGGAAAGCTGAAGCTTGTACACAAACTCTTTACTGCCGGATTATGAAGCCACATATGGTGGACCGCCATATGGTGTCTGGGACTATTTGTTCCCTAAAAAGAATACTTCCAAAAATCACTCTTTAGTATAACAGTAGATAGAACATCATTTTTAATTCTGTCAGATTCCTTATGAATTTATGAAACAAAAACCTCAATATAACAAATTCAATGGCCCATAGTAATCTGTGGTTGTTATAGAGGTATACAACATGGATCTATAATCCAGCCATGTGCAGGAGGCCCTAGTCTCTTATAACATTCCACCGTAATTCATCACACATAATTATAGCAGCCCGCCAAATGGAAATGTAGGTTTATCAACCCTCGCAAATTTACTGTCTATTTGTTCAGGCTGAGACTGAAAGTGTACCATGAAATCTGGTAACATTCTGTATGCTGCTTGTTATGCATCCAGTGCAGCAGCATCCAGGATAACACTTTTGCCATTTAGTTATTTGTTTATTGTGGCATCTTGAAAAAAGTGACACTGCCCAAATCAGTGAAATGGACATTTAATGTAGTGTATTGATCTGCACATAAATATATTTTCCACAGTGAGCAGAATTTATTGACATAACGATCTCAATTTAATTGCCTTTTCACCAAAAAAGCTGAGTCAGATGCTTCTGACTTTACTGCCGCTCTCCGTCTGTGACTTCATTTTATCTACCCTTCCGGTCAATATTCAGCTGTTGGATGTATATATATATATATATATATATATATATATATATATATATATATTTACTTTGCTGCAGTTCTCCTTATGTGACTTAATTTTATCTAACCTTCTGGTCTACATTCAGCTGTTGAATGTATATATATACTGTACTACACTCTCTGTCTGTGACTTCATTTTACCCATCCCTTAAAATTCAGGTGGATGCATACATGTATTCATATATTCAATATATATATATATATATATATATATATATATATATATATATATATATATATATATATATATATATATATATATATCAGACACCAAAAAACGTACAAATATTAATACAGATTTTAATCAATTATTAACATTTTTTGATATGTTAAAGTGAACCTGTCAGCAGGATTGTGCACAGTAACCTACACACAGTGTCAGGTCAGCACCGTTATACTGATTACAATGATACCTTGGTTGATGAAATTCATATTGTGGTTGTGGTTCGGGGGGTCTTCATGTGGTGCTCTGCTTAGGTATTCACCACAATGGCTTCTAACAGGTCCCTGATCCTTCAGTGATCTGCCCCCTAGTTTACATAATGAATATTATATATATATATATATATATATATATATATATATATATATATATATATATATCTTGGGAGAAAAACCTTCTGCAGGCAGGTGGCGACGGTGGCGCCTGCGCTACAGCCTGATTGCATATGTAATGTGTTTATAATTAATTTACTGTTCTCCTGATATTCCTAAAGAGAAAAAATCCATTTGAAACTGGCTATGGTGATCCGATAGCTGCTACAGCGCTTGTGGCGCCATCTTGCTAGAGAAAAAATATTAATTTCCTCTGCCAAGATGGCGCCACTGGCGTCTGCGCAGTAGCAGCTATCGGTTCACTGACCAGCACCACCGTGCAGGTGCACCTGGCGCCATTTCCAAATGTTTTTTTTTTTTAGAAATAATAGGAGAACAGCAAAGAAATTTATTATAAACACATTGCATATGTGATCAGGCTGCAGTGCATGCGCCACGGCCACCACCTGCCTGTGGAAGGTTTTTTTTCCAATTTACATATAATATTCACTATGTAAACTACCTGTCAGTGAGGGATCAGTCACCTGTCAGAAGCCATACACATGAATATGTAAGCAGAGCATCACATGAAGACCCCCCACAGTCCAAGCATGTCATTAACTCAAAATTGACAATAAAGATTAAACAACAACCACAAGACAGATTTCATCACCCAAGGTATCATGTTAATCAGTATAACGGCACTGACCTGACACTGTGTGTAGGTTACTGAGCACAATCCTGATGACAGGTTAACTTTAATAGAGGTTTCATGATCACTGCCAACCAATCTGTAACCAAGACACCAAGAACCACTAAGGCAACTTTTACTTTAAGAATTTTTCCCACTCATAAAGTAAAATAGTTGCTCAAACCAAGGCGAGAGGTTCAGGCTTTGAGTGCAGAAAAGAAAATTAATATGTATTCCTGACCACTTTTTTGCTTGCATTAAACGTCATAAATGAGGTCCTATATTGGTGCAGCTATATGGCATGGAGCACCATGAAAATCCCTCAGCCCCATAAGAAGCAGCAGTTCTATAAATGGTACATGGTGGGTATAAAGCCCTCCTACAGATTTTGCATTGGAGTCCAGGAGCTTCATGTTACACTTTTAGGGATCAGATTTTATCAATTATGATTTATTTGTGGTTTTGTGTACCAGTATGGAAAGTTAGCAGGATATTGATCATTAAAAGACCTGAAATATATTTATCTAGAAATCTACAGAAGTGTATATATGATACAAGAAGTTGATTAGCTTTTGCTGTTATACTGTTCACACTAAAAAAAAAATCCACAGTTAACAGTAATATTTGAAATCCTCACTACCGTGTAAGAGTTTCCAGCTACAATGTATTTCCAGTGCAAAATTAAAAGGATTTTCAACACTGCAGCCAATTTTAGTTCACATTTCGAAAAAAATACTTCTTCCATGATTATGATCTCGTGCTGAAATAAAACTAAAACGAGTGACTTTTTTTAGGAATATAAACTGGTAAGAATTCTGAACCATTGGTTGTTTGGTCAAAATAGTTTTATAACAGAAAAATATACAAAAAAAATGGAAAACCGTTTAATAAATAACTATTCGACAGAAATAGATAAATGTAATAAATATTTCATTTTTTTATCTGATTATACTTTTCGTTATGAAGCATGTTTGTTTTACGCTTATGTTTTTTTCTATCTAGTAGAATAAGTACAGTTTGGCCACAGTCACACGATCGTACTTTTTCTCGTCCAAGAAAATCGGTCCCGCTATGGTCATAATATAATTGGATTTTCTCAGATGAGGAAAAAAATTCTCCATCTCAGTCCGTGAAAACCGTACTGCAGTTGGATGTCATCCTAGTGTATTCAGATTTTTCCCCTGACTATCAGATGCTCCTGGCTTAGAAGTGGCAATGATGGAAATTTTTCTGAAGGCTGCAAAGGACCACTGAAAGAGTAGAGTTCAAGAGAAGGAGGACACATGCCAGTATGTGACCGACTTCTCCATATGACCATTTGGCCCTTAGGCTCGAGTATCAGATGCTACGGGCTTAGTAGTAGCAATGATAGAAATGGTTTTGAAGGCTGCAAAGGACCACTGAAAGTGTAGAGGTCAAGAGAATGAAGATACGTGTCAGTATGTGACTGACTTCTCCATATGACCATGTGGCCCTTAGACTTGAGTATCAGATACTTCTGGCTTAGTAGTGGCAATGATAGAAATGGTTTTGAAGGCTGCAAAGGACCACTGAAAGTGTAGAGGTCAAGAGAAGGAAGACACGTGTCAGTATGTGACCGACTTCTTCATATGACCATTTGGCCCGTAGACTTGAGTATCAGATGCTCCTGACTTAGTAGTGGCAATGATGGAAATGGTTTTGAAGGCTGCAGAGCACCACTGAAAGTGTAGAGGTCAAGAGAAGGAAGATACGTGTCAGTATGTGACTGACTTCTCCATATGACCATTTGGCCCTTAGACTTGTGTATCTGATACTTCTGGCTTAGTAGTGGCAATGATAGAAATGGTTCTGAAGGCTGTAAAAGGACCACTGAAAGTGTGGAGGTCAAGAGAAGGAGGACATGTGCCAGTATGTGACTGACTTCTCCATATGACCATTTGGCCCTAAGACTTGAGTATCAGATGCTTCTGGCTTAGTAGTGGCAATGATGGAAATGGTTCTGCAGGCTGTAAAAGGACCACTGAAAGTGTGGAGGTCAAGAGAAGGAGGACACGTGCCAGTATGTGACTGACTTCTCCATATGACCATTTGACCCTTAGACTCGAGTTTCAGATGCTTCTGGCTTAGTAGTGGCAATGATGGAAATGGTTCTGCAGGCTGCAAAGGACCACTGAAAGTGTAGAGGTCAAGAGAAGGAGGATATGTGCCAGTATGTGATCGACTTCTCCATATGACCATTTGGCTGATGGCTGGCTGACCAAGCTGTCACACTGAGCCTGCATCATGTGACCAAATAAAATCATTCTTACATTGGGCTTGTAGCAGATGGGGAGGTAAATCTGTCTTTTGCATAATGGTGTAATGTGGCATGGCTGTTCCCATGGGGAATGAAGGGTGAATGATCTTTGTTCTGTAATGGTATCTATCCTCAAAGCAGGGATGGGGGTTATTTAATCAATAATCAATACAAGTGGTAAACTAAATTCATTATCTGTCTTCCAAGGAGATGGACACTAATGTGATTTAATAAGTCATACTCTCTGCTCCTGTTAATGATTATGTTCTGGATTTTCGAAAGGAAACATCAGATGAACAGAATTTTAGTTTTATTTTTCCAGCTTTTAACGTCGGAGAATTGAGTTGGCTAATTATTGCTGTTTCAAATAGGATATTCCCCTCTGTGTCAAGGCTACTGACAGCAGATTTGGGCACAATTCTGCCACAATACAGTTTAGAATCAATGAACTGAGACTGCTATGTTACTAATTAGAGAAAGAAAGAAAAAGCAATGGCAAAACGGAAAGGCATTAAGAACTTTCCATTGACAAAATTGTTGGTTTCAGATCTGAATGCATGCATTATTGTATATAAAAGGTTGCAAATTGCTAGCGCGGAACAGAATATCAGAATCTCAATAGAATATATTAGGAAGTGGAGGCTGTAATTAAATACTCGTTTATTTTAGATATCAAATGTTACATTTTTTACAGGCCGTGTCATGATTGTTAGATAAGTGCTGTAAATAAATGAGCATTTAATGGCTAGATTGTAACTCGGATATTCTAGATTTCTTTTTTTTTCCTTTTACTCCAGACTTTTAGCAATTTTTCATCTTGAGTCTTGATGGAAGCTGAGAGCTATGAAAGGATCAGAAAAAGTAGGTTAATAAAGTCAACTAGACACACTTAACATTACCAACTGTAAATAATGACCCAGAAGTGTTCTCCGCACTATGAATAACTTGTTTATAAAGTGCTGGCAAGTTGGCAGCATGCTCATTGTAAGACGGATCCTTTGTAAGGACACAATGCCGGCACTAGTGAATGAAAAGCCATCAACACAGAAAAGAGTTTAGACGTACATCAATGAAAGAAAAATACATTTTCTCAAAGGCTTTCTATTTAAAAATAACAAATGTATACTTTTCTCTGATTTCTTTGAATATTCTATAGCTCCCTTATAATTGGGCAGCGCATTGATGCCTTAGCACTGGTGCCATGGCTTTAGTGCCAACGAGGGCATCATCGGCAATGTTTGTTCATTGTGTCTCTAATGGCTGTAAGTTATTTTTTAAAGGTCCCCATACACCATAGGTGACTGTCGGCCAATCGACGCTTCATCCAACTGTCCAACTGACATCCATCTAGGCTGTCTCTTCCATAGACAGTAGCACTAACTCGGCGGAGGACTCCTGTGTTCACTAGGAGAAAGCTGCCAACCGACATCTCTGCTGTTGGAAGTCCAAAATCAGATCCACTCGATTAACATTTCCCCCAACAATCATTTGGTCAGGGTTTCCTTAGACATACAGTGTTGGCCAAACCCATTGGTATCAGTAAGTGCGGCTGACATTAGTCTAATTATTATATAGGGCTTAAAGGTATTTTTTAGCTCTAGGCTCTAGCTAGTGACCTCACCGCAATTGTAAGATACTAATGGTGAAAGAATATTGGGCACTACATGGGTGGACTAAAATTTTTAAAGATACAGTAACATCAATTTAGACAGGACAGTTCAATCAGAAAAACCAATGGGTTTAGATCAGTGACCGTCCAAAAGTCCAATTGACTTCTCTCCCAATAATCAGTTGGTCAGGGTCCCCATATGCATACAGTGTCTGCCAAACCCATCGATATCAGCAAGTGTGGCTGACATTAGTCTTTTGCTTATGTAATACTCCAGGGTAACCTGAGTTCTAGACTCTAGCTAAAGGCCCCACTACAGTTTTAATAAAGCTTCAAAACTGGCTAAGGCTCCATTTACACTACAAGATTATGGTAAAAGGCTATCCCTAGAATCACATATTTCATGAATAATCTTGCAGTCTAAACAGGCTGCCAATCACCCAACAAATAAGCAAAATGTTCTTTTTTCAGGTAAAAAGATCTTGTGTGGCGTATCATTGTTCTTGTGTGATCAGCACTGCTCTACCAAGAATAACAGCAAACTTTTCACAGTGAACGACCTGCTAGAGATCATTCAGAGCACATTGTTAAGAGCAGTAGGCTTGATTAAAAAGATTATTATCTGATGATAAGCAAAAAAGTTGCAGATCAGCATTCATTTAGTGCTTCATCTAAGCGAACCTTAAGTGTTAATAGCTGTCTGGGTAGATAATTAGATAAGTAATTATTTAAAGGGATTTGCCAGCAGATTTTTCCTATTTCATCTGAGAGCAGCAAAATATAGGGCTCAGGACCCTGATTCTAGGGATGTGTCACGTATTAGGCTGTATGTTGTAGTTTCAATGCAGACAGTGTTTTATCAGCAGGAGGTTAACACTGCAAGACTACAGCTCACATGCAGAGCAGTCCAGCTAATCCGTGTAATCCCGCCCCCACCACTAAGTAGCAGCTTGCTTACAATGCACAGTGTACACAGGACGCTGCCAATCAGTGGGGTGGGCGAGTTTGTGTATAGAGCAGAAAACTTAGCTCTACTACATCTACATTAGTCAAAACAGGGATTCTATTAAAACTGCACCAAGCAGCCCTTTAAGTGTTACATCCCGGTATTAAGGCTTTCTTGCACTATATTATGCTCCTCTCAGATTATATAGCAACAAACTGCTGACAGATGTCCGGTGTTGGTTCTGTAATCAATACTAGATTTAGCTTTCGGATAAAAAATTGTATAAATCTTATAATCTGCCATATGTTAATTAACCCCTTCATGACCCAGCCTATTTTGGCCTTAATGACCTTGCCGTTTTTTGCAATTCTGACCAGTGTCCCTTTATGAGGTAATAACTCAGGAACGCTTCAACGGATCCTAGCGATTCTGAGACTGTTTTTTCGTGACATATTGGGCTTCATGTTAGTGGTAAATTTAGGTCGATAATTTCTGAGTTTATTTGTGAAAAAAACGGAAATTTGGCGAAAATTTTGAAAATTTCGCAATTTTCACATTTTGAATTTTTATTCTGTTAAACCAGAGAGTTATGTGACACAAAATAGTTAATAAATAACATTTCCCACATGTCTACTTTACATCAGCACAATTTTGGAAACAAATTTTTTTTTTGCTAGGAAGTTATAAGGGTTAAAATTTGACCAGTGATTTCTCATTTTTACAACAAAATTTACAAAACCATTTTTTTTAGGGACCACCTCATATTTGAAGTCAGTTTGAGGGTTCTATATGGCTGAAAATACCCCAAAGTGACACCATTCTAAAAACTGCACCCCTCAAGGTGCTCAAAACCACATTCAAGAAGTTTATTAACCCTTCAGGTGTTTCACAGCAGCAGAAGCAACATGGAAGGAAAAAATGAACATTTAACTTTTTAGTCACAAAAATGATCTTTTAGCAACAATTTTTTTATTTTCCCAAGGGTAAAAGGAAAAACTGGACCACGAACGATGTTGTCCAATTTGTCCTAAGTACGCTGATACCTCATATGTGGGGGTAAACCACTGTTTGGGCATACGGCAGGGCTTGGAAGGAAAGGAGCGCCATTTGACTTTTTGAATGAAAAATTGGCTCCAATCTTTAGCGGACACCATGTCGCGTTTGGAGAGCCCCCGTGTGCCTAAACATTGGAGCTCCACCACAAGTGACCCCATTTTGGAAACTAGACCCCCCAAGGAACTTATCTAGAAGCATAGTGAGCACTTTAAACCCCCAGGCGCTTCACAAATTGATCCGTAAAAATTAAACAGTACTTTTTTTTCACAAAAAAATTATTTTAGCCTCAATTTTTTCATTTTCACATGGGCAACAGGATAAAATGGATCCTAAAATTTGTTGGACAATTTCTCCTGAGTACACTGATACCTCACATGTGGGGGTAAACCACTGTTTGGGCACATGGTAAGGCTCGGAAGGGAAGGAGCGCCATTTGACTTTTTGAATGAAAAATGATCTCCATCGCTAGCAGAGACCATGTCACGTTTGGAGAGCCCCCGTGTGCCTAAACATTGGAGCGCTCCCACAAGTGACCCCATTTTGGAAAGTAGACCCCCCAAGGAACTTATCTAGAAGCATAGTGAGCACTTTAATCTCTCAGGTGCTTCACAAATTGATCCGTAAAAATTAAAAAGTACTTTTTTTTCACACAAAATTTCTTTTAGCCTCAATTTTTTCATTTTCACATGGGCAACAGGATAAAATGGATCCTAAAATTTGTTGGGCAATTTCTGCTGAGTATGTTGATACCTCATATGTGGGGGTAAACCACTGTTTGGGTGCACGGCAAGGCTCGGAAGGGGAGGCGTGCCATTTGACTTTTTGAATGGAAAATTAGCTCCAATCGTTAGCGAACACCATGTCGCGTTTGGAGAGCCCCTGTGTGCCTAAACATTGGAGCTCCCCTACACGTGACCCCATTTTGGAAACTAGACCCCCCAAGGAACTTATCTAGATGCATAGTGAGCACTTATAACCCCCAGGTGCTTCACAGAAGTTTATAACGCAGAGCCGTGAAAATAAAAAAATAATTTTTCTTTCCTCAAAAATGAGTTTTAGCCCAGGATTTTTTAATTTTCCAAGGGTAATAGGAGAAATTGGACCCCAAATGTTGTTGTCCAGTTTGTCCTGAGTACGATGATACCCCATATGTGGGGGTAAACTACTGTTTGGGCACACGGCAGGGCTCGGAAGGGAAGGCACGCCATTTGGCTTTTTGAATGGAAAATTAGCTCCAATCATTAGCGGACACCATGTCACGTTTGGAGAGCCCCTGTGTGCCTAAACATTGGAGCTCCCTAACAAGTGACCCCATTTTGGAAACTAGACCTCCCAAGGAACTAATCTAGATGTGTGGTGAGCACTTTGAACCCCCAAGTGCTTCACAGAAGTTTATAACGCAGAGCCGTGAAAATAATAAATGTGTTTCCTTTCCTCAAAAATATTTTTTTAGCCCAGAATTTTTTATTTTTGCAAGGGTAACAGGAGAAATTGGACCCCAAAAGTTGTTGTCCAGTTTCTCCTGAGTACGCTGATACCCCATATGTGGGGGTAAACCACTGTTTGGGCACATGCCGGGGCTCGGAAGGGAAGTAGTGACGTTTTGGAATGCAGACTTTGATGGAATGCTCTGCGGGCGTCACGTTGCATTTGCAGAGCCCCTGATGTGCCTAAACAGTAGGAACTCCCCACAAGTGACTCCATTTTGGAAACTAGACCCCGCAAGGAACTTATCTAGATGTGTGGTGAGCACTTTGAACCCCCAAGTGCTTCACAGAAGTTTATAACGCAGAGCCGTGAAAATAATAAATGTGTTTCCTTTCCTCAAAAATATTTTTTTAGCCCAGAATTTTTTATTTTTGCAAGGGTAACAGGAGAAATTGGACCTCAAAAGTTGTTGTCCAGTTTCTCCTGAGTACGCTGATACCCCATATGTGGGGGTAAACCACTGTTTGGGCACATGCCGGGGCTCGGAAGGGAAGTAGTGACGTTTTGGAATGCAGACTTTGATGGAATGCTCTGCGGGCGTCACGTTGCATTTGCAGAGCCCCTGATGTGCCTAAACAGTAGGAACTCCCCACAAGTGACTCCATTTTGGAAACTAGACCCCGCAAGGAACTTATCTAGATGTGTGGTGAGCACTTTGAACCCCCAAGTGCTTCACAGAAGTTTACAACACAGAGCCGTGAAAATAAAAAATCATTTTTCTTTCCTCAAAAAAGATGTTTTAGCAAGCAATTTTTTATTTTCACAAGGGTAACAGGAGAAATTGGGCCCCAATGTTTGTTGCCCAGTTTGTTGTGAGTACAGTGATACCCCATATGTGGGGGTAAACCACTGTTTGGGCGCACGTCAGGGCTCGGAAGGGAAGTAGTGACATTTGAAATGCAGACTTTGATGGAATGGTCTGCGGGCGTCACGTTGCATTTGCAGAGTCCCTGATGTGCCTAAACAGTAGAAACACCCCACAAGTGACCCTATTTTGGAAACTAGACCCCCCAAGGAACTTATCTAGATGTGTGATGAGCACATTCAACCCCCAAGTGCTTCACAGAAGTTTACAACGCAGAGCCGTGAAAATAAAAAATCATTTTTCTTTCCTCAAAAAAGATGTTTTAGCAAGCAATTTTTTATTTTCACAAGGGTAACAGGAGAAATTGGGCCCCAATGTTTGTTGCCCAGTTTGTTGTGAGTACAGTGATACCCCATATGTGGGGGTAAACCACTGTTTGGGCGCACGTCAGGGCTCGGAAGGGAAGTAGTGACATTTGAAATGCAGACTTTGATGGAATGGTCTGCGGGCGTCACGTTGCATTTGCAGAGCCCCTGATGTGCCTAAACAGTAGAAACACCCCACAAGTGACCCCATTTTGGAAACTAGACCCCCCAAGGAACTTATCTAGATGTGTGATGAGCACGTTCAACCTCCAAGTGCTTCACAGAAGTTTACAACGCAGAGCCGTGAAAATAAAAAATAATTCTTCTTTCCTCAAAAATTATGTCTTAGCAAGTAATTTTTTATTTTTGCAAGGGTAACAGGAGAAATTGGACCCCAACAGTTGTTGCCTAGTTTGTCCTGAGTACGCTGGTACCCCAAATGTGGGGGTAAACCACTGTTTGGGCACACGTCGGGGCTTGGAAGGGAGGGAGCACCATTTGACTTTTTGAATGCAAGATTGGCTGGAATCAATGGTGGCGCCATGTTGCGTTTGGAGACCCCTGATGTGCCCTAACAGTGGAAACCCCTCATTTCTAACTTCAACACTAACCCCAACACACCCCTAATCCTAATCCCAACTGTAGCCATAACCCTAATCCCAACCCTAACCCCAACACACCCCTAACCACAACCCTAACCCCAACACACCCGTAACCCTAATTCCAACCCTAGCCCTAATTCCAACCCTAACCCTAAGGGTATGTGCCCACGTAGCGGATTCGTGTGAGATTTTTCCGTACGACTTTTGAAAAATCTGCAAGTAAAAGGCACTGCGTTTTACCTGCGGATTTACAGCAGATTTCCAGTGTTTTTTTGTGCGGATTTCACCTGCGGATTCCTATTGAGGAACAGGTGTAAAACGCTGCAGAATCCGCACAAAGAATTGACATGCTGTGGAAAATACAACGCAGCGTTTCTGCACGGAATTTTCCGCACCATGGGCACAGCGGATTTGGTTTTCCATAGGTGTACACGGTACTGTAAACCTGATGGAAAACTGCTACGAATTCGCAGCGGCCAATCCGCTGCGGATCCGCGGCCGATCCGCTGCGGATCCGCGGCCGATCCGCTGCGGATCCGCGGCCGATCCGCTGCGGATCCGCTGCCAAATCCGCACATGCCATAACCCTAACCCTACCCGTAACCCTAACCCTAGTTCTAACCCTAACCCTAGTTCTAACCCTAACCACAGTGGGAAAAAAAAATAAAATATTTTCTTTATTTTATTATTGTCCCTATCTATGGGGGTGATAAAGGGGGGGGTTTATTTATTATTTTTTTTATTTTGATCGCTGTGGTAGAACCTACCACAGCGATCAAAATGTACCTGTAAGGAATCTGCCGGCCGGCGGGCGTACTGAGCATGCGCCCGCCATTTTGGAAGATGGCGGCGCCCAGCGAGGAGACGGCCGGACACCGGGAGGATCGGTAAGTATGAAGGGGTGGTGGGGGGGTGGATCTGAGCACAGGGGGGGTGATCGGAGGACGGGGGGAGCGGACAGCAGGACGGGGGAGCGGGCAGGAGCACGGGGCAGCGGAGCACAGGACGGAGGGGACCGGACCCCATAACGGAGCGGTGGGGGGGCGATCGGTGGGGTGGGGGGTGGTCACTTCAGGTTTTCCAGCCATGGCCGATGATATTGCAGCATCGGCCATGGCTGGATTGTAATATTTCACCTGTTTTTTAGGTGAAATATTACAAATCGCTCTGATTGGCAGTTTCACTTTCAACAGCCAATCAGAGCGATCGTAGCCACGGGGGGGTGAAGCCACCCCCCCTGGGCTGAAGTACTACTCCCCCTCTCCCTGCAGATCGGGTAAAATAGGAGTTAACCCCTTCACCCAATCTGCAGGGACGCGATCATTCCATGACGCCACATAGGCGTCATGGGTCGGATTGGCACGGGTTTTCATGACGCCTATGTGGCGTCATGGGTCGGGAAGGGGTTAAAGAGCACACACTAGATCAACTACTACCTCTTGTGCCGCCATTTGTGGTTTGTATTATTTTTAAGCTCATATTGTGCTATCAGATTACCTTGGTGTTAGGGGTCGAGTTCCCGCTTCTGCACAGGGGGAATCTCAGGCTGTCTCTGCTGCAATCTCCCATTCTTCTTCTGCCGCAGTGGAGCCTGCTCAGTAGAGACATCGGTCCCAGCGTCTTGCTCAGTCCCGCTCTGTACAAAGAGTTACTGCTGCTTCTCCGGCTTCTGCCATTGAAGTCAGTGCTGGGCAGCGGCGAACAGACACTTCTGGGACTAAGTCCTGCTTTTCTCGTTCTGAGCATGCCCTGAGTGAGATCTCTCAGTGGAGATTGAGGGTCACATGGTCAGACACTGCAGCTGAGTCCATTGGTCCTTTCAGGAAGGTCCTTTAAGTGCAAAGGCTAAGTCTTGCTTTGCACACACTGAGCATGCCCAGGGCAAGATCTCTCAGTGGAGATTTAGGGTCACATGCTCTGGTATGACAGTCTCTCATTGGTCCTTTTAGGAAGGTCTTTTACTTGCTGCAGCTATATAAGGCTCGCATGGCCGCACGGCCATGCGCTAGTGTACATTTGTATACGTGTGTTTGTTGTGAGTGCAAGTTGTTCATTAAATACCCCTACCCTATTGTATGAAAGATCGCGTAAGGTGTATGGCTGCTACGTAGCGCCCGACTAAACACTCCACGTGTTATACACAAGTCAGCGTCTATCGCTGTGACCGCCAGTGCGGCGCCATGCGCCAGTAGTGCGCTTCTTAACCCACGTCCGGGTACTAGTACCTACACACCCAGTTGCGGTGTGGTGAGCAAGTTATCTGAACGGACTTCTACCCTGAGTCTTGGGATTGAGTTCGCCGACTCCTTGCTTGCACTCATTTGTGCGGTATTGCGGACCTGTGGCTTAGCAGGGTTCGCTTCCACCGCCATATAGCGCCGCCATTTGCTAGCAGCGGGTTTTTACCTGCACGGTGGACCCCGGACTGTGAACGCACCAATATTATTACATCTTTTACTTGGTGCGTTCCGCCAGTCCTAACACTTGGCAATTGTTTTGTTGCTTGATTAGTTTAACTTAATGGGGTTGTCCACTACTAGGACAGCCCCTTCTTAAACTAAATGTTTGGCCCCGATAAAATAATAAAGCCTGTGCTCACCTCCTGTGCTGGTGCCATTCCCGCAGTGCCGTTACTCGCTCTTCCAGGGCTGTGATGCGGTGTTGTGACATGTGATGTCTGTGCCCAATCAGCGCTGGCGTTACTGGGTCCGCCTTCGGACAAACTGAACATGAAGAGAAAGCATGGGCTGCAACTGATCCCGGTCTTCCGCTCCATGTTCAGTTTGTCCTGATTGGATGCCGGGCATCACTCGTCATTCCACTGCATTACAGCCTCGGGACCAACGGCGTCAGCAAGGGAGGGGAGTACATGCTTTATTATTTTATTGGGGCCAGACATTAAGTTTAAGAAGGGGTTGTCCGAGTATTGGGCGACCCGTTTAAAGTATCACATTCAAATTACGCTTCTCATTGTGGGAGTAAGTTGTTACAACTAAATGCACCTCTCACAAAAAAGACAAAAAAAAAGAGAGAATAGCAGTGTCATATATAATTGTAAAACAGCACTCTAATTAAAGAGAGTATGTCAGCATAATTGAACTCCCCAAACTATTTATCTGCACATGTAGCTTTTTCAAAGAGAAGTCCAGCAATACCCTTACGTGGTCAGGTCGGCTCGTTCCTCCATTAGTGATAAATCAGTGTTCGAATTGATATGCAAACGAGGCTGCAGAACAAATTGTAGATCTGAAGCCTCTGTCACTGCAACTCTATTCCCTACCCAGCACTACCTCATCTTGCTTGACTGACTGCCTCTATGCCATGTGCCTTCAGGCAAAAGAGCTGTCTGTCAAGCAAGAAGAGGTAGCCTTGGGCGGGGAATAGAGCTGGAGTGGCAGAGGCTTCAGATCTACAAATAGCTGTCCAGCTTCATTTGCATATCAATTAAAACTGTGATCTCTCAGTCACAGAGAAACATACTGGCCAAGTAAAGATGTAGTGGCCTTTGTGGCTGGCCTACATGCACATTTAAATAGTTTGGGGTGTGAAATCTTGTTGACAGATTTACTTTAAATAGTGTATCACTTTCAAGGTGCTCTATAGGAAAACCTATACAATGTTTTTTTTTATGGTTTCATGAATGAAATTAAATATTTAATAGTGGGAATGAGCCGAAAATGTTCATGTTAGACAGGAGAATGTCATGCTCCTCATTGATACTCCGAATAACTATTATTAAGTTATAATTGACTAATATTTGTAATATTCGTAAATAAACTCATCCTCAAGCCTAATACTGTTATTACTAGAGCATTGTTCATCAGTTTCTGATTAGTAGTGGTGTCTTACTCTTACACAAGATTAATCTAACATTCATACTATCCTACCAAGATCACACACTGGGGGTGGCACAAGGGCTATGCAGTATAGACAGTTGCCTAGAGTGCCACCTATTAAAGAGGGGCACAATTTATGGATTTTGTAATAGAGCAATGTTATATTTTAACTGTTCTTTTACTCTAGTGATTGATGGAAAAAGTACAACAGGGAACAGTTAAGACAGATGATCAATTGTTCATTCAACAGCTATCATGCTGAACTTTAGGGACCGAGAAGGAGGAAGGGGGTGAATTTCGAGACCCCTGCCTTGGGCAGTAACAGAGATCTCCTGCCCTGATGCACACCACTCAATAATATCTTCCACTCAGCATGGAAGGAAAGCTTTTGAGAATACGAAGGGAAGATATTTCCATTCACTGTACTAATGTTTTAGGTAATGTACCTCCAATATCGGATGCAGATTTTTAACTTCCTTATATATTACCGTAGATATGATGTAGCTAATGTCCAGAGTACAATTCTGGCAAGAGGAAATCAGATCCAGATGGTGTGTACTGCTGTTTAGCAAGATGACACCTTAGCTAAATACACAAAAACAGGACTTGGAGGCTAGAAATGACTTAGATCTAACATTTTCCTATAAAACATGAACTAGAAGTATTCTGCTATTTTCGCTGTGAATGCTTCCGCCACAGTTTGCTGCGCACATAGGCGTAAATGTGGTTTCCACAAGCTGTCAAATTTAACATAACAGAAGATAACTTAAGAAAATCTATTTCCTGGTGAAAAATCTATTTCCTTATGGCTGTTTCACATGGTAATTTTCCATGCTTTATACGCTCGGTATTTTTGGTACAAAGCATCTAATTCTTTTACATCTACTCTCGCGACTGAGCTTAACAGAATTCGAGAACCTGAATAAGGTCAAAGTCGAGGCGCGCGCGCATTTTTAATTTGGAAAACATAAAGGACATATGTTTGATTGCCGTTTTCCTAACACTACAGGATGGTAGAATTTCATTTTCCCCCCCTGTAACATGAACAGCATTGAATATCCTTTACCTTAATGAGCACTGAAAATGTCAGCAAACCCGTGCACCTGGAAATGTTATTAATAGAGATACTAAGGCAAAAACGGATGACTTTATTATGGCACTTACCACTGCAGATAGCATCCAGCAACTTGCTAAAATCTCGGAATTTGCGCCAACCTCCATATAATATTTGTACTCCACCAAATTAGAGTAGTATTTTATTATCTTAAAACTGCCAATTTAGTCCCATAAAATAAAAGTACTGGAATTACTCCTATTAATACTGCTTGTTGCCGGTATGACTTGTACAATGTGATTATCAGCTTGTGTTCAGGAGCAGACCATGAAGTTCAGATTGTGTAGACTTCTTAGGGTACCGTCACACATTGAAATTTTCATCGCTGCGACGGCACGATTCGTGTCGTCGCAGCGTCGTATGATCATCGCTCCAGCGTCGTAGACTGCGGTCACACGTTGCAATCACGGCGCTGGAGCGATGCCGAAGTCCCCGGGTAACCAGGGTAAACATCGGGTAACTAAGCGCAGGGCCGCGCTTAGTAACCCGATGTTTACCCTGGTTACCAGCGTAAACGTAAAAAAACAAACAGTACATACTCACCCGTCGGTGTCCTTCAGGTCCCTTGCCGTCTGCTTCCTGCTCTGAGTGCAGCCGTACAGTGAGAGCAGACGGTAGACCGCTGCGCTCTGCTCTCACTTTCCGGCCGGCACTCAGAGCAGGAAGCAGACGGCAAGGGACCTGAAGGACACCGACGGGTGAGTATGTACGGTTTGTTTTTTTACGTTTACGCTTGTAACCAGGGTAAACATCGGGTTACTAAGCGCGGCCCTGCGCTTAGTTACCCGATGTTTACCCTGGTTACAAGCGAAGACATTGCTGGATCGCTGTCATACACAACGATCCAGCGATGTCAGCGGGTGATCAAGCGACGAAAGAAAGTTCCAAACGATCTGCTACGACGTACGATTCTCAGCAGGGTGTCTGATCGCAGTAGCGTGTCAGACACAGCGATATCGTAACGATATCGCTAGAACATCACGAATCGTAACGTCGTAGCGATGAAAATTTCAATGTGTGACGGTACCCTTACAGTATCGGGCTACTGACAACACTCTACATTTAAAGACGTTGTTTACTTTATGTTTATCATTGATGACCTATCCTTAGCGAAGGCCATCAATGTCTGATTGGCGGGGTCCGGCTCCCAACATCCCCACCAATCAGCTGTTATTGGAAATACTCACTTGAGGAGCTGCTCCGCCTTCTGATAGTGGCCACTTGATACTACACATCCACCTCCTATTGATTTGAATAGGAGGCGGACGTGTAGTACCCTGCCTCGGCCACTATCAGAAGACGGCCAGCTTCGCGAGGGAGTATTTCTGGCCGCTGCAGACACCAATGATTCATGTGGGTGTCGGACCCTGACCAATCAGACACTGATGATCCTAAGGATGGGTCATCAATGACAAACATGCTAGTAAACAACCTCATTAAACATAGACTGATCAGACATTGACAGGTCATCAATGCTAAAGTTGTGGACGGCCTCTTTAAGCTGTAGCTAGTACTTTATAGAGGTTTTCTGTATGTCTGTAGATAAGACGTTCCTAGCCAGGCACATACTGTACATCGGTTTGTGGTCTGATCAGCAATTGGTCTTTACATAATCACATGCTGGTCTATAGATGCAATAGGAACATTAATCCATATATGCAGGAATATATCTAACCCATATAGAAACCTATGTGTGTATATTGGGTTAAACTGTTGGTTCTAATAGGCGTTGTATGTATGTGTATATATGCAGTAGTCGCCATATGCCGTATTGTGTTATAATTTGGTAAGGTTTTGCATTAGGATATAGGGAGCCAGCACGGTTATTGATAACTATTAAGACGCAGTATTCATATTGATCTCTATGAATATCACACTTAGGTTAGGTTCACATGAGCATATAAAAAAATTGTTCAACGTTTCATCCAGAAAAGTGGGCCAATTTTTTACTAACTTGTCATCTGTATACAATCTGTTTTTTTACATCATTATTAATCATTTACAGTTACAGTCCGAGTGCTGTCTGTTTTTCATGGACCGCATTCAGACCGAAAATATAATTGTGTGACTGAGCCATTATATTCAGTAGGAGTCTGCATAACTTGGATATGCATTATTTTACAGTGGTCATTTTGCCTCCACTGCTCCCGAAGAGTGATGTGACATTGTTGAGTCACCTGCCGGCTGCCCATTGGCTGCAATTTATTAATATTCCATCAGTCAATCAGGGTAGACATCCACATTAATGAAAAAGAAAATTGCTGCAGTCGGCACGACAAGTCACATCACTCTATGGAGACAGTGGCGTCAACTTCACCGGAACGGCGCTGCTGCCGGAGTTGAGTGTGCTGTACACTCTTTTTATTCTAATTAGCATCCTGAATTGATTAAGCTGAGGTTGTCCAGTAGAGGACGACCCCTCTAAGACTACATTCACCTGTCCAGTAATCACCTGTTAGAACGGATCCAGCAGAGATCGGTTGAAAAATAAAGTTGTGTAGACGCAACTTTTTTGTCCTTCTAAAAAAACTGATTTCAACTAGATGCGTTTGAAGTCTATGGAAAATGGATCTGTTATATAGCCATCCTGTTTTCTTTCATTTGTAGCGGATCAGTTTTTTGCTTACTGGACCGGGATTTTTTGCTTAGCACCTTTTATGTTCTTTACTAAGGGGCGTTCCTCATAGTGTAATAATGCGGAGCAGCCGAAATACACCCCCCTCGTAGAATCCCGTAAGCCATTTTTTGAAGACCATAAGAAATAGCACTATCCAAAAAGACCCATATCTGTAGAACCATATGTCAGATTGAAAAAAAAAAGCAGATTGCTCATGAATAAGTTATAAGGAAAAAAAGCCTATTTTTGACCCAACAAGACCTTTTTAAGTATTTCGAAATGGATAGCATTGGGCATAAGCAAAATAACCATGTGTACATGAGTATGGTACATAAAGGATAAGTCCATATGGGGCGCCAACTACAACAGAAGAAAAAACTCGATTGTGATATATTTCACCCAATGACACAAAAATGGGGAAATATGCAATGAAAATCTTGTGCAAGAATCGATGATGCAGAATAGAGTCCACACTGCGGGTCAGCAGTGTGTAGATAATTGCTGAAACTTCTTTACTTTCCTAGCTGTATAATTCCCAGTGGATTTTTCTACCTGCAAAATCTAGATGTAAATTCTGCCCATCATCCTCGTCATGTGAACACATCCGTAGAGTTTCATCTATGAAATAAAGTTGTGATGTAAGTAAAATTGCTGTTACATTGTTGCATTTTGCTTACACGTCTGCAGTCTACACAACGTGCACATCCAATACTTTCTATCCATGTGTTGTCCTCACCTCCCCCAATCACCTTATGTCCCTCCTATGCCAATTTGCAACAGCTCCATAAATCAGCAGCCCTAAGGGACCCAAACCATGATGCATAACAGTGCGACGCTCAACCACTAGATGTAGATGAATATATAAGATATATTGCAGGAAACATTTTTAACCTTTTTAAAAAGAATCTGGGGGAAAAAAAATGTGTTCTTCACCTACACTTTGTAGTTATACAGATACTAAAGGCTTTTATAGCAAGTTATCAGTATAGCGTCCATGCAATGCTCTGAAATATATGTATATGTGTGTGTATATATATATATATATATATATATATATATATATATATATAAAATCACTGATCGTAATATAGATTCCTTCCTATTAGCAGACAGTGGGGCCATCTGCTGGAATATGTGTGTAATCATTTTGACTATAGAGGAATTGATCATATAATGGGGCTAACATAAAAAAATGAAGATCTATGACATTTCAGACGATTTTCTATCTCTTTGACAAGTCTATTTCTCATCAGCAGTTCTACGTTAGATATCAAGCATCTACAGAACATATCTCAGGTATTCTTCCCAATATCTGCTGAAGAATGGCGCTTGTACGCTATATTTTCAATTTTTCAATTCTTATTCGAAACCCATTGATTTAACTGCAAGTATGGCTCGCATGGTGGACATTTATTTTCTGGATTTCAGATCTCCTTGCTTAAAAGGGGTTGTCCGGCTTTATGTTACAAGCCTGCAGTTGCTCTATGTAACTGCAGACTTGTGAATCCTCATATTGCACGCAGTGACGATTTGCCGGTACTGGGAGTTGGTGGTCAAGTATACAATTTGCCTGTTTCCGGTCACATTCCAACTAGACAGGTCCAGGCTTGTTCAATACACTTGCATGAAGTGAGGCAGTGCCCTTCTAGTCGGCATGCGATCGCATGTATGCAAATCACATACTAATGGTCACGCTCCCCCTGTTGCCAGCACCGAAGAATCCTTACAGCACGCAATTTGAGGATTCACAAGTCTGCAGTTACATAGAGCAACTGCAGACTTGTAACATAAGGCTGGGAAGCCCCTTTAAGATCATCCTAGTCCCAACCCTTGAATCTCTGACAATTTTTAGTTTACTTGCTTATATAGCACCTTTAAGTCCACAGCGCTTTACAGACATCATCACCATCGTCCCCGTCTGACATATTGCACTAATTTTCTGACAAGTCAAGAAAATATTAAAATTGGAGAATTATTTAAATACGACCACAAGTATGTCAAACTTGATCTTTTTTTAAGGATGATCCCATCAAAACCAAAAAGAAGCTGAGTTATTTGGTCTTTGAACCCTCAGATTTGGCAATTCATATATGAGGACAAATTGAAATGATACTTGGAATTGGGTCTGGCTACAGAATTGGCCATAAAAGTTGGTAGAATTGATCCGACATGTCTTCTGCTCACATTAAATTAGTGTTTCGTACTTCCTGAAGAATCACTCGAGAGATCAATTACCTTTTGACGACTTTCTACCACTTGGTTTTACACTATCTATCTGGCCTTATAGTAGAGGGGACGGTGATTACAGCAGCAATAATCTAAGGACAAGGCTTTAAATGGAGCCCTTTCTAAATGTCATGAAATCCCTTACTTGAGGATCTGTCATCGATACAATAATTCTATGTAGGGGAACGATACAATTATTTTTCTAAGAGGAATATGCATATTTTTGTGATAAGGCAAAATTAGAACTTCAATGTGAAAAAGCAATAGATGAAGTCACATCTAACATCAGCTCAGCCAATTCATCTGACCGGCTGACTAAGCGCTTCTGAAATTATATTTTCTAATTTAACTTGGCTGTTTCTCAAAAACATTATCGTCTGGAGGATTCGAGGCTATAAATCTTCCATGCCGAGAACATAAAACTGTGTTTGCCGACATGGCTTGTGCAAAACGTAATCTGAATGTTAGAAATATTTACATTATACAATATCATAGTAATCAAGTATTCACTGTATATAGAAAGGAAAGTGTTAGAAAGCTCTCATTCACGAGTCACATTTGGTTCAGCTTCTCCACCTCCTCCGTTCCATTTTATGGAATTGCCTCTGATGCCGTTCTTCACCTTGTTCCCACATTTGGCTGAACGTGTACATTCCCATCCGGAGTGACACATTGGGACAGGGAGCCAAAAAAGGAGAGTTGCGGTTTTCGAAGACAGCTTTGTAATGACGGAGATCAGAGAAGCCTCAGGTCATTGCTGATTAACCCCTTGTTCCCTGCAATCAATACCGGTTGAGGTGTGAAGCGGGAACACAAAGGAGGAGCCTTTGGTAGTTTACACACAGGCAATCATTGATCCTTAAGCCCTGGGGCTATCTGTAAAGTTGCAAATATTATGCACATATTCGACATGCTCAGGACAATCCATAATATAAAGTCAGAGCAGTATATATTATGGTGAAGGGCATGAAAAAAATGAAGAGATCGTTTTGTTGCATCTGATATTAATAGAAAGAATAAATTATTAAAGGAATGTATATTTTGGGGATATACCTTAAAGGTGTACTCCAGAGATAAAAATATTTGTCAAACCATATCTTGACCTACTATAAATGATCATGTCCCTCTTTCAGCTCATGTTTAACTTTATATAATTTTACTATTAGTCATTGTGACTTCACATCACAACACTGCTGCTGCTCCTGAGTGCTCTCTCCTTTTATCATGCTCCTTATGCAAGCCAGCCCCCTGACTTATCATAGGCTATATGTGGGTTTGACGTCACCCCTCTCAGTCACTCTACCGTCTGTGCTATACTGCCCTACTTATGTGTAATATAAGACCTGCGAAGGAGCGAAGTAATGTTGTTATTTTTTATTTTTGGGTGAAACAAAAAAACAGGAAATGCATGTGTAGATGTGAATCCATCCTCACCTCCATACTTTCTAATGACCTCAATGTAACCATGCTTTAAAAAAATGCAATGTGTCCAAGTTTAAGTGTATTGCCTAAAAAAAATAGAAGCCAATTATTTTGATTATGAAGAAATGAAGTTTGCAGAAGTGAACTTACTAATTGTCATTTGGAATTACACTTGTAGTTTCTTAAACGCGGAAACAGTAAAATATGAAACATTAGCGGAGCACGCATTCATTGAGATACAATCCTATTGACTTTGAAATATTTATAACATCATTGAAATGTCATGCTTCAGGTTATTCACTCACAGACAAAACAACTTGTTTACCAAAGAAATAATCTATGAGCTTAAAACATAATTTTCTACTGCAGTCATAAAGGCCACATGCTATTGTGGTAATAAAGACTATGATGTACTGACGTGACTTTAGGGCTGCCACCTGGCACATGAACAACCTGCAATGTTCCTTTACTGAGGCCTTGAGATATAATTAGGGGAAATTCAACGTGAAGTGAAATCACTCAAATACCTATTTAAAGAGAAACCAAACATTCTTTCTTCAAATCTAATAAAAAAGTTTCATTTATCGGTTGTGCTGCAGCCATTATGTCTCTTCACATATTCTAAAACATATTTCGATGCTCAATATTTCTATGTCAGGATGATAATTAGGTCAATAATAGTCAATGTAATGATGGATTGTAACATGGGCAGATCCCCCTCCTACACAATAGAGTGGCTAACCACTGACTTATAAAATACCATAATAAGCTTTATTAAATTGACAAACAAGATCAGATAAGACATAATGCAATACAAAATAAAGGGGAAGTCAGTGGTATTTTTGTTACTCCTATTTTTTCTTGAGGTCATGAGTTTTTGTCATGAGTACTCCACTTTGGTAATACTTTACGTGTTGGGGGAGCTATACCATAACATTTTCTCAGCCTTTATATGTAGACTGTGCTTTTTGATTATTGTTTTTGACAATAGAGTTGTTACTGCTGTTTACAACAGATTAACCATGATAGGAAAAATATTATTATTATGTCTCATTTGGAATAATCTGTATACTGTAGGATTGTTGACATCTTTTATAGGAATGGTGGTCGTCAATGTGGCTTTTAAAGGAATGTAGCCTTTAGCGAGATATTCCTATCTCAAACAAATGTATCATATCCCCAGTATGTGCCATGATGTCTGTTACATGCAGTTTCCACCGCTGGGTCAAGATTCTATTTAGAGAATGGAGCGCAACGTGCGCCACTAGAAGTGAGTAGAGTGGACTACGCATATGGCCACTTCTCCATTCATGACCTCGCAAGACAAAGCCACTGTTTTGAGATAGATAAGAGTGTTTGTGATAGTATCCAGTACATTTAGTATATATTCAAGATTTGAATACCCCTTTAAGAATGAACTGGATCTATTACAAGGACCAATTCACACGATTACTCCTTTCTGAGGGATGCTAGGGGATGCAATTCCAGTCACCATCTAGTCAACCAGCTATTGTGAACCAGCCCTAAGAACTGGAAAAAATGTTTTTCCTAGTGTTAAACAGAGAATTCGTGGAAGTTAAGGGGACAGTTGATTGACTGCACTTGTCAGCTTTAATATTGCTCCCTAAATGTCCCTATACACACTAGAATAATATCATCCGAATCCGCCAATATTGATGGGTTCGGCTGATGGTCTAATGTATATGGAGGCGCTGACCAACCAATGGTCGGGAGTGATGTTGATCATGCATGTCCGATTTCAGATTGCTGGCGGCATTGGCCTCCCAGAGATAAGTCCATCTGTTGAGATGACATATCAACGGCAGCTTTTTCATAGAGAACACAGGAGAGCTTGGCCGAGTGACTGCTCCTCTCTATGGGAGAGTCAGCTGAGATCACTGCCAGCTGACAGCCATCTAATATGTCTCAACAGCTTTAATTTAATGGAAATTTCTGTCAATACTACTTACAGCTACTACTGTATAAGTAATAACAAAGTTGATATTTGTCGAGATCCATCACTCAATGATATGATAATTAGTTCTCATAGTTTTTCACATGATCTATTGTTACGATTGATAAATCCAATGTTAAATATTCACCTTTCTTTTCTTAGGGTAATCAGGAAGCTACAGCACCTCCCGATACAATGGCTCAACCCTATGCCTCTGCTCAGTTTGCTCCACCCCAAAATGGTATTCCGGCTGAATACACAACTCCACATCCTCACCCAGCTCCAGACTACACAGGACAGTCCACAGTTCCCGAGCACACGTTAAGTATCTACACCCCGGCGCCGACACACTCTGAACAGAGTGCTACGGATTCAAATGCACAAACTGTCTCTGGCACAGCAACAGTAAGTCAATACCAAATTATAGCATGTAGTGTCAATGCAATATTATATTTTATATGCTTTCTTATTTGGTCTGGCCTTCTTTATGTTCCTTAATGGGATACCTACTAAATGATATGATTATGAATCAAAATACTGTTTGATAGAATTGGAAAAAGAAAAACATGTTCCCCAACAATAGTATTTTTATACAAAATGGAAGGTAGCAAAAATAGAAAATTATGAGGCTGGCAAAGCAAGGATTCGCTAGATGACTCAGTGCTAAGGTATCACAAAACTGCTACTGCCACAAGACAAAAGCTGCTGCCGTTCAGCTGGACTAAAAAATTCACTTTAAGCCGTTCAAGTAGATCTTGTCTTGGGTTTCATGACATGAAGGTACAGGAGAAGGCAGCTTTCCAAACTTCTGTTTTTATTTATGAAAATGAAAGATCTTGTAAACTTTCCAAGGTCTGTTTTAATAGAAACTGCAACTGACAACTCATGTAAAGACATCAGGTTTTTTATATATTTTTTCAGTTTATATACAGGGTTTTAGATGTTTTCACCTAAATTTAACCATTTCAGGCTATAATGACCCATTTCGATAACTCTGAAATTTACTCTATATAAAAACAGCTTCATTAAAATGTGTTTGTTTAGTTGGGTAGTGGATAATTATTACCTGAAAATTTAGGGTCACTTGAAGGCAGCTTTCACAGTACCATAATTCAACCTCATTTTAGTGTCCCTATTACAGCCCCAGTGCTTTTTTGCCATCATACTGAACCAGTCCTAAATGACCATAAGATCCGATTGTGATCTTGGCCCAATTAACTAGAAATGGAGATGATCAAGAGAGCTGAGGTGAATAAACACCTGTCATCCGAAAATAGCTTGAAAAATGTGCAGTGAGGATCATGAGTGTACAGAGAAATCATGGGAATATATAGCAGATGACTTAATTGGTCCCCCCAAAAAAAATATTTGGCAAGGTCACAGATGAGCATTTCTCCCAACTTTCAAGTACCTAGAAACTAATTTTGCTTCTGTTGAAATCCCTTAGCGTTTCCAAGCACTAAAATACCCCTTTCATGGCCGCAATAAGGAATGCTGCCAACAAAAGTGCTCCCCTAAACACAGTATGATACTCCCACAATTAATTACTCCACAGTACCCTCCACATGCACAAAATGATGACTCTACTCCACCCACAAAGTATGATACCCCACAGTGACCCCAATAAAGTCTATGGGGATGCACAGTAGGATGGCTATGACACTGACCTCCCTCTCATTTTGAGCCCCCCACAGACCTCCACACAATAAAATGGCAACCACACAGCCTTCCATGCAGTTTGATGGCCTCCACTTCCCTCCACTTAGTATGATTGACCACACACAACAATCCACACTGTATAATGGCCCCCATGCAGTTCTCCAAACAGTATAATAGCCACAGCATTGCCTCCAAACAGTACAATCGCCCTCATATAGCCCTCCAAACAGTAAAATGGCCCCCACATAGCTCTCTACATAGTATAATGTACCCCAAATAGCTTTTCAAATAGTATAATGGCTCTCACATAGTCTTTCATGACTATAATGGGCCCCCACATAGTCCTTCGAAAAGAATAATGGCCTCACATAGCCCTACAAATAGTATTATGGCCCCCACATAGCCATCTCTCCCCATTCCCCCGCTGCTCTGGTCTAAGCAGTGTTTGGAGTGAAGCTTTCCACAGCTCTGAACATCAGGCTCGACGTAGTGATGTCATAGCGCCTGCTGCACTAAGAAGTCAGATGAACAGGGAGAAAGATAGAGGAGGCCTGTTCTATCATTACTGTCAACTGTATCTGCATCCAGGATGCAGATATTGTTGAAAATGGCATGCTGGGCGGTGTGTGTGTGGGGCCCAGTGCCCACAATGGCATTGGACCCCCCAGCTCCCGTGTCCCATAGTGTCCACATGGTCTGCCGCTATTAGCGATATGCCACTGGTGAGGAGTGCAACAAGGCAGCTAGTTTTTGTCATGTGACAAAGGCCATTGGGAAGTCGTGACTTAAGTTGGGAAGTTTTATGTATAAACCCCCCACTCTTCTGAAAAGGGTTATAGAGTTTGAGAAAAAGAAAATTAAAAACAGAATCTAATGCCGATATTTCAGCAGTCCTCCCAGACTTTACTTACATTTTGTCAGCATTTTACAAGGCGTACCGTAGACATCATGGCTCATGAGTGGTGATGTTTTTTTTCTGGATAGCCCCTCTAACTGCTACTTATTTCTACTACTTCCATATAAGAGAAAATTCTTCCAAGGTTTCATTTTTCTTCACATAGCAGTCAGTTTTTCTCTTACTAACATCATCTGTTTGATATGTTAAATATCTTTCCTTAATTTATTTTACTGATAAAGACAGAGTCCTAATTCCTTGTGCTTTGGTGACTGCAGGATTGAAATGTCTTTTTTAAGCACCAGGTATTAAGACAGCGGGGGGTAATGCAGCATAAAAGAAGTCACCTTAAATCACAGCAAAGCATCTTTTCTTGTCATTGCCTTTGGTATTTGCTTTCTATGCAACTTACCTTTGTAAAGTCGCATTTCATATTTTGACTCAGCAGATGCATTTTTTTCTGAGCTGATGCTGGCGATTTATTTTACCTTATTATTTCCTTATCTGTTGTGAATGGAGCTGATAGTCGATGAAAGAAAACATATTGTCTAGTAGAAGTCGTAGTTCTGCATTCCTTGTAAAATGTCCAAGTGGAGCAGTCAGAAAACAAATGTTCTATGCATTGTCTGCCTGTCTGTATCACTACATTCCCAAAATAATGCAGGATAAAATGTCTTCTCCTAAAAAAGAAACTGTACCCGGACTGGCATTGCAATGTAGAAGAATACAAAGGACGACCGTGCAGTATTTAGTCTGTTCAATCAATGCAGTTTTTTTTTATTAGATCATTTTTTATAAAACATTTTGAAAAATACAATACAATTAAACTCCAGACATTATCCCCCCTAACTCCCCATCCGACACCAATGTCCATATGCTGCTGTGAGAGAAGAATACAAAGATACCGGTAGGGATGGACTGGGAGTAAAATTTAGCTCTGGCATTTGAAAGCAGTTAGGCCCATGTTGTTCCTCCTTCTGATGTTCCATCTCAACTGCGCCCTGAGGACACTGATACTGTTAACTGCATAGCAGACAATGCTGCCAACAACTGGACCACCTCATCTGGCATTTGCCAAAATTGCCAGATGGACAGTCTGGCCCTGGATACCAGTATAAACATTGGCAAATACATAAAAGTAACATCCCATCAAAATAGTAATGGCACTTATGATAACATATACAGTATTTATGAAGAGAGTCACCCACTCCGTTCATAGTTCACAACATTCGTAAGAGTACTCTAGATCACATTAAAGTCAGGGGGGCTAGGTTTGGTCTATCCAGCTAGAATGCCTATAAATCTTCAAATTTCTGATCTGTCCCCCTTTTTTGGTAAATATATTTCTCAAGGCTTATAGTATAATTCAACCCTGTTATTACCTCCCAACAACCAGAGAGTTAGGATTTTTCCAATATGAAGCTATACTTCTCAGGTCTTGATATAGTGTATGTGCAATAGCCAGTCGGATTTCAGCTGTGTAACCAATAACGCAAGTGAAGGGTTCCAAAAAGATCTGACAATCGAACACTGAGTTTATAAGATCTATCACGTCTCTCCAATACCTTCGAAGACCTGGGCAGTTCCACAATAGATGTATTAAATCTGCGTCCTTCATATTATATTTCCAGCATCGTGAGTGCAGATTTATTCCCATTTTATTCAAGGGAAAAGTTGTCCAATATGCCCTGTGAACTAAGAATAAATGAGAGAGTTTATGTGGCTTGCTAACAGACACCATATGAACATCCTGCTCTACATCATCCCATGTCTCGTCATTTAAGGGGCCAACATCTTTCTCCCATCTCTCTTTTTGGGGACAGGCTCCCACTCTCAGTCTAGATTTCTATAAACATTTATAACTCAAAGAAATTGCCCGTTTTGTGTCTCCCTTAGTCACCACCATATCCAGGATAGGGGCAGACACCATTGGGGTCAATATAATAGGTTTGGCTTGAACTGTACAGACGTGTCTTAATTGTAAATATTGGAATACTGTTCAGCAAACCAATTCTTGCATGAGCATCTCAAATATTTTAAAATATCCCTGACTTTATAATTGAGTTATTGTGCATATTCCTTTTCTTTCCCAAATATCAAACCCTGTTACTTTATCAAGTTCCAAGTGTTTTAGTTTTTCAAAATTAATGAGTACTTAGAGACACCTTCTATTCTAAATAGATCTTTGGCTTTTTTCCAAATTCTATCCATGCCAAGCATTGTCACAGAAGTAGGTTTTAGTGCCATCACAAATTTCCCAGAGTCTAACATTTGGACTAGATTATAACCCTTTAACACTTGCCTCAACATAGTCATTGAGGAGGTAGGTGCTACATTTTTCCTGCTCCAGATGTTGTAATTGCGTAGAAATATAGTATAGAAGGGGATCTGATGTTGACAAATGACCATTAGTTTTGGGCTGATTCAAAGTTTGTAACTTAATCCTAGGAATCCCCTTCTTCCATATCCCCAAAATACTGTCATTTTTTTGGAAAATACACCTACGCAGCCAGATTGGACCTTTATGCAGAATGTAGAGGTCTTACGACATAAGAACCATTTTAATTAGGTTCCCCTTATTACAGACAATAGGAGTTTACACCAAGCATTGTTTTGATGTTGGAATCTGAGTAGCATTGGTAAGATATTTATGGTTCCATAGTATGTTATTCTTTCACTGATTGGAATTCCCAAATGCTCAAATGACGCGACTATTTTTAGTTGACCTCAAAGTTCTTTATATGCATGTGGCTTCGGGCCTACGATCATAAGAGAAGATTTACCCCAATTAATTGTGGGACCTCTAATGGTTCCAAAGTGATTTATTATTTAGATTGCCTCCCTTATTGTATTGGGCCAATCATTTAGAAATAGTAGCATATCATCCACATAACGGGTGACTTTTTCAGTTAAAGAACCATATTTAAACCCCTTCACCCCATGCTGGGAGTTGAGGGTCTTTATCTTGCTTAGGGATAACTACAATACTGGCTTTATTCATAGAGGGTGGAAGCCTACGATCTTCCAGTGCGTTATTAAGAACATATAGTAACTGAGGCACTAATATGCCACTGAATTGCTTAAATACTTCTCCCGACAATCCATTTGTCCCCAGGGATTTATTGTTGGCCATCGAGTTCAATGCAATTTCAAGCTTATTTACATTAAGGGGAGCATCTAACAAATAAATATATTCTGCTTTCAGTTTAGGCAAATTAAGTGGGGCTAAAAAGGCCTATAAGTCTTCTGCAGATGGAGATACTCTAGATTCTTAAAGAGTTGTAAAAAACAAATGAAGAACCGTTAAGATGTCCAAGGATGTTTGTACCAATATTACCAATATTCCATCCTTCCCTTCATCTCTATAATAAAATACATTACATACATGCAGTAAACAACTAGCCTTCTTCCCCTCTTCAAAATATTTTCATGCATATGTTAGGCTAGCTGGTGTTCAACCTATTTTAAGCCAACTTGATGATTTGTTCAAATTCTCTGGAGGCATTCTTAATCCCACCCACCTCTTTAATTAGAAGACCTCTTAGAAAGGCCCCCATATCGCTTTTGAAGAATTCACCTAGAAAATGCAGGAGCTCGCTAGGTTTAGAAAAAATGGTAAGCCAATAAGCATTAAATTGCCAGAGTGGAGTCATTTCACGATCTTGTGGGCTATATTGAATAGTTTGCTTAATTGGCACATGATCCAAAAGACTAGGGTCAGATTGCTGTCCCTGTTCATTCTGTGAGGACCCCTGCTCCTTTAGCCCTGCAGCTTGGCTTATGTCAGAGTCCTCATTAACAGTATGCACGGTGCTCATCATAACTAGTTGTGCTAATTACACAGAACTCTTTGCTGTCTGAGACTGGTGTTGTGGTGACTGTGTTGGCTCTCTAGACCTCCTTCTCTCATCCAAAGAGGTGGACCTGGTGAACAGCTCCAACCTGGCAGCGGCTTCTTTTTTATACATCAACAGGGTGTCTGTTGTGGTGCCATAGCCACCAGACAAGGAGTGATTCCAACCAGAATAAAGTTAAAAATACAGAATTTATTGATAATTAATTAAAGTAAGTGGGTATATAATATAGGCAGGGCTAAAACCTGCATGTAGAGGGGGAGACACAGCACAGTATCCTGGCACTATGGGTAAGGTTATAACAGAACAATAGTAGGAGGGTCAATATATCAATATAAAGGGTATGACTATCACATAGATTATATCACTCTTAGATACAATATATAATCCTTATGGGATTAAAGAAAGTAAAAAGTTAATGACTTCAACAAAGTTCGTATATCAAAAGTTTGAGAAACACATAGTGCACGAAATAAATGAGCCTATATGCTGGTTTATCCAACAATTAGCTAAAGATAAACACACGGCAGTATCTAGTAAATGCACAATCTATATGTTGGATAACCAAAGCAGGGGTTAAAAGATACCCTCTATGAAACATTCATTACCTCAATAGGGCTGGTGAATAGGTTGTGCAACTGAAAGTGCTGACCATGAGTGTTAGTAGTGAGGCTGTGCTCCTACCTCCCAGCCCACTGGTGCCGTTTCGCTGCTTGCTTCATCTGGGGGCTTCATTTTTATGTATGGTTGCCCTTCCTGCTTTCACTGCTGGTGCAAGCGCTGCAGGGCCATCTTGAATCTCCTGCTTAGCTCCTTTTGACATCCCCCTCTCCTCATTTTTGCCCCTCTATGCCAGAAAGAGGGACCAGAATGCACCGCTGTCATCAGTGAGTAGATACAGTGCAGGTGTGTGCTGATTAGCATGGCTGCACTGCAAGGATCACATCAATACAGGATAACCATCACAGAGAGCTCAGGGATCATTTCCTCTCACATTGTTCACCGGACACTCCCCTAATCAGTGCAGTTTTTAATTGTATTTCCCCTGATAGGAAATTTCTAGCAGTAGACATCTTTATATCAGCTTGTGTCTATGTGCACAGGGTAGTAATAATTTATTAATGAAATTATTTTCAAACCTCTCAAATATTGACAAGACTGTGTGAATAACAATATATTTTAAGCAGAGTGAAACAGGTTAGGATAGAAAGGAAGTTGTTTTATTTTCAATGAAGGCAACTTCTGTCCTTTTGTAGCACTAGACCACAAGACTAATTATCTCAGTGGCCACCATGTCATACTACTGTTGCTTTATGTTGACAGCTGTCAAATAAATGTCTGGTTAATTGCAAAATCAGATGTATTAAGCCTCTGTATGGCGATGCCTGTGATGGGACAATCCCTATAGTCACATTGCTTTGACTTTCCCTTTATCACTAATTATGCTACCATATTTGTTTTTTCAAAAGGAAGGACCTCCCTATTTGGCTTTTATTTTTTAGTCTTTTCTAACTTGTATAGCACAAATCATCTCTATTCCAATCTGAGCAAGGCATGTCTGTTAAGAAGGATTGTTCAGCTTCAAGTTGCTGAGATGACTGACTGGCTGCCATGCTGTTGATATGACGCTAGCACCCAATACCAGATTTTGATCCAAGATCGAATTTACCAATTGTAAGTCTATAGGGCTGTTAAAAAATCAAGCAGTACTCAGATGCCATGTGCTTGCCATACAAGTGCTGTTCAATTTCCGTGTTTGCTTTATTGGGGAAGCTAGAGAAATTTTCTTGTATGCAAAAATAATTAGGAATCTCTGATGGTAAGAACTGAAACACACGGACCAAACAGTGATGAAAATCTGATGAAAACTGGCCATTTTTTGCACACAAAAAATTTACTTAGTCTGACTTAGTCCATAAAGTGGTTGATAGACCAGGAGAAAAAGATGGACCCACATCCAATAATCACACATTGATTCAATGCCATTAGGCAAAAAAATTACAGTACTGAACATGAGGTTCTTAGTTTAACATTCTGATCACCCTGAATGAAGCCCACTGCCACGTCATGGTGAACCTCTCAGTGGGTCCATTGTTTTACTTGGTTCAGCAATACTCCCATTTGACCCAGGTGTTTTTAAACTAGCAGTAGACTGAAAGAGTGGTTCTGCCTGTTTTTGCTGTCAGTTTGAGAGCTTATGGAAGCTGAGTTTTTTTAACATCCATTCACTTGATGTTAATGAGTGTGTGGCTGCCATTTTACTGTGGTTTTGTGCCTGTGGGGCAATGTGGCCTTGAGTCATGGGGACTCATTCTTGCATGGGTGCAGTGAGGCATCAAGTCTCCCTCCCTGCTAGTGCACCGTCGCTCCGATGGTGGTTTGACGTGGGAGTGGGCTTCATATAGTCTGATCACAATGTTGAACTAAGAACCTCATGTTCAGTTTTGAGACTTTTTGCCTAGCGGCATTAGATTAACGTTTTATTTTTGGATGTGCAGTTGCTGTCTTATTTTCTAAAGTGCTGGTGTTGCCCTGACTTAGGCTACAAGTCTGTTGTCACACTAATACACGCTGTGAGGATTCTCTGGTGACGGGCGTGTGTCCGCAAGTATATTACTAACGGGTAAGGTGGTGGAAACACTGTGCTGGGATCCAAGGATAGCATGTAGGTGCATAACTGGGAGCCTCACCAAATCCAATCTTGGATACACAGCAGCCTACGATACCGCAATCAGAGATGGGATCAGGAGGTGGACCAGGTTCTACTCCAGAACTCACCTTGGGTAAATGGCAGCTTACTCCTTGGAACAGGCAGCTAGAATGGCCCAAAGGAAGGTCCAGTAGAAGCAGCCAGGTGCTGTGGCAACACAGGAAACACGGGTGCAGACCGGACCAGCTAATGTAAAGATGGGCACTGGCAGGCGCAGGCTGGCCCGGTTGATTGATAGGCAGGTGGACATGGCTGATAGACTGGCAGGTGGGCCCGGCTGATAGACAAGCTGGTAGGTGATAAAAAGACAGGTATACAGGAACAGGTACACAGGAATATGAGCACTGGGACCTGAGAACTACTAAGAGTTTTAGGAAAAAAAGTTACAACGTTGCACAGGCACCTTCCACATGATGAAGGTGCCTTAAATAATAAGTATTCCCTTGCCATTGGCTGGGTACTGTTTAGGATGGCACGCTCTCCCTTTAAGACACCGGGACCTGACACAATCTTATCTGAATGTGGCTGAAAGTATGCAAATCTCATGGTGCCAGCATCAGAGAATCCTGACAGCGTGCAGTGAGCACAATGTGAGGATTCACAAGCCTGTAGTCGCAGAGTGACTGCATTCTTGAAACCTAAAGCCCGGACAACTACATTAATTATTGACAGTCAGTACAGCCTCAAATGTATCTCTATTAGATAGATAATATATATATAGAGAGAGATTTCACATTTATTTGCTTCTGTCATCTAAGCTTTTGCTATTTTTTTCTACACATCTTACAGTTGTTTTGTCATTTTTACACATACTCCCAAGACTATCTAAAGTAAGCTTATGTTGTAAGCCTGACAAATATTTCTAAATATCAGTGTGTGACCCTTGTCTTGCAATGTGTTATCCCGTATGGTGCCATATTAAAGATTGAATATTCATGAAGGATTCATGAATAGATTAAAAAAATCGCTTACTTACTGCACTTCATTTTATAATAGTTCACAAAATGAAAATATTTTGCTCTGACAAAACAGATCTTTCTCTCCTTGAATGTAAGCAGACATCATACCAGGAAGCAAAGAGAAGATGGTTTAACGCGACCTCGGTACATGGCCTAGGTCAGCAGCCTCTGGCCATGGACAGGAGCAGTCTGAATTTCCATACCCTCCAGTATCCCAGGCTTGGGTTATAATTAGGGCGACCAACGTATCACTTTCTTCTCCACAGACTCCAAAATGTTGCAGTCTCCTCATATTAGGCATGATAACCTTTTTTCAGGATTTAAATTGTCTTTTTAACAAAAGTCATTTATCATTAGACTACAAAAATACAAATGTCAAAATATTCTAATATATTTTATGTACGTCCATGAGGCTGTAACTTTGGGTCCGGAGACCTGCGGTCAGTCCATGCAAAGACGTTGAGACGTGGACATGTGAATTCTGCATTTAGGCCTTATTCAGTTGTCTATTTTTCCATGTTTTTTTTTACAATTAGGACTAGTGTTGAGCGATACCGTCCGATACTTGAAAGTATCGGTATCGGAAAGTATCGGCCGATACCGGCAAAGTATCGGATCCAATCCGATACCGATACCCGATACCAATACAAGTCAATGGGACTCAAGTATCGGACGGTATTCCTGATGGTTCCCAGGGTCTGAAGGAGAGGAAACTCTCCTTCAGGCCCTGGGATCCATATAAATGTGTAAAAGAAAGAATTAAAATAAAAAATATCGCTATACTCACCTGTCCGACGCAGCCTGCACCTCAGCGAGGGAACCGGTAGCGTTGTTTGTTTAAAATTTGCGCTTTTACTTGGTTACGTGAAGTCCCGGCTTGTGATTGGTCAGGGCGGCCATGTTGCCGGGACGCGGACCAATCACAGCAAGCCGTGACGAAATTACGTCACGGCTTGCTGTGATTGGTCCGCGTCCCGGCAACATGGCCGCCATTAACCAATCACAAGCCGTGACATCACGGGAGGCTGGACACGCGCGCTTTTTAAAATGGGCGCGTGTCCAGCCTCCCGTGACGTCACAGCTTGTGATTGGTTAATGGCGGCCATGTTGCCGGGACGCGGACCAATCACAAAGCCGGGACGTAATTTTAAAATCCTTAAGGACCTGAAATTACGTCACGGCTTGCTGTGATTGGTTGCGTCTCCCATGTGACTGCGACGCAACCAATCACAACGCCGGAACGTAATTTTAAAATCCTGAAGGACCTGAAATTACGTCACGGCTTGCTGTGATTGGTTGCGTCCCGGTCACATGGGCGGCACGCAACCAATCACAAGCCGGGACTCACGTAAAGGAAAGAAAAGCGCGAATTTTAAACAAAGAACACTGCCGCTTCCCTCGGTAAGGTGCAGGCTGCGTCGGAGAGGTGAGTATAGCAATATTTTTTATTTTAATTCTCTCTTTTACACATTTTTACATTAATGTTGTTTCGATACCGATACCCGATATCACAAAAATATCGGATCTCGGTATCGGAATTCCGATACAGCAAGTATCGGCCGATACCCGATACTTGCAGTATCGGAATGCTCAACACTAATTAGGACACTTACCCATTATAGTTTATGGGTTATTCACACATTTGTGTTTTTTTTTTCTATTCTTTGAAGACTGTCATAAAAATAATGTAGAAAAAGTAAAGTGAAGACTGTTTTTGGTCCAAGTCACAGCTTAAACTTGCCCAATCAAACAATAGGATCAATGTAAATTCTAATTGGACAGAAAAAAAACACAAAAATATCCTACAAAAGGTAATCATGTTGATAAGAAAATAATTTTGTTCATTTTTAATCCAAATCAAGGTGGCTTAAACTCACCATTCAAATGTGTCCATGATAAAAAGGAGATAGTTCATGGATGCAATTCATCTGACATCTGAATGCTCTCCGCTAATTGATAGGAGGTACATGGATTTATTTTTCACGTGAGCAAAATTAGTTGAAAATGACAAACAATCCACAAAAAAAACCAAAACAAAAGCAAAAACATGTTGATTTTAGGGTGTACGCAGATTTTCGAATACTTGCTACCTTCACGGATTACTACGTGCCATAGGGGTTATCTGTGCCAAGCATATGCATGGCCTAGATTTGACGCCCAGTACCTTGTAAAATGAACATGTACTCCAGACATCTACCTATCTGAAACTAGCTAATTTAAGGGCCTGATTTGGTATTACGCAGGAGCCCTTGTTGTGTAATTTTCAGTATTTTTCACCTGTTTTTCATTATACTCTTTAATTTTGCACATTTTTTTCCTATGCTCGTTTTTGGGGTTCTCAGATGTTTTTGGCTGATTCATCATTTGCAATTTTTCAAAAATTTGGTACAAATGTGCTCCATTCCAACTATAAAGGGATTTTATACACACATGAAACTGTCAAACATTTTGCAATGTTTTAGTGTAACACGCGACTTTTTGCACTAAAAAGTCGCAGTGCTGCTTAAAGGAAAAAAGAAAGATCATTTTTTTATTTTTCGCAAAATTCATGTACCGTTTTAATGAATTTTGTACAAAAAAAAGTCAGGCAAGAAAAAGAATAGTGATTTAAAAATCATAAACCCCCCACAAATGGTAAATCAGGCCCTAAGGTCTATAACCAAATGAGCGCCACCTTAAAATAGTGTTATTTTCCTGTATACTAGACACACATGTATTACAAGCCTCATCATACAATACAATCATTATTACCCAAACCCAGGAAGCATTTTGCAGTCTCCATTCTATCCACATTACACCTAAATGTCTTCATTTGCATTAAAGCCACCATAATACATGGGAGGACGCGGTAATGAGGAACGAGCGCATTATAAGGCATCTGTTTACCTCTGCTACGTGATTAGCAGAAAGGCAGCAAACATCTTTGTAAAATCTGCACTTTGATATCTATATGCCTCCATCCCGCGAAAAAAAATCACATTCTTAATATGTTCTAAAGAGAATAAAATGTCCTAACAGCTGCAGACCACCATCAGCGAAAACTAATGGTGTACTCAGATACCGCCATTACATTCCACTATATTTGAAATTGCTCAAGGTGACTGCTTGAGATGTACTTGCAGAGCTGGAATGATGTGCGGAAAGATTAACAAAGGTTAGCAGAGGTTGTCAGAATAACCAGAATACTTCTATTTGATAGCAGGACTATGTTTGCCTGAAAGGCTGATGGCACCATGTATCTATTCCAGCCTGTGTTATGGAGGATGGTGGCAAACTTATTTTTATTTTATACTTTTTTTAAAACTTTTTCTTATCGCTGTAAATCTTTTTCTAATTCTCGTTTTCACATATATGAAGTATTGGAACCATACACAGTATCAATATGATTTTTGTACAATAAAATGACAAAATTATAAATATAGAATAAATAATAATTCAATTTAACTTTTATCAATTAAAACATTTTAAACTCAAGACACAAATGATTATATTTATATATAAATATAATATAGTATATATATATATACAGTATGTACATATGTATGTATATATATATATATATATATATATATATATATATATACACATACATATACACTGCTCAAAAAAATAAAGGGAACACTTAAACAACGGGCTATAACTCCAAGTAAATCAAACTTCTGTGAAATCAAACTGTCCACTTAGGAAGCAACACTGTTTGACAATCAATTTCACATGCTGTTGTGCAAATGGAATAGACATCAGATAGAAATTGTTGGCAATTATCAAGACACACTCAATAAAAGGAGTGGTTCTGCAGGTGGGGACCACAGACCACATCTCGGTACCAATGCTTTCTGGCTGATGTTTTGGCCGCTGTTGAATGTTGGTTGTGCTTTCACACTCGTGGTAGCATGAGACGGACTCTACAACCCACACAAGTGGCTCAAGTAGTGCAGCTCATTCAGGATGGCACATCAATGCGAGCTGTGGCAAGAAGGTTTGCTGTGCCTGTCAGCGTAGTGTCCAGAGGCTGGAGGCGTTACCAAGAGACAGGCCAGTACACCAGGAGATGTGGAGGGGGCCGTAGGAGGGCAACAACCCAGCAGCAGGACCGCTATATCAGCCTTTGTGCCAGGAGGAACAGGAGGAGCACTGCCAGAGCCCTGCAAAATGACCTCCACCAGGCTACAAATGTGCAGATGTCTGCTCAAACGGTTAGAAACCGACTCCATGAGGATGGTCTGAGCGCCTGACGTCCACAGATGGGGGTTGTGCTCACAGCCCAACACCATGCAGGAAGTTTGGCATTTGCCACAGAACACCAGGATTGGTAAATTCGCCACTGGTGCCCTGTGCTTTTCACAGATGAAAGCAGGTTCACACTGAGCACATGTGACAGACGTGACAGAGTCTGGAGATGCCATGGAGAGCGATCTGCTGCCTGCAACATCCTTCAGCATGACCGGTTTGGCAGTGGGTCAGTAATGGTGTGGGGTGGCATTTCTTTGGAGGGCCGCACAGCCCTCCATGTGCTCGCCAGAGGCAGCCTGACTGCCATTAGGTACTGAGATTAGATCCTCAGACCCCTTGTGAGACCATATGCTGTTGCGGTTGGCCCTGGGTTCCTCCTAATGCAGGACAATGCCAGACCTCATGTGGCTGAAGTGTGTCAGCAGTTCCTGCAAGATGAAGGCATTGAAGCTATGGACTGAATATTAATTTAAGCAGGGTGGGACTGGTAAGTTAAATTATAACCTTTAATTTAAAATTATTAAAAGTCCGGATGAACTACACCAAGAAGAAAATAAGTACACTATAGACACAAAAAAACAAAAGTGAATACTTAAACTAAATATAACCAGAGACACAATCACACACATGTACAATAATACACACAATTAAAAGGAGACAAACTCCTCAAGCTTCAACAAAAACTATGCGGCCATGTATTTAGGCCATACACAAATCAGGTAGCCCTTATTAGACCACTAGTACAAAAGGGAACAATCTCACATCATACTCTTTTATCCACCATATCGAGGGAGAATAGCCCATGAAAAAAGTTGGTGTCAAATGCATGGGGGAGGCAAAACATGCAAATTCCATACATTACCCCACATTGATCACCATGAAGTCATATTACCCCAGAATTCAATCTTCCCAATGCGTTTCGTTTTCAAGACTCATCAGGGGAAGATGTGATGAATAAACAAAATCGGGTGTTAAATCCTCATCATGTATAGACACCCGCCATACAGGGGAAAAAGGGGTCTTGCACCTGCTGTGACACTGTCTGTTAAATAAGCCGCTACTCGCTCCTCGTGCTTGAGTGGTGCCCGCTCATTTCCTGTGCGCCTAAACCAGAGGCGCGTCATATCAGAGGCGTCTCCAGCGTGGAACACATAAACTGGAACGCTCAGGCTCTGAGGTCACTCCATTGTCATATCAGCGGCGTCTCCAGCGTGGAACGCATAAGCTCGAACGCTCAGATGCTGATGTCACTACAGCATCCTCACACTGGAACGCATACGTGAGCCACAAAATTAACTTGCTATAGGCGCACTATGTGACGTAAGCTACAAAGGAAATGAGGGACATTTAACACATCAAAATGATTAATAAGGTTAGTTATTTAGTCAGCATATTATATCAAGCGGGTCTAACTAATCCGAAAGAGAATACTTATAACACTTGTAGCATGTGATAAATCATCCTGTCTCAATCTCTACCCTTAGGGAGAATGAAGAATTGCCGGGAAGTCCACTATCAGCATGTAAATTTACAGCAAAAAATTCATCCTAACATAACCTCCAAAAGGAGGGAGGATTAATATATCAGAACATGTACTATCCACCCGAAAAGAGGGGGAGGGGGGATACGAAAAAAATACATTATAAATGCTGGAGAGGTACTCCCAGCCTTGTGGATCTAGCGGACTCAAACATCCAAACAATGGGCAATTAGATGCGCGATTAAATAAGGTATACATTATACCCCTTGTGAAATGGTCAAGAGATTGTAGCATCACAAATATGGAAACTGAATGACATTGTTCCTAAGTGCAAAGAAAAAAGGTAGATGGAAGAGTGTGCCTACCTATATAACCCCTCGAATGATAATAATGTGCTGCCGACCCTATGTTCCAAATCCTACCTATCAATGGAGGTTGGCACCCTAGGGATAGTAAACGAGAAATGGCGCCCCCATTCCACGACGGCTGACCCTAATCTTAAACTGCCTACCATACATGATACACACAGGGGGGAAGAAAGGAAAGCAGAGAGTGCACAGATCTGGTAGAGTACATCCCACTTCATCAGAGAAAACAACTATAAGTGAGGATTCCATTGAGGCCACCCGGTGTTTGAGTTTTTAGACGATGGATCCATTTAGCCTCACATTGTAGCAGCATCTGGTCCCAGTTGCCACCCCTCCTTGGTGGAGCGACCCTGTCTATTCCCATAAATGACAGATCGGCAGTTCTCCCATCATGTCTGGTGTTAATATGTCTCGCTAGTGGGGTATCTCTTTTCAAGGTAATGTCTCCCAGATGTTCTCCTACTCGTCTTCGAAATTCCCTTATAGTTTTTCCCATGTACTCAAGACCACATGTGCAAACCGCCCTGTATATCACCCCCTTTGTTCTACAGTTAATGAAGTAGTGCAGCCGGTACTCTTTCCCAGTTCTTTGACTCACAAAGGTTGAACCTGTTTTTGTAACTGGGCATGCAACACAACCGCTACATTTAAAGGACCCTTTAGGTTGGTTAGACAGCAACGTCTCTTTTTTTGGTGCAATATAGTGGCTGTGAACCAGTCTGTCGCCTATGGATTTCCCTTTCTGAAAGGTGATACTAGGACCATCTCCGACCATTTCACCAATATCCTCGTCCATATGCAAAATGGACCAATGTTTTTGTAAAATAGCCCAAATCTGTTGTGCACCATTGTTATAGGTTGTAATATATCTCAAAGTAGGAGTGTTCTCTTTTTTGAGAGTTGGCACCAAGAGACCCTCTCTGTTCACCGTTTCTACCTCCTTGAAGGCTTTCCTCAAAATACCATCTGGGTAGCCCCTATCCAAAAAACGTGATCGCAAGTCATCAGCTTGATCGTGATAGTCCTTTAAAGAAGAACAATTCCTTCTTGCCCTCAGATATTACCCCTTAGGTATTCCTCTTATTAGGGCCACAGGATGATGACTATCCCAACGAAGGAGGGCATTGGTAGAAGTTGGCTTTCTGTAAGTTTTAGTATTAATATGGCCATCAGCCATTTTTTGTATGCAAAGATCCAGGAAGGGTAGTTCATTCTCATGGTATTCACATGTAAAGCGTAATCCCTAAGGATTGTCATTTAAATTCAGCACAAAGTTTGTAAAGTCTGCGGCATCTCCATTCCACACCAGTATCACATCGTCAATATATCTTGACCAAAACGATAATTTGGTCTGTTCTTCGGTCTTAGGTTCACCAAAGACCACGGTCTCCTCCCACCAGCCCAGGAGCAAATTAGCATAAGTGGGCGCACAGGAATTGCCCATCGCTGTGCCCCTGAGCTGGTGGTGGACCGTGCCATCGCACAGAAAAATGTTTTTGGTCAAGCAAAACTCTAATAGGTCCAAAACCCATTTGTTATGTCTAGTGTACTGTTGTCCCCTGCTCCCAATAAAAAATTCTACTGCCTTGAGGCCGTCCTCATGTTTTATAGAAGAATAAAGGGCCTCCATGTCAATGCTACAAAGTAGGGCTTGGGGTTCTAAAACCGAACCATCAAGTTTCCTTAGGAGGTCTGTGGAGTCTCTTTTGTAAGAGTTAAGGGAGACCACATGGGGTTTCAAGATCGCATCAAGATATATACCCACATGATGACACAAACTATTGATCCCAGACACTATTGGTCTTCCCTTTAAAGGTGTCAACCCTTTGTGTACCTTTGGAAGACAATAAAACGTTGGTAGTACTGGGTGTTGTGGGAAGATAAAATCATACTAATTTTTATCAATTAAAGATTCTTCCAAACCCCTATCTAGGATCTGTTTAAGTTGTGTGACATATGTAGAGGTAGGATTAGAGGACAGCTTCTCATAATCTTTGGGTTCATTCAAAATCTTATAACACATGGCTACATAATCTTCCTGGTTCATGATTACCGTATTGCTCCCCTTGTCAGAGGGTTTAATTACAATACTGGTATCTCTTTACAATTTAGTCAACACTTCTACTTCAGTGTGAAAGATAGAGGCGTGTGCACTACTATTGATGGTGCCCAGGTAGGTTCCCACACCATGTGACACTTCAAAGAAAAGAACCTGGCACTCAAACACTTCTACTTCAGACCTGGATAAATTGTATTTACCACTTTTTGTTTTTGTTTCCAATTCTTCCAGGTCTAGGGTGCCTACCTCCATAGATAGGTAGGATTTGGAACATAGGGTCAGCAGCACATTATTATCATTCAAGGGGTTATATAGGTAGGCACACTCTTCCATCTACCTTTTTTCTTTGCACTTAGGAACAATGTCATTCAGTTTCCATATTTGTGATGCTACAATCTCTTGACCATTTCACAAGGGGTATAATGTATACCTTATTTAATCGCCCATCTAATTGCCCATTGTTTGGATGTTTGAGTCAGCTAGATCCACAAGGCTGGGAGTACCTCTCCAGCATTTATAATGTATTTTTTTTGTATTCCCCTCCCCCTCTTTTCGGGTGGATAGTACATGTTCTGATACATTAATCCTCCCTCCTTTTGGAGGTTATGTTAGGATGAATTTTTTGCTGTAATTTTACATGCCGATGGTGGACTTCCCGGCAATTCTTCATTCTCCCTAAGGGTAGAGATTGAGACAGGATAATTTATCACACGCTACAAGTGTTATAAGTATTCTCTTTCGGATTAGTTAGACCCGCTTGATATAATATGCTGACTAAATAACTAACCTTATTAATCATTTTGATGTGTTAAATGTCCCTCATTTCCTTTGTAGCTTACGTCACATAGTGCGCCTATAGCAAGTTAATTTTGCGGCTCACGTATGCGTTCCAGTGTGGGGACGCTGTAGTGACATCAGCGTCTGAGCTTTCGAGCTTATGCGTTCCACGCTGGAGATGCCGCTGATATGACGATGGAGTGATGTCAGCGCCTGAGCGTTCCAGTTTATGCGTTCCACGCTGGAGATGCCTCTGATATGACGTGCCTATGGTTTAGGCGCACAGAAAATGAGCGGGCACCGCTCAAGCACGAGGAGCGAGTAGCGGCTTATTTAACAGACAGCGTCACAGCAGGTGCGAGACCCCTTTTTCCCCTGTATGGCGGGTGTCTATACATGATGAGGATTTAACACCCGATTTTGTTTATTCATCACATCTTCCCCTGATGAGTCTTGAAAACGAAACGCGTTGGGAAGATTGAATTCTGGGGTAATATGACTTCATGGTGATCTATGTGGGGTAATGTATGGAATTTGCATGTTTTGCCTCCCCCATGCATTTGACACCAACTTTTTTCATGGGCTATTCTCCCTCAATATGGTGGATAAAAGAGTATGAGGTGAGATTGTTCCCTTTTGTACTAGTGGTCTAATAAGGGCTACCTGATTTGTGTATGGCCTAAATACATGGCCGCATAGTTTTTGTTGAAGCTTGAGGAGTTTGTCTCCTTTTAATTGTGTGTACTATTGTACATGTTTGTAATTGTGTCTCTGGTTATATTTAGTTTAAGTATTCACTTTTGTTTTTTGTGTGTCTATAGTGTACTTATTTTCTTCTTGGGGTAGTTCATCCGGACTTTTAATAATTTTCAATTAAAGGTTATATTTTAACTTACTAGTCCCACCCTGCTTAAATTCATATTTTTTGGACTGGTGGTCACAGTTTAATTTGAAGCTATGGACTGGCCCGCCTATTCCTCAGACCTGAATCCGATTGAACACATCAGGGACATCATGTCTCGCACCATCCGCCAACGTCACTTTGCACCACAGACTGTCCAGGCGTTGGAAGATGCTTTAGTCCAGGTCTGGGAGGAAATCCCTCAGGAGACCATCCTCCGCCTCATCTGGAGCATGCCCAGGCATTGTAGGGAGATCATACAGGCACGTGGAGGCCACACACACTACTGAGCATCATTTCCTTGTCTTGAGGCATTTACACTGAAGTTGGATCAGCCTGTAACTTCATTTTCCACTTTGATTTTGAGCATCATTCCAACTCCAGACCTCCGTGGGATATTAGTTGTGATTTATGTTGATAATTTTTGTTTTTTATTTTTCTCAACACATTCCACTATGTAATGAATAAAGATTTACAACTGGAATATTTCATTCAGTGATATCTAGGATGTGGGATTATAGTGTTCTCTTTATTTTTTTAAGCAGTGTATATATAGAGACACTCACTGGGCTACGTGATTACTTGGTAACATTAGAGTAGTATTCCCATCTACAAGATTCTATCCCAATATGTAGTAGCTATAAAAATAATAATAATAATATTAGCAAATACCTCAAATTAGAAACATAGTATAGTTTTTGTGATTTGCTATGGTAGCTGGTATGTCACTCTCCATAAGGAGAAACGTTACCCCTTAGACCCCAGTCCAGAGCCTCTCATCTAGCCCGAAACACCGTGTCTGCGAATTGAGATACTGATTTGGCTTTTATCCTAAGTCATATTGCACGGTTGATTGTGACTTGTAGGATCGCTATTTCCAACAGGTGGCGCTATAAGTCCTCTTTCTCTCAGAAGAGGCAATTTGCATATGATTTGCTATGTCACTTTTCTCGTGTGCAGGTATTGCAGGACCTTAGGTATCCATGATTATGACCACTAGCATCTTTCTAACTAAGGCCGGAGTCACACTAGTTAGGCTACGTTCACATTTGCGTTGTGCGCCGCAGCGTCGGCGCTGCAACGCACAACGCAAACAAAAACGCAGCAAAACGCATGCACAACACTGCGTTTTGCGCCGCATGCGTCCTTTTTTTCATTGATTTTGGACGCAGCAAAAATGCAACTTGCTGCGTCCTTTGCGCCCGGACGCGGACGGCGCAAAACGCAAGTGCGACGCATGTCCATGCGCCCCCATGTTAAATATAGGGGCGCATGACGCATGCGGCGACGCTGCGGCGCCCGACGCTGCGGCGCACACTGCAAATGTGAACGTAGCCTTAATAGCATCTGATGCATTATTCTAGTGACCCTCAGCTGCTGATGCACTTTTTCTGATGGCGGTGGCAATAGAAGAGGCAGAAATGCCAGCATCCTTGAAAGACACAGACATTATCTCTACAAGATCTAATTTTAATTGTCTTACTGGGATTTTTGGTGCCGTAATAAACTGATTCTATGTGTGCATCTACTGTCAGGCACCACACCCTATTTAAACTCCCAACTGTCTGCTGGTCATTGGCAGCTATTGTATAGTTTACCCTATATGCTTGCTGAACACTCCTTGTTGTTTAATCCTGATCCCCACAATTAAATCTATATTTTTGTCTTGGAACACATCCACTATCGTTTTTGTCAGATGGAATGGATCACACCAGATATTTCTCGAACCATCTCCCTATCTCCCAACTCTCACTCAAGATATAAAGTTACGATTCTTTTCACAACTCTTTGTGCTTTGTTCTTTGTGCAAATTTTATTAAATACGGTTTTCAAGCTAAACCTTTTAAAAGCTTAATAACCAACATTTTATCGTTGTATTGTTCTCTGTAGAGGTCATGCAGATATTAATAAAACATTGCATTCATGTGAGAATTCCATTAAAATAATGTTTTATTTATAAATTCTGTGTAAAGTTTTATTTTACATTCCTGGTAATATTTCTATGCTTTGTCAGAAATTACACAAATTGAGGTGGTCTGGGACACGCTAAACTGCATTTAGTTGCCTTTGGTAGAAATTTGAATGATTATATGCGGTATGCTCGGTTAGGGTTTACAATTCTGTGCATGCATAATATAAAAGTTCATATGTGAATCCTGAGAGCCTTGTATACATATCTTTAAACTTGTCCTTATGCCCCGTCCTACAATAGGTGGAACGAACATCTGATTAAATATATTTGAAATTGATATTTGGGGAAGATAGGAGTGACTAAGGCTAATGGGAAGCAACCGGCATACAGGAGGTTCCTTACGAGAATAAGGGAAATGTATATAATTACGAGGAGAGGTTTAATTAAGGTGATAAATGGAAATGCACTGGAATTCCGTCTGTGTAGTCCTATGGGACTTAGGCTTGGTGCAAGCTGCCAGGGTTTATATAATTATAAATAAATATATATAGAAATAGTTCATATATTTACTAAATATCAGTAAAGATGTCACACTCACACCCCCATGCATGTTCTTTAAAGGGAACCTGTCACCAGTTTTGTCCTGTGTCAATGAAAACTATGACCTTAATCAGCACCTGTGCTGAAGTCCACCAATGGTTATATAACCCTCTAACTCCCTCTCTATAACCCCTAAAAAACCTTTTGAAGTTCTCCCGCACTGTATGTTAATCCTGTCGGTCCGGTCCGATGGGCGTCGTTTCTGTGGTCTACATCCCTCCTCCAGCTTTCTCTATCCCTCCTCGCTGCTGTTGATAGCCGTCCTCCTGCTTTAATTGACATGGATGATGCCTTCTGCGCCATCCACATAGCTGTGAAAATCTTCTGTAACAAACACTTATGACACTGATGACTTACTGCCCAAACACTGATGACTTACTGCCCAAACACTGATGACACACTGACCAAACACTGATGACACACTGACCAAACACTGATGACACACTGATCAATCAATGATGACATGCTGACCAAACACTGATGACATGCTGACCAAACACTGATGACTTACTGCCCAAACACTGATGACACACTGACCAAACACTGATGACACACTGACCAAACACTGATGACACACTGATCAATCAATGATGACATGCTGACCAAACACTGATGACATGCTGACCAAACACTGATGACTTACTGCCCAAACACTGATGACACACTGACCAAACACTGATGACACACTGACCAAACACTGATGACACACTGATCAATCAATGATGACATGCTGACCAAACACTGATGACACACTGACCAAACACTGATGACACACTGACCAAACACTGATGACATACTGACCAAACACTGATGACAAACTGAACAAACACTGATGACACACTGACCAAACACTGATGACACACTGACCAAACACTGATGACACACTGACCAAACACTGATGGCACACTTACCAAACACTGATGACACACTGACCAAACACTGATGACACACTGACCAAACACTGATGACATACTGAACAAACACTGAAGACACAATGGCCAAACACTGATGACACGCTGACCAAACACTGATGATATACTGACCAAACACTGATGACACACTGACTAAACACTGATGACACACTGACCAAACACTGATGACACACTGACCAAACACTGATGACACACTGACCAAACACTGATGCCATACTGAACAAACACTGAAGACACAATGGCCAAACACTGATGACACGCTGACCAAACACTGATGATATACTGACCAAACACTGATGACACACTGACTAAACACTGATGACACACTGACCAAACACTGATGACACACTGACCAAACACTGATGACACACTGACCAAACACTGATGACACGCTGACCAAACACTGATGATACACTGACCAAACACTGATGACACACTGACCAAACACTGATGGCACACTGACCGAACACTGATGACACACTGACCAAACACTGATGACACACTGACCAAACACTGATGACACACTGACCAAACACTGATGGCACACTGACCAAACACTGATGACATACTGAACAAACACTGAAGACACAATGGCCAAACACTGATGACACGCTGACCAAACACTGATGATATACTGACCAAACACTGATGACACACTGACTAAACACTGATGACACACTGACCAAACACTGATGACACACTGACCAAACACTGATGACACACTGACCAAACACTGATGCCATACTGAACAAACACTGAAGACACAATGGCCAAACACTGATGACACGCTGACCAAACACTGATGATATACTGACCAAACACTGATGACACACTGACTAAACACTGATGACACACTGACCAAACACTGATGACACACTGACCAAACACTGATGACACACTGACCAAACACTGATGACACGCTGACCAAACACTGATGATACACTGACCAAACACTGATGACACACTGACCAAACACTGATGGCACACTGACCGAACACTGATGACACATTGACCAAACACTGATGACACACTGACCAAACACTGATGACACACTGACCAAACACTGATGGCACACTGACCGAACACTGATGACACACTGACCAAACACTGATGACACACTGACCAAACACTGATGATACACTGACCAAACACTGATGACACACTGACCAAACACTGATGGCACACTGACCGAACACTGATGACACACTGACCAAACACTGATGACACACTGACCAAACACTGATGACACACTGACCAAACACTGATGGCACACTGACCAAACACTGATGGCACACTGACCAAACACTGATGACATACTGACCAAACAGTGATACCATCTTTTCACTGTCTGAATGAGGTCTTAACATAATCTTTGATTGCAGTCATCAGGGTCTCTTTCTCCCCTAAATGTCATTTTCATTTGCGTGCCCTACATATTCATCTTGGTGCCCGCATTGGAGCCCAAATCCCGGCAGACTGCAGGTTTGATCGCCTGAGCTGACGTAGCATTCTATGGAACTATGATGTGCTCATTCAGATGTTGATAGTGAAGCTGGCATTCCCTACTATAATACAGGATCAAAAACGCATCCATCTTACACTAATGTCAAATTGGCCAAACAGTGTCTATTCCTGCTACATCCTCTCTATTCCATCTGTGACATTGACATTTCATGTTTAAAGGGAGCCAGTCAGCAGAAAATGTCCTGACTAAATACAGGCGCTCAGTTCACCCTTGATGAAGTCAAACAGTTCAGTGCACCTTCCCCCGTACTTGTGTTCCATCAATTACCTCCCTCCTCTTCTTTGATTGACAGCTTTGGCTTTAAAGGAGTAAGAAAGGGGTGGAGATTGATGGAAAACAAGTAGATAGGAAGTTTCACTGGAGTGCGTGTGCTTAGTTCGAACAGTCATTTTGCTCTGACAGGCTCCGGTAAACAGTAGTTTTTCTCCCTTTACTATACCCTCTGACAACAATTTAAAGAAGCACTCACATCAAAATTTGTATCATCTTAATGCATTGTAATCATCATATTGTACAGCACTGTGTACTTACAATTGCTCATTTTGCCTTTCTACCCAGCTCATTCTTCTCTTTTCCGTTAGGTCTATGACATCATGTGATTAAAAACTGACTAGCTGAATCCTAAGCTCTGTGTAGAGCCATGAGGTCAATTTTCCCTGCATGAGTCATGAGTCACCGCAAAAGTCACTTGTCATGGGGAGGAGCGGGTCAGAAGTTGAAGAGGGGGATGACTCATACTAAAGAGACTTCCTGTTTCTACATAGAGCAGAGAAAAAGAAAATAATAACTTGGCATTAGGGCCAAATGAGCAATTGTAAATACACAGTGCCATATAATATGATGATTGTAATGTATTAGGAGAATAAACGCTTTGATGGGAGGAGGAGGGCAACAGGGCAGACAAAGTACACCTGCGCCAGAGCCGCAGCATGAAGACAAGAAGAGAACATCATCGTAAGAAGATGGGAGGCGCCGGACCGCGACGCCCATCGGACCGGGTCCGCCCCTGGGTGAGTATAATCTAACCTCTTTTTCTCATCTTTCAGGTAACATCGGGGGCTTATCTACAGCATTATAGAATGCTGTAGATAAGCCCCTGATGCCGGTGGGCTTAGCTCACCTTTGATTTTGGGGGTGACAGGTTCCCTTTAATTTTTGTCCGTTTCCATCCTCCTTTCTTGCCCTTTTGGCATCAGCTTTCTCTTCTTTTCCTTTTGTGTCAATATTCTATCTCTTTAAGATTTACTTGCCTAAAACACTCCTCATCTATCCTTGTTAGGGCGGTATGATAATGTCCTAGCCCGACATATTGTTTTTTATAGCGCTTCCACCTAAAAGAATCTGATTGAGGAATGATCCCAGACAATCAGCTGTAAACTGCTGTCCCCAATGTGAGCTGAAACATACGCAGCCACAGACTATATACATCATTCTCTTTCATCAACTGATCCCATAATTTGCAGAAAAATACACAAAACTCTTCCTGCCTCCTTGCCTTCCACTGAGATCCTGATCTCTGTCAAACTGGGACATACACATTAAATTAAAGCACTTTCTCCGCCATGCACATGCACACCCGGCTTTACTTGGCATGTAGATGTTCTGAATGAGGAGAGGAGAGTAAGCCTCTGCAAGTCAATTCTGGCAGTGGCTTTACCCCCCCCCCAAAAAAAAATGAAAGTTAAAATCCAACTGCCTGATAATTTGCCTGATATAGACCTAATGGTGCCTATCTTGTGTAGGGCAGAGTGAGAAGGCACTGCTATAATGCACATCCTTGTAACGAGCCTGATTAACCCTATGAGGGAATAATCCAGTCTCCCGTGATTAGAATTATCATTCATGGGAACAGAAGGGGCAGTCAGGCAGAAAATGATTATAATAATATGGAAAGACACGTAGATACTAAATATAAAAGGCACTTTTAGGAATGCCACTTGTCATCAGCGTCATTGGTTATTATGTATTAAATAGCTATACTGATTAACTCCATATTGTCATATATCAGCGAGAATTTAACAGAAACCTTGTTGTCAGAAATGGAAAGAACTGGAATACTGTTTGATCTATGCGGGTAAAATGGGATACAGAACCGAGAATCTATATTCTGCAGAAACACATTTGTATAGAAATTGCAAATAAAAAATACAAAAAAAACTATAAAGAAAAATATTTATTTTTTTACATTTCTCTATCAATTAAATGCATTATCGTTAATGACTAGGTGGTGGCCCTTAATCATTGTATTTTCTGTATTAGTTCAATGTAGACGTTGCCTTCCCACACTCTGCCCCACAAGTACAGTGGAGATTCAAGCAAATTGATCTGGCAGCTTTGATGTAGTCTCAGTGGATGAGAGTTGATCCATGTTGCCTTGCCAACATGGATGCCATTTTCTTCTGACTCGTCTCAGATTCAGAGGAATTTGTGTACTTTTATCTGTTTGCAAATAAGGTTTAGAGCAAATCTCTTCCAAATCCCCCAGAGAGCCTTTGCCAGCACACAAAAAGCTAAAATTCCCTTCCTGCTATCTGTTAACATGTGATTTCCCTTCAGTATATAAAAGCAATCATTTACTTTGCTATTTTAATAGTGAAAATGTTAATTATATGCTACAACAGGTCAATATCCAAGATCTGGCTTCTTTCTTTGGGATAATGGTGCAGTCAGATGTCCATTGCTTCTTATGCCAGTAATGCCTAAGCTGCAAAATACATATGAATGTCAAATGATGGAATCGCTGCTATCCACGTAATTTCATTTATTTACTAACCTATCATATCGTGAACCTACACTTTACGCCTATGCAAAAGCAAACAGTTTTTAGCTAAAAATGTATTTGTTTTATTAGAATTGCATATGTAAAAAAGTTATTTAAGTAATCAAAATCTTAGCAGTGCGTATAGTGAGTTAAGATAGGTACAGTAAAGGTATCAAGCTTATTATTCCCCCTGAGGAAGCAAGATCATTATACGCGAAACGTAAGTTGGGGATTATGCATATGTGATGACCCTGCTTTGTGCGTTTATACTATGGGTAAGGGTGTTTTCTTGCCATATACATGTGATTGGGTTCAAGCTTATAATGTAGGATTTTAGAAAAAAAATATATCTTTTATTAGAATTGTACGTCTAAAAAGTTATTTAAGTAGTGAAAAAACAAGAGTTTACAATTTCCACATGCTGGAAACCTAGCAGTGCTTAAAGTGAGTTAAGCTAGGTACAGTTAAAGTATCAGGTTTATTATACCCCCTGAGGAAGCAAGATCAATATATGCGAAACACAAGTTGGGGATTATGCATATGTGATGTCCTTGCTTTGTGCGTTATACTATGGGTAAGGGTGTTTCTTGCTATATACATGTGATTGGGTTCAAGCTTATAATGTAGGATTTTAGCTAAAAAATATATCTTTTATTAGAATTGTACATGTAAAAAGTTATTTAATTAGAGAAAAAACAAGAGTCTACAATTTCCACATGCTGGAAACCTAGCAGTGCTTAAAGTGAGTTAAGTTGGGTACAGTAAAAGTGTCGGGTTAATTATACCCCCTGAGGAAGCAAGAATATTATACGCGAAACGCAAGTTGGGGATTATGCATCTTTGTTGACCCTGCTGTGTACGTTATTATGGGTAAGGGTGTTTTCTTGCCATATATATATGATTGGTTACAAGTTTATAATGTACGTTTTTAGCTAAAAAGTATAAATTTTATTACAATTGTATACGTACAAAGTTATTTAATTAATCAAAAAACAAATGAGACAACAATTTCCAGCACACTGGCAACTTAGAAGTGCATATATTGAGATATGAAAAGTACAGTAAAAGTATCAGGTTTATTATACCCCCTGAAGGAGCAAGATCATTATATGCGAAACGTGAGTTGGAAGTTATGCATCTGTGGTGACTCTGCTTTGTGCGTTGTACTATGGGTAAGCGCATTTTATTGCCATATATATATACGTATATATATGAATGGGTACAAGTTTGTAATGTAGTTTTTTTTACCATTTTGTCCATTACTTGTAAACCTGATACTTTTACTGTACCTATCTTATCTGACTCTATGCACTGCTAGGTTACCTGTGTGTTGGAAATTGTCTTCGCATTTTTTTTATTTCTTAAATAACTTTTTACATATTTAATTCTAATAAAATATATCCTTTTTTTTAGCTAAAAACTCCTTTGTTTTTGTATAAAATTCATTTGGCTTGGCTTATGGTTATCATTAAAAAGGCTATGTGGTTTATTTTTTATTCAATGACTAAATGCATTTGCTAAATAGGTTCCTGTTGAATTTATTGTTTCTTTTTGCATGTTTTCCATAGTAAAATAAATAAATAAAATGCAATTTCCTACATGGAATGTACATGATATTAAAGGGAATATGACACCATGTTTTTGCTATTTTATCTGAGAGCAACATGTTGAAGATAACAAATGATGTGTCACTGACTGGGATGCTTGTTTTAGTTTCAATAAGATCAGTGATTTATCAGCAGGAGATTATCACTGCAGGACTAGTTGCCTTAAGGCTTGTAGTCCTCCTGCTCTTTATGGCCCCACCCCAGCACTGATTAGCAGCTTTCTGCCAGTGTACAGTGTACAAATAAAGCTGCCAATCAGTGGTGTGGGTGGGGTTATATAATTAACAGCATTAGAGAACTGGTGGGCCTTGTTCACACGATCCTTTTTTCGCTGCGGATTTTTCAGGTCCTGATTTGTGAAAACCGCAGTGCAAAACCTGCGGTGGTTTTCACTGCGGTTTTCAGTCCTTTTTCTTCTGCGGATTCCACTGCGGGTTTCCAGCTGCATTTTCCTATTCGTGCAGGTGGAAACCCGCTGCGGAATCCGCAGAAAGAATTGACATGGTACTTCTTTTTTTCCGCAGAAAATCAGCGCGGATTTTCCAGCGGAAAAAAGGAACGTGGGAACAGCGTTTTTTTTTTTCCATAGGGTAACATTGTACTGTACCCTGCATGGAAAAAGGATGCGGATCCGCAGCTGCAAATCTGCTGTGGATCCGCAGCAATAACCGCATCGTGTGAACATAGCCGTAGATCTGCTGCAGAGAAAACAAGGATTTTATAAAAACTGCAGAAAGCAGCCCAGTAAGTGATATATCACTGGAATCAGGGTCCCTGTCCGTACACAAAGCTGGTCTAAGATGGAGTAGTAAAAATCTGATGACAGATTCCCTTTAAGTTTCATCAGACTGACTTCAATAAGGTTTGGGAAATATTAGATGGTACTGCATTACTCAATGTTGTGCCTTCCATATTGTATTCTGTAGGTGATAAATGGGAATCAGACTATTGTCAGCCCAAAACATTTTTTTATTTGCTAAAAGGGTATCTGTCATCTGGTCTTTGCTATGTAAGCTGAAGACAGCATGCTGTAGAGGTTAAAACACAGATTTCAGCAACATGTCTCTTATCAAACTTTATGGTTTTATTTGCTTGCAATAATTGTTTTAGCACGAGGAGCTTAGCATTGCTGGGACACAGCAGCAGAGCATGCATGCTTGTCTGTCACGCCCTCTCCTGTGATAGGCATCTCACTGTCTATGGACATTGTGTATACAGAGGCTGGTGTGGGCCGGGTTAGCTGGTGTGTGGGCTGGGCTAGCTTCCTCAGCTCTGCTGTTTTGCTAGATCTAAATGCACTGATTGTATCACAATGGCTGAACCTAGTAAACTAAGTGATACATTTTTGGATTCAGCTTCTCTTTGCCTACATAAGGCTGTTCTCAGATGAGGTAGCAAACACCTACTGCCAGATTCCCTTTTAATGGTTATATACAGATTCTATGCTCCTGCATCTCTCCTAATCAGAGTTAAATGGAACCCCAGCAGAATAAAAAAGGGCGAGTTCCCCAAATGCAACAGCAAACAGATGGAATAAAGAGGTGTCTGTACAAATGGCTTTGTGTCCTATGATGTCTCGGATCAAATAAACAGCAAACATCTAGTTAATGAAGAAAACATAGTGAAAATGCAACAGAACAATGTCAGGCCAGCACTTTATCCTGTGGATTTCGTGTTCCTATTGAAAATAAAGTGTAAAATTTGCACCAACAAATGCATTTCAGCAGTAGAAATTAATATACTGCAGATTTAGAAAAAATAGTGTCAAAATCAATTTTCCTCATTAATTCTGCAGAAAAAAAGCAAAGCTTTTAGATGAGATTAAGTCAAAATGAAGTCACTTTGCTGATGCTGTAAAATGCTGTGGATTTTACGTGTGAAAATTCTGCAGCTAAAATCTGCACCAAATACATATTTTTTACCTAACCCTAGAAATGCTCCTCTTAAGAAATTAGCAATTTGGACAGATTGGAAAATGAACTTCTTACTTACGTCACATGGACTTATACCACATTTTCTAAAATTGTTTAAACAAAAAGCAAATGGGCCAATATGGAATTTTATCAAAATTTATCTTGGTGTTTTTTAGGTTTTATGAAAAGAAGATGAGCAAATTTAGGTAGAGACAATTGTGTAAATTACAACATATCTAAAAGTGTAATGATGGCTACTACTATCCAAATCTGTGTTCATTACTGATCGGAGAGCTTGTGCTAGAAGACAATCCGAGCAGTCAGAGCTTTTAGGCCCCCACGCACATTAGACTGTCCTCCTCTGGACTTGTTGATATCAATATTGTTGTGATCGACTGACCGGTTAATGCTTATGGTCATCTGTCCGGCAAGAGAAGAATCTGGCATGTGAGAACTTAGACTACCGATACTTTTATTCCCCATTGGCAATAAGCTGCCTCCAGAGGAGTCTTGAAATGGCTATCTCTATATAGAGCACATGAGCGCTTGTCGGAGCCAGTGCTACCTACATGGAGCAGATGGACAAGAAAGCTACCGTCCGAAAGATAGACCCGGACTATTGTTTGTAGATCACCTATGTATTGAGAATGGGGGCTTTAGTATAAACTATGGAGGAGAAATAGATCAATAGCTTGAGTCTCTGATAAAACCAAAGGTGTTTTTAGACTACTTTGGGAGTCCATTAGTCAACTCAGATAAGTCGCAATCAAGGCTTGTGTATTTTCAGTCCCAGTGCGATCCGACAAAACATCAGACTAATGGGGCAATGTACAGTATATCACAAAAGTCAGTACACTCCTCACATTTTTGTAAATATTTTATTATGTCTTTTCATGAGACAATACTGAAGATATGACATTTTGATGTGATGTAGTCAGGGTACAGCCTGTATAACTGTAAATTTGGTGTGACCTCTAAATAACTCAACGCGCAGCCATTAATATCAAAACCACTGGCAAGAAAAGTGATTATATCCCTAAGTGAAAGTGGCCAAATTGTAGGCAATTAGTCATTTCCCCTCCCTGATGTCATGTGACTCATTAGTGTTCCAAGGTCTTGGGTATGAATGGGGAGCAGGAGGGGTTAGCAGTCTCACACTCTCTCATACTGGTCATTGGAAGTTCAATATGGCAAAGAACTCTCTGATGATCTGAAAAAAAAAAGAATTTGTGCTGTATGTAAAGATGGCCGAGGCTATAAGAAGATTGTCAGCACCCTGAAAATGAGCTGCAGCACAGTGGACAAGACCATACAACAGTTTAACAAGACAGGTTCCACTCAAAGCAGGTCTCAAGGAAGTAGAGTGCCTGTGCTCCGTGTCATATCCAGAGGATGTCTTTGTAAAATAGACGTATGAGTGCTACCATGATTGCTGCAGAGGCTAAAGGGTGAGGTGGGTCAGACTGTCAATGCTCACGTCATACACTACACACTGCATCAAATTGGTCTGCATGGCTGTTGTCCCAGAAAGAAGCCTCTTCTGAAAATTATGCAAAAGAAGGTCCACAAACACTTTGCTGAAGACAAGCAGACTAAGGACATGGATTACTGGAACCATGCCCTGTGGTCTGATGAGACCAAGATAAACTTATTTGGCTCAGATGATGTCAAACATGTGTGTTGGCAACCAGGTGAGGAGTACAAAGACAAGTTTGTGTTGCCTACAGTCAAGCATGGTGGCGGGAGGGTCATGATTTGGGGCTGCATGAGTGCTGTTGGATGTGAGGAGCTGCAATTCATTGAGGGATCCACAAATGCCAACATGTACTGTGACATACTGAAGCTGAGCATGATCCTCTCCCTTTGGAAACTGGGCCGCATAGTATTATTCCAACATGATAACAACTCCAAACACACCTTCAAGATAACTATTGACATGCTAAAGAAACTAAGGGTAAAGGTGCTAAATTGGTCAGGCATGTCTACAGACCTATACCCTATTGAGCATCTGTGGGGCATCTTCAAATGGAAGTTGGAGGAGCACAAGGTCCCTAACATCCTCCAGCTCCGTGATATCATCATGGAGAACTGAAAGAGGATTCCAGTGGCCACCAGTGAAGCTCTAGTGACCTCCATGTCCAAGAGAGTTAAGGCAGTGCCTGAAAATAATGGTGGCCACACAAACTATTGACACTTTGGGCACAATTTGGCCATTTTCACACTTAGGGGTGTGCTCACTTTGTTGACAATGGTTTAGCCACTAATAGCTGTGTGTTGAGTTATTTAGATGACACACCAAGTTTACACTGTTATACAAGCTGCACTCTGACTACTTTACTTTGTATCAAAGTGTCATATCTTCAGTGTTGTCCCATGAAAAGATGTAATAAAATATTTACCAAAAATGTGAGGGGTGTACTCACTTTTGTGATATACAGCACAGGTCTGATTATTTTCCTTGCACAGAGTCATACACCATGTTTTATTTCCATTCAATATTTGAATCGCACTTGGCCATGCAAGTCAATGAGTCCATGAAAAAAACTGGACCGCGCTCAAATGATATCTGAGTGCAGTCCAATTTTCACAGACTACCAGAATTGAGAATTTTTTTCCATCTTCTCATCCGATAAAATCTCTGGTTGGAGTGTGATGAGAGTGTGATTAGCATAATCGGCCTGATTCTCTTGAATGAGAGAATAAACGCTGGTGTGATCCCAGCCTCACTGATATATGTTGGAAGTATTGTTAGAAACAACCAAATAGCCAAAGCTGACAATAATGGATACCTATTTCTAAAAAGACAGTCCACATCAGCTCATCTTTGTATGTGAGTTTTACCAGTTTTATTTAATACATTTTTAACCTGGAGTAAAAACAATATTTCCATATTCCTCATAAGAAGTGGACATTTTCGAAATCTTAACAATAATGCCAATAATTAAATATGTGTATAAAATAAAATGGTGGGAGCATTGCGGTGTGGATGTATACCGTGTCTTTGCATTTCTAATGAAATTTTCAGTACACCGCCATAGCTGATTACATATTATAAAGTTTTAAAAAGCTTTTTTTCCCCATAACAAGACAGAACAGCCTTTGTCTAGACTGCCTGACAAGCTTCATGTTTGTCCTTTATCTTAGGCAATCTGAAATTAAATGCGCAGACTATCTGCAATGAAAAAATCTGCATATATCCTGCTGAGAATGCATTTTTATGTGTAGGGTCATTAATTTCCCATTAAAAATGCATTTTGAATATAACTCTGGAAAAGTCTCTTCTTGTGGCAGCTTCTTATGTAATCAATTTGACTTCGGCACTGCGGCGAGGGTGTTTTTGTTTAATAAGATGTGGATATGGGCGAGGGATTTAACCGTCTCTTCTAAGGGAAAAATAGTAATATGGACCGGTATTTAATATGTGAATGAGGGGTAAAAAGTAACATTCCTGTTGAGTCTTGACTATTTCTGTCATTTATTTCCTGTTTTTAATTTAATTTTTATTTACTGCAATCCCATTGCAGGCTAAAACAAATACAAATTTTATGCACACGTAAAGCATACAAATACTCAAATTTACAGACTTCTACACAGTACTTGTATAGGGCAGCACAGTGGCTAAGTGGTTTATTACTATTATTTATTATTATAGCGTCATATATTCCATGGCGCTTTAAATGTGAAAATTGATATACATTACAAAGAACAAGTACAATAATCATGAACAGTACAAGCCAATGACTGGTACAGGAGGAGAGAGGACCCTACCCACAAGGGCTCACAGGCTACAATGGATGGGTGAGGATACAGTAGGTGAGGGCAGAGCTGGTTGTGTTGTGGTATGGTGGAACGAGGTTTACTGCAAGTTGGATGCTTGTCGGATGAGGTGCTTCTTCAGGTTCCTTAGGTGGTTTTGGGTCCTGGGTTCAAATCTCACCAAGGACAACATCTGCAAGGAGTTTGTATGTTCTACCCATATTTCCTCCAGGTTCTCCCACACTAAAAAGGCCTACTGATAAATTGTGAGCCCCATTGGTGATAACAATGATAACTTATGTAAAGTGCTGCAGAATATGATAGCGCTTTGTAAAGACAAAAACATATAAATTTGCATTTGTGTTAATTACACAATCACAATTACACAATCACTCATCTACCTACATATCCACAAGTATATATACATACATACTCACATCCAGAAATCAAACTAGACAAGGCCTAGCCCCGTATCTAAAGACTACCTGAGACAGATTAGCTTCTAGCAACCAAGATCACTTAGTGCCTGGGACACTTGCCTTGGTTTCTCTCCTACGTGCGTATAATCACAATTTCATACTTGCACCATCACACTCACATATACGCACATAGATGTCAATCACATACCAGGACTTTGGCTCCTCTTTCACCTGGGATAAAGGTTGAGTTTGCTGCTGTTTCCCTCTCTCTACAGTAAATACCCATGCCAAGACATAGTGGTGTTATCACCCATCATGGGATCTGATACTCACACCTAGGTTCTCCCCCCCTATGACCACATATGTGCACACAATCACACTGATATACACACATTTACGCTCTTATACCCTCACATACATATGCACACATTCATGTTAGCAGACACACAATTGCCAATTGGCAAATACTATTTCAGCTATGAGCGCTGAACGCACGGTCAGTTCTACTGGCTATAGTCACAGAGCTTTAACTGGATCCTCCAGCTGATGCTACAGAAACATATTATCGGCTCCATCACTTCTTGCTTCAGTGCTTCAATCCCTTTTGTACAGCAATGTAAGCACCAGTTAAACTAAGGGGGAGTCTAAAAAATTTCATTTATGCAATAGCAAAATAAAAAAAACATGAGGAGCCATAGAAAAACATGGACAATGGCCTTCTTTTAATTATCTACAAGCCAGTTTTTAAAATTATCGCGATCTGCACCTTAGCCCTGAGTGAAGATGGATCTATGACTTTTTAATTGTTGAGCCCCATTCCCTCTGAATCCAAAAAATGGGGCTGTGGGTACTAATTAATGCCATTCCATCCTAAGACCGCCTAAGGCATGTTGTCATCGAAGTAAAACTGTCATCACCTGCAAATTAAATTTATAATTGAGGTTTTTCATATTTTATTTTACTATAGAGCACGTCTGACAATTTGTGTTGGGTACCTGGACCCAAAGTATTTCCAATAGTTTCATAGTTTTTAAGGTTGGAAGCAAACCCAAGTTCTTCAAGTCCAACCCATGACCCAGCATGTTGATCCAGAGGAAGGCAAGAAACCTTAGATGAGGCAGATGCTATCTGCCCTATACGAGTGGACATATTCCTTCCTGACTCCGCATACGGCAATCAGACTAGTTCCCTGGATCAATGTCCCATCACAGAATGTTGAACCTTTAACCTGTAATATTATGTTTAGCAAAAAAGGTGTCATGATATATAAAGCAACCCCACGGGGATGGGTCGGTGGGTGGATGGCACAACACACATCAGGATGGTAAAGGGGTGAGGAAGGCTCTACCAATAGGGAAATGAAGAATGGCCTGTCCCTGCACTCCCTTAACGCCCAAAGTGGGTCCTTCCCCCACCGCCATCAGGAACCTCGTCCCTCACTGTCACCTCACACTGCCCTGACTAGTGCACTGGCCGGCAAGGGCAATAGCCTCACCACTGAAGATAGTACAACACTGGGGACAGTGACAAACATGAGACAGCTGGGCTAATAACACAACTTAGCTTTACAACTTCCTCTGCTGCAAAGCACCGCACAGCAGAATAAAGGCACCAGGATTATGCACTCACAAAACCAGCTGATACACCACAGCAGCCAGCAAGCTCCTTACTCCAGGCTTGGTCACTGTAGATTGCTCTATCACCGGCAGTCAGCTGATGCATCAGGTGACCATTTAAAGGATAGTGGGAGTGGTCACCACCAAGATCAGCTGACCTAACAACTCTGCAGTTACAGCAGATTGCCAGCAAGGGATACTGATATTAACCCCCGCTGGTCCTGAAAGGAAAAAAGCTTCATTTAAATTATAGTGGAACCAGAGCTACCATGAATCCAAAAATGGATCATGACAAAAGGTATCCAAGCTCTCCTTGTACTTTAGCATTGAATCAACCATTGCAATTTGTAGTTGTAGAGTTCATTAGTCTCACTGCTCTTACAGTAAAGAATCATCTGCATCTGTGATTATGATTTATCCTTATTTCCTTTAAACGTAGAGGATGCCCCCTTGCCCCTGTGGCAGGCCTAAGTGTATAAAAGATCATTAGAAAGATCTCTATCCTGTCTCTTCATACATTTGTACATTGTTATAAGATCGCCCCTAAGCCTTGTTTTTCAAAACTGAATTCCTCCAAGTTGTTAACCAGAACTTTTGCCATATATCTATAACATACGAGACATTTGTTTGAATTAAAGTTATACTTTTGGCCACTTTACAATAAAATGGTCCATTGAGGACGCATTCAAGATTTGTTTATTTTTATCTCAGCCGATATTTTGTGCTCTTTTTTATTGCATTTTATTATATTAGTCTTTGAAAGGTCATGGAACAGTCTGGTTTTAACAGAACATAACAATAAAACACCAGAGACCTTGATGTTTAGCACCCCAAAAGAAAGAGAATTGACTTTTAGCGTAGCAACCCTCCTTAAATAATGTAAAATATCAAGGCAGATGGCACAGTAGGTGATGAGCAAATGTAACTGGAGGCCATTTTTATGCAGTACACAGTGTCCTTGGAACAAGGATTTTGTTAATATCAAGACTACAACGGCTCTTTTCATGTCTTTGTTTTTACTATTGAAACAAACACCCTAATATATCGAAGTGACAGAAATATGGAAACTATTGTACCAGTACTAAAATATTTCTATTTAAACTTTGTATGAAACTACGGACATTTCAGGAAAACAAACGCTGCTAATTCTTTACCATAACGCACTTTGTGTAATTTATATTTACTGTGTTTTTTTTCTTTAAATAAGAAACAGTAGCATTTTGTAATCTCTCAGAAGGAAATTTCTCTTTTTTCTGGGGATCCAAATGCTGAGATTTCCACAATACAGAGATGCTCCGGCATTCATGTTTTTACGTAGGTCATTGTCTATGGGACTGATAAAGAAAGCCACTCGTTGTACTCCTGTACCTCTATCAGTGTAATAGACAATGAATGGAGCATTGTTGCACATCTGGAACATCATTCTATTCAAATTGGGGTCTCCAAAGCTCTTTTCTCAACATTAACTCTAACCCAAAGGATCAGAAAATTATTATGATGTTCAGTTAATATGTTGGGCCAATTCTTCAAAATTTTGTTACATTTCCCAATATTTCCCAGTATGTCAATGCTGTATAGCTGATCTGGGCACTAGTACGGTAATATATTGTTGTATCGCTATTTTTTTCACATTTTTTAAGTGTTTTGAATATCATTTTTAGACTTCCTGAAACTCACGTACTTTCAATTTTATATGGAAGAATACAACCCCTTTTTTCCATAGGGCTCCATTATACTGCTCTGGGTACTCTTTCTTTTAAAGGGAATCTGTCAGCACCTTTTTGCTTCCTCATCTGAGGGCAGCCTGATGTGGGAAAAGAGACCCTAATTCCAGCGATGTATCACTTAGTTTACTGGGTGCAGCAGTTGTAACACAATCAGAGTTTTTTGATGTATCATATGGCAGAGTTCAGAAATCTAACCCTGCCCACACCAGGCTCTTCTTGTACATAGTCTAGAGACAGTGAGCTGCTTATTAGAGGAGGGGGTGTGGTCAGACCTGGGATCAGGCACACTGTAGTCCAGGCAGTGATAATTTCCTGGTGATAAAACATTCACTGTATGAAGACACCACCACACATCCCTGAATTCAGTGCCTAAGGGTTATGCTTTCCCCAGATTATATAGCAAAAAACTACCGACAGATTCATTTAAGCTTATGATATGGCACCATACACAGCACCAGGAAGAGGTATCAAACAGGAGAGCTCATGTTGAATATGGCCTAATGCAGAGTGCACAAAGCAAATCAGACATTATACATATCGAATCCACTTTATAAACTTGCACTTAACATGAGGAAAGTACTTGCTGCACGTTTTGTCTTCCATCTTCCCAGCACAGTGCATTTTATATGATACTGAGCATTAAAAATGACAGTTTACCCTTTTTAAGTTCAATCACTATGATTTAAGAAATAACTATATATTTAGTTATATGAGCCTGCACTTTTAAAACCACAATTTTGCGCTCTGGGAAATTAGAGTTTTGGAGAAAACATACATTTATGGAGAACTCAACCAGACAAACAAACTACCAGGACTCCTCTGACATTTGCTTAGCACGTACTGCAAAAACAAGCAGTAAAATCAAAGTAAAGGTAAATGTTTCATTGGCTTCACAAAAGAACAACCAAAACGTGTTCCGCATGATAATGCCGGTGTTTGTATATTTTACGGCAATGTTCAAGAGAGGAAAAAAAAAAATGACTGAAATCCTTTCTAAAGTCCGCGTTACTGTAGTTTGGAGGCAAATCTGAAATCTATGTTTGCACAAGGAAAATGAATGGATCAAAACTGGAGTAAATGTCGTAAAGCCCCTACTAAACAAATGGTTATGACATATTGATTTTTTTTCCCTTTGTAATTTGTCGCAATAGATATCATTTATAATATTAGCCATGATATTTGCTTTACAGACGAAGTAGAGTAGATCAACAGAAATGGTAATGTGGTCATTAGTGACTTTAGAAGTGGAAAGAGCCATATCTATGACAAATTAGAAAATTGCTTATTGATCTACTCTCCGAAATCCAAAGGGTGGATATTATTCATTTACAGATAGATTATAAAAATATCCACTAATTGTTCTGTAAATATGAATCAATTATACCATTAGACATCTTATGAAATATTGAGATGGTGCAGTGTGAAAAATTCGGAAGCACAGCCACTCGCCTAGAGCTTAATTTAAGAAATAGTGTTTGTTTTACCTATAAATTCTCCCTTTATGTAATATTATATAATAACTGCTAGTGATGAGGGAGCACTAACATTCTCGGATGTTTGCTACTTGAACCGAGCATTTCCTAATGCTCGGATGCTCTTTTTGAGTAACAAGTATAATGGGAGTCAGTGGGAAGTCCAAGCATTTTTCCGACAGACCCTACAAAGAGGTCTGGGGGCAGTGAAAATGTTGAAATGGATGGAAAAAGTTCTGAATGGAAGAAGAACAGCATGGGGAAGACCCCTGGAAGCATCTCTGACTCTTAGATATCTGCTGAGAACAGTGGTGTCATACTTTTACTTCACGTTTAGGACTTGAAATAAAACATTCAAAATAAAAAAAAAACTGCAGTTAACAGGAAAAAAGTTATAAAACATTCTTTCCTGCATAATGAATTGTATATAAGGCAACATTTTAAAAGGATTTAAAAATATATAATTTAAGTAAACCAAAATAGAAATTTTTATAAAACAAAATTTGAAATGTCTGTTTAATTTATGAAGGAAGCAAGAACTGCCAAAAATTAGATGGAAGAGGGATTCAGATGCACTCAGTATTAGACATAAAGGAGGGCCTCATACACATTCTGTTCAAATTGTCATGTAGTGGTACTCTAAGACTCATAAAGGCTATGCACATAGTGCAAAGCCTGCCAGAAATTAAAAGCAGGGTCATCTATACACCCTTGAAGGCACTAACTGTAGTACCTCATTCAAATATTGTGAACAAAGTATATTTGTATTACTCCTATCCACATAAAAGCTCTGCACACACTGCAAAGCCTGCCAAAAATTACAAGCAGGGTCATCCATTCACCCTTTAAGGCATCAAATATAGTGTCTCATTCAAATATTAAGAAAGTGTAGTTGTGGTACTCCTAATCTCATAAAGTATCTGCACAGTGCAAAGCCAGAAAAAAAATATAAGGAGAGTCATAGACATTTGAAAGCAACAACTGGAAGGCCTCATTTAATTGTTAATAAATTCTAGCGGCAGGGAAGCACAGCACCTCCAAGGCATAGAGTAACAACTCATGTCAGGTGTACAGCTTACAGACCCAATAGTTGAAGGCTGCAGAGGATTTATGGAATACACTGGTTTGGTCGGCAAGGTATTGCTTGAACATCCTTAAAAACTTTCCCCTCCTTGTGAAAAATATCTGGTTATCAAGGTCTGGACACTATTATTATTATTATTATTATTATTAGAAGAATGTCATGAAATTGGCCCAGGCTTTTTACAGTGTACCTCTGCCTCTGCGATGCCTGGTGTGTGTCTCTCTCACCTCTCCTCCTTGGTTGGGCAAGGAAGTTTGCCCCCTGCTGCTAGTGTTGTCTGATGGAAATTTTTTCAACATATTTTCCACAATGACCTTTTGTTATAGCACCTTTTATTACAATTATCTGCCTCTTAAAGGAGAGATACGAGTTTCTCCTTGTAGCGTGGTTCTAACAGGGTGAACAACTGGTACTCTTTTTTGGCCAAGATGAATATAAAGCAAGAGTATGGGAAAGGCAGTAGTACATAAAGTCAGCCTTATTTACCAAGGTCCCTACAGCCAACACTTCCCTTTCTACACCATGTTGATGACTCTTCATCACCTATTCCTCCTCTCTCTCTTCCTTCTCATTCCGCTCATCAGCCTAACCATGTAGGAGAGATGGGACAAAGCTTGTGTGGGTACTAGCCTCTGTTGTGAAAGTAGCCAGCTAACCAGCTCCTGTTCCTCCTCCTCCTTCTCAGCCTTGACATCCTCACTGTTACCCAATCCATGCTGAGCAGATGAGATGAGGCTGGACTGGGTAGTATCTCCCAGTCACATCTTCCCTTATCTCCACCTGGTCCACATGCAAAGCTTCATGTTTAATTGTCCTCAAAGTCTTAGGGTACTGTCACACAGTGGCACTTTGGTCGCTACAACGGCATGATCCATGACGTTCCAGCAATATAGTTACGATATCGCTGTGTCTGACACGCTACTGCGATCAGGGACCCCGCTGAGAATCGTACGTCGTAGCAGATCGTTTGAAACTTTATTTCGTCGTCAAGTGTCCCGCTGTGGCGGCATGATCGCAGCGTGTAACAAAGGTGTGCACGATATTCCCAATGTCCCGTATGACTTCTACATCGCAACTATGTCATGAAATTATCGCTCCAGCGCTGTGCATTGCAAAGTGTGACCGCAGTCTACGACGCTGGAGCGATAATCAAGCGACGCTGCAACGTCACGAATCGTGCCGTCGGAGCGATCAAAGTGCCACTGTGTGACAGTACCCTAAGAGAACTGCATAAATGTCAGGCATCCATGTCCAGTCTTCAGTTGTTATGTGCGGAGGCTGACCAGAATATCGACGGGAGTGTTGGAGCTGGTATTTGAAAACTAGCTTCTGCTGCTCAAAAAGTCTTGCCAGCATGTGCAGTGTGGAGACTAGCATGTGGTAACATCGCACACCAGTTCATGAGTTGGCACTTGCATGCACTGCTGTAGCACTGCTGGATCAGTGGCAGCTGTAGGTGACAAGTGGAAATGGGCACTGACGTGGCATACCTTGACCAGAACCTCTGGAAAATTTGGGAAAGTTTTCAGAATCTGCTGAACTGCCAAGTTAAGCACATGTGTCAAGCATGGTGTGTATGGGAGCTTGCCAAGCTTCACAGCCGCTACCAAGTTATGGCTATTGTCACACATGACCATGCCTGGTTGCAGATTCAGCGTCGAGAGCCACAGATCTATCTGGTCTGTTATTCCTTTCAATTACTCTGCCAAAGTGTGCGGTTTGTTTCCTAGACAAATAAGCCTCAGCAGAGCCTGATGACTCTTTGCTGAGGCTGTGCTGCAGAGCTTCCAACTTCCAGTTAATGTGGATGATGTGCTCTGAGATAACAAATTGGAGATTAAGGATGACGAGTATATGGGGATACAGGAATTGGTATAGGAGGAGAGGAAATCTTTAAAGAAGTAGGGCCAACAATCCTCGGCATCGGTAGCTCATGTGCCTCCACAGTGTTCACCCAGTGTGAAATCAGGGAAATATAGTGTCCCTGATCGCAAGAGCTTGTTCAGGTGTTGATCATTAAGTATGGATGATGTTCCTTGACATGTTCTGGTTCAAGGCAGAGTTGCCACACCAGGAGAAATAGTGTCAGCTGGGGATTGAGTACCGAGGAATAGCTGCCCACATGAGTCAGTGAAAATCAGTGTCCACATACCTAAACGTGTATATTTTGATTAATCAGAATAAACACCGGCGCTGAAGTGGCACTGTGACCCCCCTGTCAAGCTGCAGGCAACTACGCAGGTGGTGTGTGCACACCTGCTGATACTGAAAACAAACTGATAGTTACAAACTTAGATGCCGCGCTATAGGGGATGTAGCTAGTTTTTAGTGCAACATAAACCATACAGTATATAAATCCTAGGGTAGGTTGCCTTATGGCTGTACCTGAAATATCCCCGTAGAAGCAGTGGGCAATGCGCTGCTGTGGTGATCGTGCCCTCCATGCTGTTGAGAGCGGCGCGGTGCAGACCACACAAGCAAGGGAGCGTCCTCCCGATATACACAAAAACCCCTGCGCGCACGCTGTTGAAAATGCCGGCAAGCAGTCCAAGCCGATGGCGCCGCCGTGCAGTAGCGTGGTGTGCGGGGGGCGTGGCTATAGCGGTGACATCACCTGTCCAATAGACGGACACAAACAAGGGGCCAATCCCGATGCGTTTCGAGGGTACCGTCCCTCTTTCTCAAGGTATATTTTGACAGCAAAAATAGTGGAAATGTGCCCGTTTAGCTTTTGGGCCTGTGGGTGGATGGCTAAGAACTTAATTTTTCCTTCCAAGGCCTGGGGTAGGGACAGCTGAACGCTGTGCTGGAACAAAAATATGGAAGTGCCTGATGATGGTGCATCAGAATGTGCAAGGACAAGTGATTGGCAGTTGGCATCTGTGCCAGTGTCATGGACAAGTGATTAGCAACCACCTAGCACAGGGGAAAAGGCAGTTGTGTCACCTATTGGCACAAATTGTGGACAAAGGTTTTCAGCTTACCGAGTCAGATGCTTAGATGACCTGTGCCTGATCATGCTGGTGGTGGTGAGGCACTTAGTTATCAGGCCCCTTCTGATCTTGGCATGGAACAGGTTGCAAATGATGTTTTTTTTGTGTGAGAACTGTCTTTATAAAATTCCCAGATTGGGAAGAACCTAAATCTTTGAAGGAGAAATTCAAATGTGTCAGTGCTCTGCACAACAGTTTCCCATCTTCTCCCTCTGGTCACCCCACTCCCTATTCCTGCCTGTTTCAGTGCTTCCGATCCCTCCCCTCAGCACTGCTGGTCTTTCTCTGCATGCCAGCTTCCCAGGTTGGGTTGGTGACTTAATCACCCACCACCTCATCTTCCATCATTGCACCCTGGCCCTTCTGACTTTGTGACTTAGCAACAAACCTGACTTATCAGCCACTATCTCATCATCATCTACCTCCTTAGATGAAATTTGCCATTTCCCACCATCATCTTCTTGTGACCGTGGCTCCCCTAACTTTTCTGCACTGAACATCATGTCCTTCTTTTCTCTCTTGGAAGGGTAAGAGGCCACAGTTAAAAAAATATTATGTAAAGAGCTCCTCAGAGTATCCTAGTGGGAGATCACTTGTCTCCTAGAACTCAACATGGGGGGAGGAAGGAGGATCAGGGTGAGAATTCAGTGATCCAGATTCTTGACTGGCTAGACTGAATCATGTGGAAGCATGTGTGGTTCTGGCAAGCATGCTGGAAGCATTATCTGCCATCCAACTGACCACTTATTTACACTTCAGATATGGTGTCCCATGCCTCCCTGCAAAATTGTACAGGAAGCTATGTGTTGAGGACTGGCGTGTTACTTGTGCTCCAGCAGCAAGCACAGTTGCATGTCCTCGCTATCTGTGTGCACCATCATCAGCGCTTTCACTTCACCGTCCCTTATCACACGTCTTACGCATTCTCCAATTGCTAGGTCTCGGTAAACCAAGTTTCCTTGATTAATGGAAGCTAAATTGTTTTAATAAAAAAATGTGGTCACCTGTAGCGGCCTAAGCATTTTTTTAAAATTTCAATCCATCGTAATCTCACACAAAGCAGGTTAAACAGTATGGATGACAATAGTCAATTTTTGGAGCAAAAAAATGAGTTCAACTGTTGCAGGTCAACCATTTTTTTTATTTTAAAACCACCATAATTTCACACAAAGCAGGTTAAATGTTATGGATGACAATAGTGAATTTTTGGAACAAAAACATTTGGTCACCTGTAGTAGGCAAAAGCGTTTTTTTAAGTTTCAAAACATCGTAATTTTGCACAAAGCCGGTTAAACATTATGCATGACAATAGTCAGTTTTCGGACAAAAATTAATTAGTTATCTGTAGCAGGCCAAGCGTTTTTGTTTAATAATTTCACACAAAGAAGGCTAATCATTATGGATGACACTAGTCATTTTTTGGAACAAAACAGTTTGGTCACTACTAGTAGCAGGCCAAGCGGTTTTCTTAAATGTAAAACCATCAAAAAAATCACACAAAGCATATTAAACTGTATGGATGCCAATACAGTCAATTTTTTCACCCCCCCAAAAAAATGTGGTCACATGCAGCAGCTATATATTTAGCAATGGACTGAAAAGTGCTAAGCCCTGCCTAGAGGCTATATGCAGCCACTCTCCCTTCTCCAGCAGCTGTCCCTATGCTAAGCACAGAAAATATCTCATAAAAACAGCAAACATCAAGATTAGCCCTCAGAAGGACTTTTGGTATGATGGTTCAGCTAAGAATTATGACTAGAGGACTCTGATTCCGAAAACTGTGCACACAGGCCTGCACAGCTACTTTCTCCTTCCAATCAGAACTGTCCTTGAGCTGTACAATGATGTCAGTGTGCCAAGTGTGGCAGCGCTGGTCCTTTTCTAACCTCTGATGAGGTAATGCAGCCAGTCAATCACAGTAATGCCTCTCAGGATGGCTATGGCATTATAGTGACTGTCAGGCAATCCCTGCATGTTTATTGGTTGTGTAACAGGTGCCAAACATGAGGGGTGGAGATTTGAGTATTAAGTTCGAACACCAGCCAATGCTTGATGAGTGCCAAGCACATCCAAGCACCCAGATACTCGAGTGATATCCGAGAATCATCGAGCACTTTCGCTCATCACTAATAATCACCTCTCTCTTTGCATTCTAGATGGGTTTAAAGGGGTTGTCTGAGACTTTAGCATTGATGGCCTTTTCTTAGGATAGGTCATCAATGGCTGGTTGGTTGGGATGCGATATCCGGTACCTCAGCAGATGAGCACCTGTGGCCAATACTGCTTAGTACAGAGCTGCACAGTACAGTTCTGTTTACTGAATAGCGGCTGTTGCTGAGTACTGCACATCGGCCCCCTATTCAATTCAATAGGGGGCAGATGTGTAGTACACTGCCACACAACCACAATTCTGTCAACAGAGCTGTACAGCTCCATAACTGAGCAGTTCTGGCCAACACCAACATTGAAAGCAGCTGATTGGCGGTGGTCCCAAATGTTGCACTTCCACCAATCAGACATTGATGACCTATCCCAAGGATAAGCCATCAATGTTAGTCCTGCACAAACCCTTTCAAAATAGGGGTGGACTTTTTCTTCACAGTATATGAATGGTTTTTGATGTCCATGTGATAGCACCTTATAAGAATGTAGAACTTGTTGCTTTGTTCCTCTAACAGATGACAGCTGATTGTCGGACAATCCCTTTAACTGCTACTGTGTCAAGAAATTGAAGCATTAGGCTACTTTCACACTAGCGTCGTGCACTGCACGTCGCTATGCGTCGTTTTGTAGAAAAAACGCATCCTGCAAAAGTGCTTGCAGGATGCGTTTTTCTCCATTGACTTGCATTAGCGACGCAGTGCGACGCATTGCCACACGTCGCAACCATCGTGCGACGGTTGCTTCGTGTTGCGTCGGACCGTCGCCACCAAAAAACGTTGCTTGTAACGTTTTTTGGTGCGTCGTTCCCGTCTTTTCCGACCGCGCATGCGGCCCCCGCCTCCCCGCACCTCACAATGGGGCAGCGGATGCGTTGAAAAACAGCATCCACTGCCCCCGTTGTGCAGCGCATTCACTGCTAGCGTCGGTACATCGCAACGACGCAATTCGTCGTGCATCGTCCGACGCTAGTGTGAAAGTAGCCTTACTCACAGCACCTGTTTTTTTACTGAATGGAAAGAGAAGTTGACATCTGTTGATGGCTGTCATGATAGCTCCTCACTTATGGCCAAAAAGCAGGAGCCATAAACAGTACAAGAAATGTGATTTTCCAAGGGCTGTTCAACCCTATTGTCTGAATTGCTAGAGCTGAGACGGGCAGTAATTTGTGTCATAAGATTGCATTGTAGAAATGTTGTAGTTACAGTTTCATAACAAAAGAGCAAATATCTGCTATATCTGAACCTGAAATAACAGTATTTTGGGGCTTCTGTGGGTGCCAAGTACAAAAAATTGTTGATCAATCTCTTCTCAGAAACGTTACCACCTGGTGTCACTAAATAAATATGTATTCTAGTTTGTAAGGCAATAAGGGTGTTGGTTTTATATTTTGAAGAAAACATAACAAGTCTAAGGGTGTGTGAGGGGGAAACCACCAAGATCTGCAACTAAAGGAGAAAAATGTAAAGGGGTCGATCCATCATGGATCTGTTGAAACCGTCTTCTAATAGTCAAAACGGAGTTGATTCAGCAATAAGTTTCAATTTTGGAGGACTGAGTATAACCATTATTTGAGAACCATCATGGGCAAAAATATCATGATATCATGTGTTGCACCTACAATGGGTCCTACCACTACTTAGACAAGAGGTACAGTTAATTATGAATACATAAGGGGCATATACTATTTTATGCAACTCTATGCATTATCCCTTGTTGGTAGCATTACTTTTTACATTACTTATGTGCTGTCATTTTGGTTTATGACTGTACTGTGATATGGTATATACATTATACAATATATTTATTTTATTTCATGCTGTGAGATAACAGGTTCATGATGCCCATTCTTCTGCACCACTTTGCATAATTATTGTGCTGTAATGTAACTGGTTAGATGGAGCAAATATACTTTGACATCACTGTACTCTCTTCCTTGACCTGTGACATCCCTTTGTGCATTAGCACTGTTGTGATATCACTGTGTGCACAATCCATGTACTTGATAAATTTTGAACTACACATTGTACAGCATTATCCCTGTACTGTACCACCAATGGGCACATTGTCCCAAAATTGTGCTATTACTGTGAGCATTTTTACTGCACTATGCCATCAAAGAGCAAATTGTCCCACTTTTGTGTTATTACTAGTGATGAGCGAATATACCGTATTTTCCGGCGTATAAGACGACTGGGCGTATAAGACGACCCCCCAACTTTACCAGTTAAAATATAAAATCTTCTTAAAAGTCGGGGGTCTTCTTATACACCCTATGTCGTCTTATAGGGCCGGTGAATATGTGCCTTTTGGGGGGGGGGGGGGGGGGGAGTGATCCTGATGACGAGGGGGCGTCTCACAGGAAAGTGAGTATCCCCCATTACCTTATCGTAGCGGTGCAGCGTGGGGGTCTCAGTGCTGGGAGTGGCGGCGGCGGCTGCTGTGCTCTGGTGCGGCGGCTGCTGTGCTCTGGTGCGGCGGCTCCTCTTCTGTGCGGGGCCTCTGTGCTGTGCGGTGGCGGTGGCGGTGGCGGCGGCATATCTTTATCCAGTTGGGGCTCCTCCGGCATCTCCTTAGCCCTGGAGGCCCCGCCGCAACTCCACGAGTGCAATGCAGCGGCCATTTTCCCGGAGGCAGCTCAATAGGTGCGATGCGGTGGCCTCCGGGAAAATGGCCGCTGCTCAGATTCAGATCTCGTCCCGAAATCTCGGGACACGAGATCTGAATCTGAGCAGCGGCCATTTTCCCGGAGGCCACCACATTGCACCGATGGAGTTGCGGCGGGGCCTCCAGGGCTAAGGAGATGCCGGAGGAGCCCCAACTGGATAAAGATACGCCGCTGCCGCCGCCACCTCACAGCACAGAGGCCCCACACAGAAGAGGAGCCGCCGCACCAGAACACAGCAGCCGCCGCCGCTCCCAGCACTGACACCCCCACGCTGCACCGCTAGGATAAGGTAATGGGGATTACTCACTTTCCTGTGAGACGCCCCCTCGTCATCAGGATCACTCCCCCTCCCCACCCACCATATACACCGGCGTACAAGTCGATTCCCGGCGTATAAGACGACCCCCGACTTTTAAGAAGATTTTCGGGGGTTAAAAAGTCGTCTTATACGCCGGAAAATACGGTACTCATTACTTGAGATTTCTCGAGCATGCTCGGGGGTCCTCCGAGTATTTTTTTAGTGCTCGGAGATTTAGTTTTCATCGACGCAGCTGAATGATTTACATAGTTACATAGTTATTAAGGTTGAAGGAAGACTGTAAGTCCATCTAGTTCAACCCATAGCCTAACCTAACATGCCCTAACATGTTGATCCAGAGGAAGGCAAAAAAAACCCATGTGGCAAAGAGTAACTCCACCATGGGGAAAAAAATTCCTTCCCGACTCCACATACGGCAATCAGACTAGTTCCCTGGATCAACGCCTTATCAAGGAATCTAGTGTATATACCCTGTAACATTATACTTTTCCAGAAAGGCATCCAGTCCCCTCTTAAATTTAATTAATGAATCACTCATTACAACATCATACGGCAGAGAGTTCCATAGTCTCACTGCTCTTACAGTAAAGAATCCGCGTCTGTTATTATGCTTAAACCTTCTTTCCTCCAGACGTAGAGGATGCCCCCTTGTCCCTGTCTCAGGTCTATGATTAAAAAGATCATCAGAAAGGTCTTTGTACTGTCCCCTCATATATTTATACATTAAAATAAGATCACCCCTTAGTCTTCGTTTTTCCAAACTAAATAGCCCCAAATGTAATAACCTATCTTGGTATTGCAGACCCCCCAGTCCTCTAATAACCTTGGTCGCTCTTCTCTGCACCCGCTCCAGTTCAGCTATGTCTTTCTTATACACTGGAGACCAGAACTGTGCACAGTATTCTAAGTGTGGTCGAACTAGTGACTTGTATAGAGGTAAAATTATGTTCTCCTCATGAGCATCTATGCCTCTTTTAATTCATCCCATTATTTTATTTGCCTTAGTAGCAGCTGCCTGACACTGGCCACTGAATATGAGTTTGTCATCCACCCATATACCCAGGTCTTTTTCATTGACGGTTTTGCCCAGAGTTTTAGAATTAAGCACATAGTTATACATCTTATTACTTCTACCCAAGTGCATGACCTTACATTTATCCCCATTAAAGCTCATTTGCCATTTATCAGCCCAAGCTTCTAGTTTACATAAATCATCCTGTAATATAAAATTGTCCTCCCCTGTATTGATTACCCTGCAGAGTTTAGTGTCATCTGCAAATATTGAAATTCTACTCTGAATGCCCCCTACAAGGTCATTAATAAATATGTTAAAAAGAAGAGGGCCCAATACTGACCCTTGTGGTACCCCACTGCTAACCGCAACCCAGTCCGAGTGTGCTCCATTAATAACCACCCTTTGTTTCCTATCCCTGAGCCAGCTCTCAACCCACTTACACATATTTTCCCCTATCCCCATTACTCTCATTTTATGTAACAACCTTTTGTGTGGCACCGTATCAAAAGCTTTGGAAAAGTCCATATACACTACGTCCACTGGGTTCCCTTGGTCCAGTCCGGAACTTACCTCTTCATAGAAGCTGATCAAATTAGTCTGACATGAACGGTCCCTAGTAAACCCTTGCTGATACTGGGTCATAAGGTTATTCCTCTTCAGATACTCCAGTATAGTATCCCTTAGAATGCCCTCCAGGATTTTACCCACAGTAGAGGTTAAGCTTACTGGCCTATAGTTACCGAGTTCAGTTTTTGCCCCTTTTTTGAATATTGGCACCACATTTGCTATGCGCCAGTCCTGTGGTACAGACCCTGTTATTATGGAGTCTTTAAAGATTAAAAATAATGGTCTATCAATGACTGTACTTAGTTCCTGCAGTAGTTGGGGGTGTATCCCATCCGGGCCCGGAGATTTGTCAATTTTAGTTATTTTTAGACGCCGCTGTACTTCCTGCTGGGTTAAGCAGGTGACATTTAATGGGGAATTTTTATCACTAGTCATTTTGTCTGCCATGGGATTTTCTTTTGTAAATACTGATGAAAAAAAGTCATTTAGCATATTGGCTTTTTCCTCATCCTCATCCACCATTTCCCCCAGATTATTTTTAAGGGGGCCAACACTGTCATTTTTTAGTTTCTTACTATTTATATAGTTAAAGAATATTTTGGGATTATTTTTACTCTCTCGGGCAATGAGTCTCTCTGTCTCAATCTTTGCTGCCTTGATTTGCTTTTTACAGAATTTATTTAATTTTCTGTATTTATTTAATGCCTCCTCACTACCTACTTCCTTTAATTCTCTAAATGCTTTCTTTTTGTCCCTTATTGCGCCCCTTACAGCTCTATTTAGCCATATTGGTTTCCTCCTATTTCTAGTATGTTTATTCCCATACGGTATATACTGTGCACAGGTCCTATCCAGGATGCTAATAAACGTCTCCCATTTTCTTTGTGTATTTTTGTGTCTCAGGATATCGTCCCAGTTGATTGCACCAAGATACTCTCTCATCCGTTGGAAATTTGCTCTCCTGAAGTTTAGTGTCCTTGTCACCCCCCTACTACCCATCTTATTAAAGGTTACATGAAAACGTATTATTTTGTGATCACTATTCCCCAAGTGACCCCCAACCCTTATATTTGATATGCGGTCTGGCCTGTTGGTTAATATTAGGTCTAGCAGTGCCCCCCTCCTTGTTGGGTCCTGAACCAGTTGTGAAAGGTAATTGTCTCTCATAGTTGTCAAAAACCGATTACCTTTGCTGGAACTGCAGGTTTCTGTTCCCCAATCTATTTCAGGGTAGTTGAAGTCCCCCATAATAATGACTTCTCCTTGAGTCGCAGCTTCATCTATTTGCTTTACGAGGATATTCTCCATTGCTTCCATTATTTTTGGAGATTTATAACAAATCCCTATCAGTAATTTATTATTTTTCCCCCTCCCCTTATCTCCACCCACAGGGACTCTACATTTTCATTAAATTCACCTATATTATCACGCAGGATGGGTTTTAAGGAAGATTTTACATATAGACACACCCCTCCCCCTCGCTTATCTGTACGGTCATTTCTGAACAGGCTATAGCCCTGCAAGTTAACAGCCCAGTCATGGCTCTCATCCAGCCACATCTCAGATATCCCCATGTCATAATTATGCTCCAACAACATTAGTTCTAATTCATCCATTTTGTTGGCGAGGCTTCTGGCATTAGTATACATGCACTTGATGTTACTCTCTGTACCTCTATTCTTTCTTAAATTACTAACTGTTCTAACCCCACCCCCCATGCCACCGCCACCCCCAACTTCCTTATTTGTGCCCAGGTCTCTATCTGCACTATCTTCCCCTCCTATAAAATGAATACCCTCCCCCCCAATCCCTAGTTTAAACACTCCTCCAACCTTCTAACCATTTTCTCCCCCAGCACAGCTGCCCCTTCCCCATTGAGGTGCAGCCCGTCCCTAGCGTAGAGCCTGTAGCCAACTGAGAAGTCGGCCCAGTTCTGCAGGAACCCAAACCCCTCCTTCCTACACCAATTCTTGAGCCACTTATTAACCTCCCTAATCTCCCGTTGCCTCTCTGGCGTGGCACGTGGTACAGGCAGTATTTCGGAAAAAACCACGTTGGAGGTCCTTGCTTTCAGCTTGCAGCCTAATTCCCTGAAATCATCTTTAAGGACCTTCCACCTACCTCTAACTTTGTCATTTGTGCCAATGTGCACCATGACCGCTGGGTCCTCACCAGCCCCTCCCAGTAATCTGTCCACCCAATCAGCGATGTGTCGGACTCGAGCGCCAGGTAGGCAGCACACCGTCCGACGATCCCTGTCTTTGTGACAGATTGCCCTATCTGTTCCCCTAATAATTGAGTCCCCCACTACCAGCACCTGTCTGGCCTGCCCTGCTCTCCTATTTCCCTCCTTACTGGAGCAGTCACTCCTCCGGCTTTCAGAGGACATGCCTGGCTGCAGCAGTGCTACCCCTGTACTGGCACCCCCCTCATCTGCCAACTTAGGAAACTTATTGGGGTGTGCCAGATCAGGACTAGCCTCCCTGGCACTCTTCCCTCTACCCCGCCTTCTATCTGTCACCCAGCTAACTGCCACACTGTCCTGCAGCTCCATCCTACCATCCCCCTCCTCATCTATCCCATTGAGCGTCTGCTCTGTGAGCAGAAGACTCCTCTCCATATTGTCTATGGATCTCAGTGTTGCCAGCTGCACATTTAGATCCAGTATCTGGGTTTCCAAATGCACAATGTGCTCACATCTCGCACAGCAGTATGCACCCTCGACCAGCTGGTCAAGGACTGCATACATGTGGCAAGATGTGCACTGGATGGCATTAACAATTGTGGAGCACATTTTTTAATGGGGATTGCACCACACAGAAACGTTAATTAAAAATAAATACAAAGTACTAATTAAAAAAAAAAAAAAAAAAAAAAAACAGAAGCAATTCCTCCCTTGGAAACTCCCTGATTCCAAAGTCACTGAATCACAAGTCACACACTTACCGCCGTTCACACTTACGCTCAGGTCACACACAGCTCGCTCACACTCGCTGTGCTGAAGATTTATAGATTTTTTTTCTCTCTCTATCTCCCCTCAACAGCAATCCACCTTGCTGTTCAGATGCACTTCCAAAAAGGACTTGAGCCCCAAACAGCTGCCTCTTATATCCCCTTAATTATGAGCCCCCACCCTAAGTTAACTCCTTATGAATATAGCTACTCCCAATTCAGCAACTCACACAAATTCACACAGGTATTTGTTAAAGGCCTTCCAAATACCTCCTCACTGAATCACAAGTCACACACTAACCGCCGTTCACACTTACGCTCAGGTCACACTCAGCTCGCTCACACTCGCTGTGCTGAAGATTTATAGATTTATTTTTTTTTCTCTCTATCTCCCCTCAACAGCAATCCACCTTGCTGTTCAGATGCACTGGCTAACAGATTTACATCTGTTAGCCAGCATAAGTACATGTGGGAGTTGCCTGTTTGCTAAGGAATACCCACATGTAATCAAGCTGGCTAAGAGATGTAAATCATTCAGCTGCAGCAAGAAAAACTAAATCTTGGAGCACTAAAAAATACTCGGAGGACCCCCGAGCATGCTCGAGAAATCTTGAGTAACGAGAATATTCGCTCATCACTAGTTATTACTGAGCATATTATCCCTGTAGTATTCTACCAATGGGAACATTGTCCCAATATTGTGATATTACTTTGAGCATTATCAGTGTACTTTACCATCAAAGGGCACATTGTCCCAATATTGTGATATTGCTGTACGCATTGTCCCTTTAGAGTACTACCAATGAGTGCACTGTCCCACTTTTGTGTTATTACTGAGTGTATTATTCCTGTACTTTACTACTAATGAGAATATTGTCCCAATATTGTGATATTACTGTGAGCATTATCACTGCACTTTACCATCAAAGGGCACATTGTCCCAATATTGTGATATTGCTGTACGCATTGTCCCTGTACAGTCTACCAATGAGTGCACTGTCCCACTTTTGAGTTACTACTGAGCATATTATTCCGGTACTGTACTACTATTGAGGATATTGTCCCAATATTGTGATATTACTGTGATCAGTATTGTTGTACTGTGACTTCAATATGACCATCATCCCTGTACCAATGTATTAAGAAGACTAAAAGAGTAATTGAGTTGACATTTTTCCATCTCAAGTTGTACCATTTTGCTCCATGGTGATTTATTACATTTTTGAAAGCCAGGTAGGCCCAAATTTCTTCGGCAATGCTACAGAGAGGAGCAAAATCTGTTAAAAAAAGTATTTCAATTTTAATCATGAGCTTTACTCTAAAGAAACCCTCCCATGAAGTTTTATTTTTAATAAATCTGTGCATGTGTGTATGGAATGTTGCGTGTGTGTTAATATATTGACCTACTGCCATTTTCTTTCTATGCTCCATGTGTGAACCGGAAGTCTGTTTTACAATGTAAGTCTATGTAGCCTCATTGTGACTCTCCATAGGCTTACATTGTAAAAGCCACTTCTGGGGCGTACAGTGTGAGCTGGAGAGAAGTAAATGAAGAGAGTAGCAAAATGGCTCTGGATACCTGAGAAAGTGGCGGTAGATGAATATATTAACACATGCACACTAACCTACATACACAGACTTTATGGGAAGGCTTCTTTAATGTGGTCGAATCATGGTCGTATAAATAATAACTTAACAAAATCATCTTATTTCTTTTAGAGGAAAGGTTCTGAAAAAATGGGAATAAGTTATTTGCTTTATTTGACTCTGATAAGAATATTTTTATCGTTTGTTGGGCTGGTCTGCCATATGTTCGCAGAATTCGTAGGCATTCATGTAGGGGTATTTGTATTATCACTGGCTTCGTACACATGGAATATATTTCAAACTCTACGTGGTTGCTTTTCTGATTCTGTAAACTAAGCTGTCAAGTCAAATATTTCTGCAATTTTATTTTTCTACGGAATTATTTTTAGGCAATGGCATTGCAGAACATAAATCCGGAAGGTGACCAGCACTGTAATGCAGGCCTCGTATCCAGGCGTAGGAAGGAACTTTCCAGCCTTTGAAAGCACACATTTTATATTTATGATGTAATTATCTGACTTAACAGCAGGGCATTCAATTATACATATCTATATGGAAAGAACAGTGGAACCTATATAATATACCCTACTAGTCAACAGAAGGTTCAATTTTCTATATCCAATCGTAAATGGAATGCAGTACTTCCAGTCAATTTCACTGAACAGTATGACAGGAAAAGCCACAAGTATCAAAAATGACAAGTAGAAATGTCAAGAATTCTTGATTCATGACACATAAATGGTATTGCAAAAAAGGGCCCGCTGAATTCATATTATATGTATTTTTTCAGTTGAAACAGGCGCCTTAGGTAAGAGAATATTCTTAATGTGTTTCCATCAATCATTTGAAAAGTTTATCACCAGAAATATAATTTTGAAGTCTCAAGTTTGTTTTGAAAAGTTCTCAGACAAATTCACTTTTGCCTTATGAACGGAAGCTGTTTAAATATTCATTAAAAGATACGTCATGATATGTACTTTGTGTGTTTTTTTTTTATCCACATTTATATTGTGAGTCCTGAGCTGCAATGCAGCTTTTTCTTTGAAGTGTGGATGGAATTCAAGTAACAAGTCTCAGCAGTTTTCTCTTGTACAGGGAAAATCCTTCCAACAAATATAATGAATAGAAATTGTTGTTTTTTAGAGCTATATATATGACTGTTTATTCTTTATTATTATTATTTTTTATAAATCCGCTGAACTCGTGTTTTTTTTTCTCCCCTTTTTTCTTACTATTTATCCCAGCGTACTTTTCCGCAGTTGGAGACCGAATAGATTATTTTTGTTTGTCTGCTCTATAAGAGGCAATATATACATCCATTATGTTTTGACGTGTATTACGAACCTTAGCAATAAAAACAGAAAGTCCTTTCAAGAGACTGCAGCTTCTGAAATATTTAAGATATTTGCTAATGTTTAGGAGGATGGATGCAGCAAGGAAAGCTATTTTTTATGCCTTTTGTTTACATAGAAGGTCAATTACAAAAATAAAATATTCCTTCGTTTGTTCGTCTTTGCTAAAGGCATGCCAGTTTTGCTAAGGCACACTGCTCTGTAAATCTTTTTTAATACAATTTCTTCTGCAAATTATAAATATACTGAAACTGCAGATCTGCATATTATCTACAGCAGAAGTAACAGTGAAAGTACAGCCAGGTGACAAGCTTCCATGGTTGACATTTCATTAAGCAACAAATCATAGACAAAAGTAGACCCCTCATCTTCAAAGCTATCCTGTCACCTGTTACTCCTGGCATGCCTGCTTTGATCTTCTGTTATATGTCTAAAGCAATACTTTTTTACATCCCTGCCGGATCAACTACCGTCTTTCATATTAAACTTTGTACGCCTAAAGCTTATTCACTTGGTGCAACTGATTTGTTTTAAGAAAAAAAAAAGATTCCATATTGTTACTAGATTTGGAAAATCATTTTTGAAACAGTTGGACATCAGATGCCCTGAATGGCCTGGATTACAGCATGGGCAAGCTTCGGGGTTTCCAACTTTAATTCTGTTTTCAACCTTTAAAAAATTGCATTTGAATCTGCTTAAATTATTAAGTTGTGCAACTTTCTAAAGTCTTGAAGTTATGGATATCACATAATCGAGAAACACGGAAATTATATGCAAAGAGTTAAAAATATGGAAAAAATCTGGAAAGCATCTTTATTCACTATCGAGTATTAGCCACACACACGGAATTACATACAAACTGTACTTACATACCTTGGCTGCTATCAATGATGGATCCAACCTCCATTGCTATCCTACTCTTCATCACTATAGCCTATGAGTGACATGAAGTCAACAGAGCACCTGTAACTGACCATCTGGATCGAAGCCCATAGTAATGCAAACATCTTCGAAAGGTTTGTGTGGATAATATTTTACATATTAGACTTTGTATTTGATGTCCAATTTCACTTGCTATTTAGAATGAGTTCATAATTTCTATGAAATATCTTAATAGCCGTTCTACAACATGATGCCAGGTCACATATTGCTTATGCTACTGTGAGTGGGGTCAGTGGTCCACATGTGCTATCATGACCTGCAGCATCTCTCAACTTGTCTACATTGAGCACATATGGGACATCATATGTTGGCTCTTGCAAAGAAGCTGCCAGCAAAGGATCTTGATGATTTGTGGCCCCAGTGCATTCAGAATGTCAGAATATTACTCAGACAACAATTACTAACCTCAGTGATAGTAGCCAAGGTGTGGAAGTGCTTGTACTTCTTGAAGTGATGGCTCATACTCAATACAGAATAAATCAAGATGTTTTAAAAATTTGGCTTCCATTGTTTCATAATTTGCATAACATTCACATGTGCATTGTTCCTGTGATTTTCATAATGCCAATGCTTTGTCTTCTTGGTTTTGTAATTTCAAGGTTCAGGAGTATAGTGAAATGGGTTTTCCACTGTTAGGACAACCCCTTCTCATACCCCATGCTTGGCCCCGATAAAAAATTAAAGTTTATACTCACTTCCCATGCCTGCGCTGTTCCCGCAGTGTTGACACTCGCTCTCCCTGGGGCTCTTGTGCGATTGTTTTGACACATGATTAGTGTTGAGCGATACCGTCCGATACTTGAAAGTATCGGTATCGGAAAGTATCGGCCGATACCGGCAAAGTATCGGATCCAATCCGATACCGATACCTGATACCAATACAAGTCAATGGGACTCAAGTATCGGACGGTATCCCTGATGGTTCCCAGGGTCTGAAGGAGAGGAAACTCTCCTTCAGGCCCTGGGATCCATATTAATGTGTAAAAGAAAGAATTAAAATAAAAAATATTGCTATACTCACCTCACCGAGGGAACCAGCAGCGTTCTTTGCTTAAAATTCGCGCGTTTACTTCCTTACGTGAAGTCCCGGCTTGTGATTGGTCGCGTGCCGCCCATGTGGCCGCGACGCGACCAATCACAGCAAGCCGTGACGTAATTTCAGGTCCTTCAGGATTTTAAAATTACGTTCTGGCTTGTGATTGGTCGCGTCGCGGTCACATGGGCGACGCGACCAATCACAAGCCGTGACGTCACGGGAGGCGGGACACGCGCGCATTTTAAAATGCACGCGTGTCCTGCCTCCCGTGACGTCCCGGCTTGTGATTGGTCGCGTCGCCCATGTAGCCGTGATGCAACCAATCACAGCAAGCCGTGACGTAATTTCAGGTCCTTCAGGATTTTAAAATTACGTTCTGGCTTGTGATTGGTCGCGTCGCCCATGTGACCGCGACGCGACCAATCACAAGCCAGAACGTAATTTTAAAATCCTGAAGGACCTGAAATTACGTCACGGCTTGCTGTGATTGGTTGCGTCACGGCCACATGGGCGACGTGACCAATCACAAGCCGTGATGTAATTTTAAAAATGCGCGTGTTTCCTGCCTCCTGTGACGTCACGGCTTGTGATTGGTCGCGTCGCCCATGTGACAGCGACGCGACCAATCACAAAGCCGGAACGTAATTTTAAAATACTGAATGCCTAGAAGGACCTGAAAATTACGTCACGGCTTGCTGTGATTGGTCGCGTCGCGGCCACATGGGCGGCACGCGACCAATCACAAGCCGTGACGTCACGGAAGGAAGGAAACGCGCGCATTTTAAGCAAAGAACGCTGCCGGTTCCCTCGGTGAGGTCCAGGCTGCGTCGGAGAGGTGAGTATAGCAATATTTTTTATTTTAATTCTTTCTTTTACACATTAATGTTGTTTCGATACCGATACCCGATACCACAAAAGTATCGGATCTCGGTATCGGAATTCCGATACAGCAAATATCGGCCGATACCCGATACTTGCGGTATCGGAATGCTCAACACTACACATGATTCCGGCAGCCAGTTAGCACTGGCCTCACTGTCCCTGCCTTCAGACAAATTGAGCATGAAGAGGAAGTCAGAGATCAGCTACAAGCTGGACTTCCTCTTTATGTTCATTATGTCCAAAGGTGGGGACAGTGACGCCAGTGCTGATTGGGTGCAGGAGTCACGTATCACAACAGCAAGGAGCCTTGGGGAGGGCGAGTACCAACATCGTGGGAACAGCACTGACACGGAAGGTGAGTATAAGCTTTTTTTAAATGATCAGGGCCAAGCCTGGTTTATAAGAAGGAGTTGTTAAAGTAGTGAACGACTTCTTTAAGCCTGGAAGATGTGTCAGAACATGACAGGAGTTATTTGTAAAGGGGATTAAAGGAATTGTCCACTACATAGACAACTCATTTCTAAATTAAGTAGTCCCCCATTGGGTATGCCGGGGTTTGGGTGACCTACTTGGCGCTGACATTGCTGGAGCAGTAGTGGTGCTAGAGGTATTTGCTATTTTTAGTTTATAGGAGTAGCTACTTCAATTTAAAAAGGGGTTGTCCATTAGCTATTTGAAATGTTTGCTTCTCGCCAATGTGTCTTAGGAAGCTTTCACATTACGTTTAGGCGCCAGATCAGTTGTCCCGTTGGGGTTTACATCCTAGCCAGTTTGAGTCAACAAGGCCATAGACTATAATTTGTGCCAACAGAGCGATTGTGCACTCTAACATGCATCATTTGGTGGTGGACAGATAGACTTAGTAGACTGCGTCTAAGTGTCCTCCTCCAGAAGGCATATACTGCCGAAAATGATGCACGTCAGAAATCATGTTTACTCTGTCGGCACCATTGTAGTTTATGGCCCTGTCACCGCATAAGTCCGTATCTCATTTTGTGATGGGTTTGGACATAAGCAGCAACAGGGCCACTGAACAAGTACCAGAATGCAATCTGAAAACACCTTTTCTGTATGATCACCATAATCAACAATGTATTTGTGGGAATCCACTCCTCAGCAACCCTGCAGTTGTTTTTGTATATAGTAGACTATGGTTTATTGGTGACATTAGCTGCCTAGTACCATTTCCACACTACATATCTTTGTTTCTGAAATAATCATTACAGTTACTAATAGGCTTCTGGGGTAACATCTTTTTAGACAGAGCAAAAAGTACCAATATTGGCAGGGGATCTCGAAGATTGTGGAACACTGAAGCAGTTGATCTTGAATATCATTTGAGTGCTCAGATAGCTCCTTTAAAGTCAACGGTGCTTTAATTCTAATTGATTATGAATGTTGTATGAGTGGTCTATGTGTTGTGTTTACGTGATCTACAATTAACATCTCAACAATAGATTGCTTGATAGAAATGTTCTCCATCAATTTGTGATCAGATGAAATTTTATCCCTTGGACCCTTCCATAGTGGTAAATCGGAAGAGGCTGAATTGAAGAACTAGCTACTGAATCCACATAAACATTGAAGGGACAGAAATGCTTAATATTTCCCCCACTAATTACACATTAAGGCCTCAAGACCAGTGACTTTCACACCAGTCTTGATCAGGGGTCGTGTAAAAGTCAGATGTTCTTGATTCATTACGAGGCACCTCTTAAAGAATCAGGAGCGCCTGACATGCGCCACACAAGAAATCCTACTCAAGTCTGTAACAGGAGTGAGATTTCAGGCATGTCGCAGATCATCATATATTACACAATCTGTGGCATCACTCCTTCGCGGGGCTCATGTCCCAACCCAGCTCTCCCCATTTTGGCAAAGGTAGGAGAAATTGACATGGCAATGCCTAAAGTCACAAAAATTTTGCACAACTAAAAATTGCACAAAAATGTTAAGACTATTCAAAGCTATTACAACAGAATTCTGGCAAAGTAGCTTTGACAAATGATGAAGAATATTTGGCCATTCTGCTACATAAGAACATACTAGTAGAATTAGTACCAGATGGTAGGCTGGTAGGAGGTGTGGCTATTACAAATTTAGTGTATTAGGGCCCACTAAGCGTAAAGGGGTTCTCCAGGTATCTAATAATGATGACCTATCTTTAAAATAATAGGATCTGATGTACAGTTCTTGACAGCAGTCGCTATATATTGAGCACAGCTGTGCTGTACAGCTCTCACCGTTTTTTGGCTGCAACTGGTACTAGTAATAACAGATGATTCGTAGATCGGCGAGGATTCTAGGAGTCGAAATCCCCCATAGATCTGATATAGATGATTTATCCTAATGGTAAAATTAATTGAAAAAGGAGGGGACAGACATCATCAAATAATGCAATTTTGTGTCACACCCCTACAGAGCATAGGCTTCTAGAAAAATCTAGGTAATCAAAATTTGATTTTCCCCTTTAAATCTCACCTAGTGTAATTAAATATTTGGAATTTCTCTATATATAATATTTCCAACATTTTCATGAATATGAGTGTCATTATGTTTTAAGAAATAGAATTATCAGGTATCATAGGTATATTTAAAAAAAGAAAGAAAGTCGATTTATCAAGATGATTTGAGTAAAAAGGCGCGGAAAGTTAAGCATATTCCTAAACAATAGTGGCTTACCCACGGCACTAAAAATTAGCTTTCAGTTTGATTAATACTATTATATGAGGTCATAAATACTTGCAGTACAAAAGGTTAATGTAGTGTGAAGGGTTGTAAAACATGGAGAGCAGCCCGCTAGATCATGAGGAGACATTTGCTCCAGCTTTTATATGAGTGGCAATGTTTATAGTCTGTGCAAAGGGTCTGTCAACGATTAAACTATGTTTGTTCATTTATTGTACTATTATTTAGTGCTTTTTAACTGGACAAGTTTGGATTTCCAAGAACAGTCGTAGAACTAATCTAAGCAAAGACTCGCAATTCAATTTAATTTCTGCTTTGTGTGGTAAACTAAATAATTGAACATTTTTCCATATTAATCCTCCGGAATAAATATTTATGAATTTCTGAAATGGGCAATGAAGAGAAAGTCTACTCTTTCTTGCATCAATTGTAATTTAAATTAAAGAGGAATTGACATTATTATAAAAAGGGTTGTGAATTTAAACTGACTAGAGAAATAGCTGGCACAATCCAGCACAAGTGTCTACCCAGCTTGATTTTAGATAATCTGTTGATCTACTGTCGTAGGTCAAGTAATGAAAGCCTGGCATCGAATAGTGACCTTTTATTTCCATGATAAGAGTAGCTTTCTACAATGATGAGACTTTTTTCACAGCATGAAACTGATCTGGCAAGTCCACTCAGCAGTAGGTTGTGTCAACACAACTCTTACAACAAAAGGGGCTTTACATACATGACATGAGCCAACTTCACAGGGAAAAATGATGGAGAGAGTGGTACTTGTTCGCCTTGAGCTGAAGACAGATATTGGAAGATTAAAAGAACTCCAGACAGGATTGATTTGCTAAGAAGGTGCTATTCACTTTGTTCTTGACATTTATTTTGTATGGGGAAGTAACTTTTTCCACATTCCCGCTATATAAATCTCTCATTCTGAAATATACTGTAGTTCTAGATGTTCAGGGCCGGTGGTGTAAAGTAAATGATAGAACCAGCATATTTAACCAGGGCTGAATTCAGCTTCTATGACTTATAATACTCAATGAACATTTATTACTTGTAGAACTGTTTTTCTTTTTTTATTTTAAATAGTTTCTTGCATTGAAAAAAAGGAATTGACAATATTTGCAAGGAGCAGCATGTATGCAGAATTAAACATGTATACAATATAAGATGACCAGTAGGACTGATGATTGCTGAGCTTACATGCCAGTATAGTATCTCATTAGTTAGTAGACTATTAAAAAGATGGGAAAGTGACTACCAGAGTATTTACACTGGATTGGTGAAGGATAAAACACAGGTTCCTCTTTTAAATTTAATTTAAACAATTTGCAATTCACTTTTATGAATCTCTAAAAATGCCCGCTACTGTTTAATTCAAAGAAAAAAGCTTCATCAGCTTGAGCATGCTGAGTGGGCATCCACATAATTATTTGACAGAGGCAATAGAGTGGGCTTTCCCATAATGCCTTACAGCTTAAAGAGGCAGTGAAGGCAGAATAATTTTTAAGGTGAATCTGGATAGTGAGAGGATGTCACAGCTCACAGATTTTCAATAAAGAAACAGAGAGAAAGCCATAAAACAGTTGACAAATTCTACAGATAGTGTGTGAAAGCTCTACATTAAAAACAGTTACCATCCACTTACCCATAATTATATCTGTAGAGGACACTGTGGTATTTTTATGGCTAAGTTTGCATTAAAGTGCTTGAAAGGGGTGGATAGAGTCCTAGGAGACCTCAAAGTGTTTGTATCGCTATGTCCGGTGTGCCTGCTTGGGGCCCCTGCTCCCTCCATGCAGGGACACTGGGTTACTCACCATACTGGCCCACGCTGCAATCCTGGCATGCTCCTGCTCCTGACACCTAGGGCATGGGTGTGCACGTTACCCTGCTTTTAAAGGAGCAACGCATGTATATGGTAAATGCTCCCAGCAAACACTGGGAGGCATTTAGTTTAATGTGCATTCACATGCAAGGTGTCTCTCAGCCATTACCTGAGAGACTACCTGTATAAAAGGCACTGGAAGGTGCCTGAGCAATCCTTATAGTTCTGTTAGGTGGTTTGGTGTGCAACTGTATGTTGCCAGGTCCCCTGCCCTAGCCTGTTAGTTTCCCATATCCCATATCCTTTATTCCTGTGAGCCAGTCATAGTTAGTCTTTATTTCCTGCGAACACTTTGGCGGTGTTCATATCCCTAAACCATGTCTTCGGTATCTGTACCTTGTGTCTGCATATGCGGTAATTGTCTGCCTCCCTGGGGGGCTGAATACCCAGGGCAGAACTGTGAACTTATCCCCGTGGCCACCCAGTTAGCACCGTGTGAATCTGTCCTTGTGAACTCCCTGTCTGCCCAAGGAGAACCTGTCCCGGTGGCTGTCCTGTCCGCACAGTGAGAACTTGTCCCAAGTGGCCATTCTGCTTTGTCTAAGAATCTGAAATAGCATCTCTGCCCTTTGGGGTCAGTAGCAACTGCAGGACATTGCCCTGGAGTGGCAGATAGCTGTTGCACAAGTGTAACCTCACCACTAGAGGCTTCAGGGAGCACCAAGGTAGCTGCTTAGTCATGCCCCTCCTTGGTTAGTTTGGGCCATGAGCCATATACACCAGCTTGAAGCGTAACAGTGTTCTACACATCGTTTCAACCCAATTGAAGTACTTTCCATTTAACTATGAAACGGAAATCTAAATTTAAAAAGATTTGCTCTTCTCTAGAATATTACCTTCTTCATGTAAATTTGCAAAAAGAAAATGAGTAGAAGCCTATCTTTATATACATATCATTGCCACATCATATATAAAGTACAGATATAATATATGAATGAAAAATACAACATAAATGGAAATAGTCACAAGATAAATAGTTTACCAGGAAAATGGGATTCTGGGTCTATTTATCTGGAAAAAGCAACCTTTCTGGGAGATTATGGAGGTAGAGAAATGTGTTCATGAGTAAGGAAAACAGCATCCAAGATAGATAAAGAAAGTCTCCATCACAATATACTAATAGAGGTTTTAGGGTATGTACAACTACTAAATGTGGAACTATGTGGTCACCTTCTGGTTTAACAGCTGAATGGGGTTGATGTTTTCAGCTGCCAAAGTTATTAAAAAAGACATGTCCATCAAGTTCAATTGAGGAATGGGAGTATGTACTAGGTGGACAATTATTCGGCAAGCGTGTATTTTTACCATATCATTATTTTTATGCAGATTTTCAAACTTTTTCTGTATAAACTTAAATTGGTTATTGGTTTGAAGCAGATCATGTTATTTGCATTTCTGTAATGAGGGAGGATGTGGCCGAAAGATATCAACACCCTTTATCAAGGTGTTTAGAATTATTAGGCAACTTGTTTTCCTAGGGTAAAATGGGCCAAAAAGAGATTTAACTGACTCTGGAAAAATTCTTACAAGTTTTACAAAGAGATACAGCATGCTTGAAATTGAGTATACCAGAATTGGAACCTCCCTGGTGATCAAGAAGTACAAAGCTTCCAGTGCTCAGAGACCTGGCCTAGGTAAGATAGGCAGAAACCCGACCGACACTGAGCAAGACACAAAAGCTGAAATGTTGTGTTTGGGACAAGACTTATATGAAGACAGACTTCTCAAAGGTTTTATGGACTCATGATATTAGAGTGACTCTTAACAGGCCAGATGGATGAGCCTGTGACTGCATCAGTATTGGAAACAGACCTCCACTTTGACTCGAGTAAGCTGGAAGTTGGGTACTGCTTTGGGGTGGAATTATTTATGATGAGCTAGTTGGAACATTTCAGATTGAAGATTGGCTTAATATTAACTCCCAAACTAACCACCAGTTTTTAGATGACACTTTCTTCAAGCAGAGATTGAGAAAAAGCCTGCATCTTTCGAGGAAAAACATGAGCTTCATGCAGAACAATGCTCCATCTCATGCATCAAAATACTCCACTGCTTGGCTACCGGTAGAGGCGTTAACGATGAAAGACTAATGGCATGGCCTCATCTTCACATGATCAAAACCATACTGAGAACTTCTGGGCCCTTCTAAATGGGAGATTTATGATGAAGAAAAGCAGTGACTTCTCTGAACAGTGTCTGGGAGGCAGTTGTTGGTGCTGCCCAACAGATTTAGAAACTGACTCCATGCATGGAAGGTTTATGACTGTTAATTAAAAGAACGGCAGCTATATTGGTCACTGAGATTTTTTTTTTATGTCAGGAATTTATTTATGTACATTTTTAGTTATTTAGTTATTATTCTCCCTTTTTATGAAACGAAATAAGCAACTGAGATGTGAAAAATTGCATTTTTCATTTAGTTGCATAATAATTCTGCACAGTAATATTTGCCCAATAATTCTGCACAAACCAATATTCGCTTAAGAAAGACAAAACCCCACTTTTACTTTCTTAAATATTTAGGTTTCAGGTTTATTAACCTATTGGTTTAATAACAAAATTAATCATGAAACATACAAATTGCACACACAGTGTATGAGGGTAGAGTAGAGGAAAACTTTATATTGAATAGAGTTTTTTTGTCTTCATTTAATGGTAAAAATATATTTTATAGAGTGAAAGATAGAAATTTTGACATGATGATTTGTTTATTATTAAATTTTATTATTATTAGGTTTGAGAGGGGAATGTGCTTTCTTTGACCAGGTACCATTTACTGCACACATTTCTATGAATATGTTTCTTGTTAGATTTTTTTCTTTTGTTTTTATTATCACATATTGCAGTCACTCTAATTTATGAACTATCATAAACACATTTTATTGTATCGCACACTGTCAGATATACCGTATCATCTGCACACAGTAAGTTTATTGTTTAAAACAGTCTAGGCTGAGACAAATATATAATGTAAGCAACGCAAAAGTGAAATCTGCATTGCTTTGATTCAAAGCTGAACAGCAGGTTACTTGTTAATTTATTGTCCTTCACATGATAGTTTTCATGTTTGTGAATGAGAACATTATGTAAAAGTGGCATAAAATAATTTGTAAGGATGGCAAATATTTCACTGTGTGACAATTGGAAATATGTTGCTAATTTCGAAACAGATGTTAAGTGCATACTTCATCAGCAGCTCTGAAACATTTCTTCTCAGTTTCTTGTTTATGGGGTAAGAATAGTAAAAACTTTTAAAAGCAGGTAACTCTGCATTGCTGCATGGACTTTTAATTGTTGTAGTATAATAGAGCATAACATTTTCATTAGATATTTATTTTGCACATAAAATGAATGCTCAGAAATACTTTTAGTAGACATTTGTTTAAAGATCTTCATTGATATTGAAATAAACAGAAATGCAGGCCCCACTAGCATGTGTAACTACATCTTTCTGTCCACACCATATAGTACCAGCAACTAGATGCAAAGGTAAATGGATGGCACAACCACATGAAACAAAAATATCATAAAATGTAATTTGATCAATACATAATACCAATGAAAAGATGAATTACATTTAAAACTAGTGTTGAGCATTCCGATACTGCAAATATCGGGTATCGGCCGATATTTGCTGTATCAGAATTCCGATACCGAGTTCCGATATTTTTGCGATATCGGAAATCGGAATCGGAAGTGTGCGGTGCGTATGGTTCCCAGGGTCTGGAGGAGAGGAGACTCTCCTTCAGGCCCTGGGATCCATATTCATGTAAAAAATAAATAATACAAATAAAAAATATTGATATACTCACCCCTCCGGCGGACCCTGGCTCTTAGCGGTGCCTCCATTCCTAAGAATGCAGGGAGTGAAGGACCTTCGATGACGTCGCGGCTTGTGATTGGTCGCATGAGTGGTCACATGAGCGGTCACGCGACCAATCACAAGCCGCGACATCATCGAAGGTCCTTCACTCTGCATTCTTAGGAATGGAGGCAGACGCTTGGACCGGTGAGAATCGGGGCCGTCGGAGGGGTGAGTATATCAATATTTTTTATTTTTATTCTTTATTTTATACATGAATATGGATCCCAGGGCCTGAAGGAGTGTTTCCTCTCCTTCAGACCCTGGGAACCATTCCGATATTTTGTGTCCCATAGATATGCATTGGTATCGGGTATCGGTATCGGCGATATCCGATATTTTTTGGATATCGGCCGATCCAATCCGATGCCGATACCTTTGCATATCGGAAGGTATCGCTCAACACTATTTAAAACTACTTAAAAGTTCAAACCTAAAAAATGTGCATGGTCCCATTTGAGAGCAAAATATTCACAAAATAAGTCTCAGTAGAACACAAAGAAAAAAATATATAAAAAATTAATACTTAAAAATAAACAAATTGCAACACAAAATCACTGTAACAATTCTCTCTGTGTTAGCCTGGCAACTTTTGGCTATGTGCACACGTTGCAGAATTTCCGCGGAAATTTCCGTGGCAATTCTGCAACTCCCTGCTGTGGAAATTGGCAAGCATATTCCCGCTAAACACTAGCATTTTGCAAGCGTAATGAGCTTGCGGAATGCTGGTGTTTTCCAACTGATTGACAGTTTGGTCACACTTGTCAAACATAGTGTTTGACAAGTGTGACCAACTTTTTAATATTGATGCTGCCTATGCAGCTAAAAAAATGCTAAAAATCCTGAACGTGTGCACATAGCCACACAGATGAATACACCAGTCAAATTATTCCTTATACAATATCCAAGAGATTGCCCTGGTCTTTATCCTTTAATCCCTGTAAAGGAATCTGGACTTACACAGTGCACCCCTGAGTTGGGGCCACAAAGTCAGCCTATGTCAATGGTGCAAACTGGTAGGATGGCAGTAAATGTACAATATCAGAAGCCAAAAGAATGCTCAGGAATCAAGAGGAGATCATTCATCAGGAATTCAAATAAACAAAGCAATAGCTGATAGCACAAAGCTGAACTAAAGAACGTTTAACTGGCAGTGAGAGTCAGAGGTTCAAGGGTTTAAATAAAACACAACACAACCCAAGGCTCATAGAAGTCTAAATAGCCAAAAAGTTACCTTATTTTTCCCTGGCTGAGATTTACCTAATGTCTCAAGCATTAAACAGGATTGCCACGTTGTTGCTCCTCATCACCCTCATCAAAGGCATGGTGCCACCCAGCAACGAAAGTGGAAACAGAGGAAATACATACCGGCCTGGATATTACAGTCACATAATGAAATGATTACTGACCTGTCATCAGTGCCGGGCTCTGCTCACTTTTCCTTTATTGTAGTTAACGCTAAGGTTTCCAAGTAACTTGGAGATCTCCTATTAAGGCCAACTCAGAAAGTTGAGTACTTTTCTGTGCATCCACAAAGTTTTACTTTCAGTGACAATAAGCATTTTTGGAGTTTGCCTCGCCATCCATTTCTCTTCTCTTGCTAATCATCTGTTTAACAAACTCCTTGTTAACTTCTCATTTATCTGCATTTACGTTCTGGCTATGACTTGAACATAACTGTTTGTTTGCTGTAAGCATAACAAATTCTGGTGCTCTTTACACTATGATGCTGCAGCAATAATCTGTATTTTTCCTTTAGGCATTCAATTTGCCTGTTTATTACTTCTGCCTGCAGTTAACCATGTATTTGTAATTGTCTAAGTCCCTGCCGTTAACCATTTGTCCTCTGATAAAAGATCTGTGCAATTAACTATTTTTTTGCTTCAAGTCCTGGACTTACTATACTTCCTCAGCATCTGTTTACATTTATTGTTGATTAGGTTAAAAAAAGACCTAGTTCCATCAAGTTCAACCTTTCTCCATCAATTGTACATTTCATCACTAATTTAATTATAACCCGCAATGGTATGTGTATCAAGGAAATCAGCCTGCCCTTTTTTAAATGCCTTTATAGTGTCTACCTTTTGTGGTAGGGTATTCCACAGTCTGACTGCTCTAACTGTAAAGAACACTTCCCTGTTTAGCTTCCGGAATCTCCTTTCTTCCACCCGCAATGAGTCCCCCCTAGTCCTCAGTATGTTCTTTGAAAGGAATAAGTCAGGTGCCAATGTTTTGTACTGGCCACACATATATTTATACATGTAAATGAGATCTCCTCTAAGGCATTTTTTTCTAAGATAAACAAGCCCAACTTTTCCAACCTCTAATCATATGAGAGGCCTTCCATCCCTTGTAATAATCTAGTTGTCCGTCGTTGAACTGATTCTAACTTCGGAATATCCTTTTTAAAATGTGGAGCCCAAAAGTGGATCCCGTATTCTAGATGTGGTCTCACCAGTGATTTATAAAGTGATAATAATACATTGGGATCGCGGGATTTTATTTCTCTTTTTATACATCTTAAAATTTTGTTTGCTTTTGCAACTGCTACTTGACATTAAGTACTGCTGGAAAAACACAATGGAGCAACCATCAGCTCACCGGGTTGAGAAATTCCTGGAATAGGGGCGTGGTGCATGGAGAGTTTAGGCTTGTTTCCTGAGTAAATGAACCGCGAAAAATGGGAAAACCCAGCAACCGCAAAAGTCATAAAACATCACATGTATTAGTAGATTAAAACAGGAAAAGGAAAAATTTAAAAAACATGATGACGGTAGATGCGTTTCGAGCTACACTATCTTATAATCATGAATAAGAACTAGTGTAGCTCGAAACACGTCGACTGTCATTATGTTTTTTCAATTTTCCTTTGCATGTTTTATTCTATTAATAAATGTGATGCTTTATGATATTTGCGGTTGCTGGATTTTCCCATTTTTTCATGGTTCATTGAGTACTGCTGCTCAGCTTACTTGTAAGGAGAATACCCAAGTCCTTCTCCTGTTCTATAGTCCCAAGTATACCCCCATTTAATGTATAGGAGGTAATAGTATTACTCTGGCCTAGGTGCATTACTGTACATTTATCTAAGTGCAGGGGTGCATTCGTGCACTATTATTCATGTACTTTTATTCAAAGTACTTTTTTTCTAAGTATTTGGCAGTTATAACATGGCAGAATATAACAAGCATCTCTTTTCTCTTCATACAGGTAAACATATAATTCATTCTCTGAACTGAAATATCCTGCATGTCTATTGCTCCATTCCCTGACAGCAAGCAGCTTGAATGGTAAACATATCATTCATTCTCTGAACTGAAATATCCTGCATGTCTATTGCTCCATTCCCTGACAGCAAGCAGCTTGAATGGTAAACATATCATTCATTCTCTGAACTGAAATATCCTGCATGTCTATTGCTCCATTCCCTGACAGCAAGCAGCTTGAATGGTATCTGAGTCATTCTATATTCGGCATTGAATCCTGCATATATCTATATATGTTAGTCATCTTATTATACATTTGTTTGTGTTTATAGATATTTAACTCACTTCTGCTTGTCCTTATGCAGAGAGATCACATAACTGTTTCAAAGGGGTTTATGATCCATGTAGACCTGGACATTTGTTTATCTGATCACTACATTTATTGTGTCCTGCTGTCTCAACTGAGTTAGATTGATTGTTAACAAGAGGGGGCGAAAAAAAAAAGTGAGATCTAAGAGTTAGCGTTCTATAAATGTAGACATAGCTTGGGGATGCATTCGTGCAGGGGTGCATTTGTGCACTATTATTCGTGTACTTTTATTCAAAGTACTTTTTTTCTAAGTATTCGGCAGTTATAACATGGCAGTTAGACAGGGCAGGAGACAGGTAAGACAATCTAAATCTATTCCCTATTAATTTGAAACAGAACAAATACTCACCATATGTACTTGTATAATCTATATCCTGGCTGCTGCATTCACACACTTTCACCACCCTTGCATTAACTTTCTACACTCCATCCATATCGGCCCCTCTGTCCTTGCCTCTCCTATGTATAGCACTCATGCTCTGTTCACATTGCTTAACAGCGTAGATGCATTCAGTCCCACCATCCAACACAAGAGACGCTCTCACAAATCACTTAACCATCTGCTCACTCTTTCTATCCTCCTTCTCTTAGTCGCTGGAGACATCTCTCCCAACCCCGGCCCCCCATGTTATAGCCAGTCAAACCTCCCAATTGCTACACCCAGAAACCCCTCTAACCTTATTAATATTCTATGCATGCCTTCTGTCTCTTTGAATTGTGCCCTTTGGAATTCTCGCTCTGTGTGTAATAAACTCTCCTTCATCCATGACTTCTTCCTTTCTATTTCTCTTAATCTCCTGGCTCTTACTGAAACCTGGATCCAGCAGTCAGACACCATCGCTGCTGCTGCTCTTTCATATGGTGGACTACACTTTTCTCATACCCCAAGATCAGACAACAGAGCAGGTGGAGGCGTTGGTCTGCTCCTTTCACCCAAATGTACCTTCCAAGTTATCACCCAAGTACCCTCACTTGTATTCCCTTCCTTTGAGGTCCATGCTGTCAGGCTCTACGTCCCCTTCTCCATGCGAGTGGCAGTGGTGTATCGTCCTCCCGGCCCCTCTCATCAGTTCCTGGATCACTTTGCCACCAGGCTTCCACACTTTCTCTCCTGTGACATTCCCACCCTTATCATGGGTGATTTTAACATTCCCATTGCTTCTCCCCTCTCCCCATCTGCTTCTCACCTTTTATCTCTTACCTCCTCTTTCGGCCTCTCGCAGCATACTAACTCTCCAACACATGAAGATGGAAACTCCCTTGACTTGGTCTTCTCCCGGCTTTGCTCAGTGGATGATTTCACAAACTCCCCTCTCCCACTCTCTGACCACAACCTTCTTTCATTCTCTATCAAGAACAGCCATCCCGCTCAGGTCACCCCCACTTTCCACACTTATAGAAACATACAGGCCATTAACACCCAGAAACTTATGAAGAACTTGCAGTCCTCATTGGCCCCAATCTTCTCCATCTCATGTCCTGATTCTGCTCTGAAGCATTACAATGAAACCCTGCAAAGTGCCCTGGATGAAGCTGCACCTCCTATACATAGAACAACTCGGCACAGATTGTGACAACCATGGCACATGCTGCAAACACGTTTCCTGCAGCGGTGCTCCAGGTGCGCCGAACGTCTGTGGAGAAAATCTAATCTACCCGAAGATTTCATCCATTATAAGTTCATGCTAAAAACATACAACTCTGCCCTTCACCTCTCCAAACAAACCTATTTCAACACCCTCATCACCTCACTGTCAAATAACCCTAAACATCTCTTTGACACTTTCCAGTGCCTCAACCCAACCCAACTCAACCTAAGAGAGCAGGCCCCAACCACAGATCTCTGCGCTGACGATCTAGCCAATTACTTCAAAGAAAAAATTGACCACATTCGACAGGAAATCATCTCCCAATCTCTTCATACCATGCACTGTCCTCCCTCCCCCACTGCATCTAGTTCACTCTCTGACTTTGAACCAGCTACAGAAGAAGAAGTAAGCAGGCTCCTTGCATCTTCTCGCCCGACCACTTGCACCAGTGACCCCATTCCGTCACATCTCCTCCAGTCCCTTTCCCCGGCTGTCACCTCTCACCTAACAAAAATATTCAACCTTTCCCTCACTTCCGGTATTTTTCCCTCCTCATTTTTAAGCATGCCATTATACATCCATTACTTAAAAAACCCTCCCTCGACCAAAATTGTGCCACTAATTATAGACCTGTCTCTAATCTTCCCTTCATCTCTAAACTCCTCGAACGCCTGGTCCACTCCCGTCTTACCTGCTATCGCTCAGATAACTCTCTTCTCGACCCTCTTCAATCTGGTTTCCGCTCTTTACACTCTACTGAAACTGCCCTCACTAAAGTCTCTAATGACCTATTAACAGCTAAATCTAATGGTCACTACTCCATGCTAATTCTCTTGGATCTATCTGCAGCATTCGATACTGTGGATCATCAGCTCCTCCTCACTATGCTCTGCTCCATCGGTCTCAAGGACACCGTTCTCTCTTGGTTCTCCTCCTATCTCTCTGACCGATCCTTCACTGTATGTTTTGCTGGTTCCTCCTCCTCTCACCTTCCCCTTACTGTTGGGGTTCCTCAAGGATCAGTCCTAGGCCCCTTTCTCTTCTCTTTGTATACCGCCCCTATTGGTCAAACAATCAGTAGATTTGGTTTCCAGTACCATCTCTATGCTGACGACACCCAATTATACACTTCTGCTCCTGTTATCACGCCGACCTTTTTAGAAAACACCAGTGATTGTCTTACCGCTGTCTCTAACATCATGTCCTCCCTCTATCTGAAACTGAACCTGTCAAAAACTGAACTCCTCATGTTCTCTCCCTCTACTAACCTACCTTTGCCTGACATTGACATCTCCGTGTGCGGTTCCACCATTACTCCAAAGCAACATGCCCGCTGCCTTGGGGTCATCCTTGATTCCGAGCTTTCATTCACCCCCCACATCCGATCACTGGCTCGCTCTTCTTATCTGCATCTCAAAAACATTTCTAGAATTCGCCCTTTTCTTTCGACTTTGCAAAAACTCTTACTGTCTCACTTATTCATTCTTGTCTGGACTATTGTAACTCTCTACTAATCGGCCTCCCTCTTACCAAACTCTCCCCGCTCCAATCTGTCCTGAATGCTGCTGCCAGGATCATATTCCTCACCAACCGTTACACCGATGCCTCTACCTTGTGCCAGTCATTACACTGGCTACCCATCCACTTCAGAATCCAGTACAAAACTACTACTCTCATCCACAAAGTACTCCATGGCTCAGCACCACCCTACATCTCCTCTCTGGTCTCAGTCTACCACCCTACCCGTGCCCTCCGCTCCACTAAAGACCTCAGGTTAGCATCCTCAATAATCAGAACCTCCCACTCCCGTCTCCAAGACTTTACACATGCTGCGCCGATTCTTTGGAATGCACTACCTAGGTTAATACGATTAATCCCCAATCCCCACAGTTTTAAGCGTGCCCTAAAAACTCATTTGTTAAGACTGGCCTACCCCCTCAATGCATTAACCTAACTATCCCTGTGTGGCCTATTAATAAAAAAAAAAAATAATAATCAGGTTCCTCGCATCATGTTCTCATACACTTTATGCAGTTAATAGCCCTCTGTGTCTGTACTGCTACATACTTAGGCAGTTAACTGGTTCATGCAGCTTTACATGAACACCCGAGCCTTACACTATGGCTGGTCCAAATAACTAAAGCAATTGTTACCATCCACCTCTCGTGTCTCCCCTTTTCCTCACAGTTTGTAAGCTTGCGAGCAGGGCCCTCATTCCTCCTGGTATCTGTTTTGAACTGTGATTTCTGTTATGCTGTAAAGTCTATTGTCTGTACAAGTCCCCTCTATAATTTGTAAAGCGCTGCGGAATATGTTGGCGCTATATAAATAAAAATTATTATTATTATCTATATTAAATCTCGTTTGTCAAGTATTTGCCCATTCAGTCATCTTATCCAGATAGTTTTGCAATATTGTAATGTCAAGGTCAGATTTTAATAACCTACATAGTTTGGTGTCGTCAGCAAAGAATGACACTTTACTCTCAATCCCATCCACAAGGTCATTAATAAAGAGGTTAAAAAGAATCAGTCCTAGCTCAGATCCCTGCTATCCCCACTTCCCCACTGCTGACTATATACCATTTAAAGAAAATATCATTTATGACTGTTCTTTGTTTCCAGTGATTTAGCCAATTCCTTACCCATCTGCATATATTTTCCCCTAGTCCTTGCTTCTGTAGCTTCAGTATAAAGCTATTATGTGGAACAGTATCAAATGCCTTTGCAAAGTCCAGATAAATCACATCAGCCGCATTACTTTCATCCAGATTTGCACTTACCTCCTCATAGAAACTCAACATGTTAGACCCGACTTTTTCATCATGAATCCATGCTGGTTGTCAGTTATTATATTATTATCCACAATATATTTCTTCAGGTCTTCTCTTATAAATCCCTCAAAAATTTAGCATACTACTGATGTCAGACTTACCGGACGGTAGTTTCCTGGCTCCACCTTCTTACCTTTCTTAAATATTCAAGCAAAAAGAGGAGTGTATCCAGCGAGCATAGAAGGAACAGTGATAGATGTTTTTGTTCTTAGTCTATGCTCGCTGGATACACTCCTCTTTTTGCTTGGATACAGCTGTGCTTTGTCTGGACTGAACTACTTCCACGCTGGAGCGTCTGAAATGCCCGTTACAATGGTGAGCTGAAATTATTTATATTTTCTCCTTTCTTAAATATTGGTACCACGTGAGCATCCTCCAATCCTGTGGTACCACCTCTGTTACTTTAGAGTCTAAGAATATGAGATACAGTGGTCTGTCAATTATTGATCTCAATTCCCTCAGTATCCATGGATGAATGCCACCTGAACCAGGTGATTTGTCAATGTTTAAATTGCTCAGATGTAGATGTACTTCTTTTTGTGTTAAATTAGTTAAATCAGGTTGTGAATTTTGATTTTTGCTGTGTTAAATGATCCCTGTAACAGATAGTTCATTGGTGAACATGGATGAAAAGTGTCTGTTTAATATCTCAGCCTTTTCTTTATCCTCTGTGATTATTTTGTTACTGTCATTTTTTAAGGAGCCAATACCATGTATTTTTTTCTTTTCCACTACTATGCTATCTTCTTGTACCCACATATTCACACAGCTGCAGTCCTAAAGAACCACATACATTATGACAGGACTTGTGAATTTAGGGATTATTTATTATTTGCTATGTAATATACAGGAGACATGACACATTTTGCAGCAATGGAAACTTTCTGAACTCCATCAGATACAGGACGCGATCCACAGCTACATTCTCAACAGAGAGGTATCTGGTGTCTGTGCTTCAGAGAATAGAAATAGGAAGCTGGTAATACTGGTCCTGAATGTAAGAACCTGAATTAATATGCATGATATTCCTCAGCTTTATACACATTCAATGTACTCATATTTTTCTCAGGACTCATATATATATTTGCGCCCTGAACTTTTCTCGATTGCTTTTTTATCAGGTTTACAAATCAAATCAAATAGGTATATTGCAGAGCTCTGTGATATTATTTTCTCTGCTTATAGCAGAATGTATTGAATTATGCTTTGCTCCTGTAAGACTGCTGCTATTCTCTTCACATTGAGTGAGAATGACTGTGGGGGCTGTAAATTCACTTGGCTTCCAGCATTACTGGTTAAATCAAGAGCCCTATTCAAGCTTAGAAAAGAGACAGAGCAAGTGTTCATTACACAAATCAATTTGGTCAAAAGTACAGCACAGTGGGTACTCAAGCGTTGCTCACATAATATTGTCAACTTAATCATATAATGCCTAGAAGAAATTCACAGGCTTTTCTCCCTGTGAAATAGCTTGATTGGTGCATCCGGCATCTAAAAAATAGACTTTTTGTTACTTACACCAAGTTTTCCTTTATTGAGGTAAAATAGATTAATTTGGAATGTTCTATATGGTCCAGCTTTTGCATTTCTTTAACTGTTAAATTGCATTTCTCAGAATATTTAGAAAAATCTTCTTGAATGCTAAAATCCATAATATAATATTATGACATGCATCCTCTAGCTGAGGGGGTATTTTGAGGTTAACATGACAGGTTAAAGGTAACCTGTCACATGAAAAAACACAAATAGCTCACACATATGGGGTTAATCTGCAGGTTTTTAGTCTTTTGAACCTGTCCGGTACCAACACTTTGAACCCCGCTGCTGGGTAAAATAAACTTTTTTCCACACGGTAGCATATGGCATTTAGTCATGATGGTGGTACCGGTGCAAGTTCAGTCACCGCTCTATGTATTGAGAGTGGTGGCTGTAACTGCGCCCCCAGTAATGACTATCAGTATTAGGGCTGGCTGTCAGTTAATGCCGGGGACACGGTTACCACTTCTGCTGTCTATACATAGAGTTGTGACTGAACTAGCACCGGTGCTACCCCCATGACTGTATGCCATATGCCACAGGGAGGAATTAAGTTCAATTCCACCGTGGGCGCTGGACAGGTTCAGAATGTTAATAACCTGCAGATTAACTCAATATCTGCAGTTTAATAACATTTATTCACTTGACAGGTTCCCTCTAAGGCACTTTCTAATACTATATGTGTGCTATGTTTTTGTAGGCCATAGGCACAACATCACCGATGAGTGCATGTAAATTATTGTTTCGGGCATGTGGCTTTACTGTGCTTTAATGTACTAGTATTTCTACTGATCTGGGATTTTATCATTATGAAATTCAGTAGAAGCAATGTTGCCAATAATTGAGTGGGGCTTTTGTGAGGGGGTCAGTGATGGTTTAAAAATACTTCTGATAATTTGGTTTGAAGATTTTTTTCAGAGCACTCTGCAATATACACCAAGTGTGCAGCTTCCATAACCAATTCTCATTGATTGCATTTGATTGCATTAACCAGATCACTTTTTGTCTAAATAAACTAGAAAATGATCCTTTCAAATGTTCCTTGCAGTGTATAATGCCACAAAAATAGAAGCACAAACATGTATGTTTATACTGTTTTACACTTTCAAGCTTAATGGTCAGATTACTCTTAAAAAGATAAATGTGTTATGCAAAAATAACATACAGTACTTCTGATGTACAATAACAAATTGTATTGTGGTACCATGTTAGCTAGAAAAATCGATGTGAATACTTTTCTGCCCAATGATGACAGAAGTATTCTAGGAGTGATACCTTTATTGGCTAACCAGAAAATAATATGTTTGCAAGCTTTCAGAGCACAGAGGCTCCTTCTTCAGGCAAGATTACAAATAGATTAATAAGAGACAAGCACAACATTTAAGGAATACTACAGTATGACATTTGTTCAGGGGGTGGGAGGTGTCATGCCTCCTAAAGATAAGCCAAGGAAATCAAATTAGGCATTTTCTTACAAATGGAGAGGCAGTGGGAATGTAATTCGTAGTTATCTGGAGTCCGTCTGGTGGAGGTGTGAATTGTATCTGTGTAGTAACTCATAAATCCAGATGTTAAATTGAGTCCTAGTGTCTAAAGGTACCTTCACACGAAACGACGCTGCAGCGATAGCGACAACGATGCCGATCGCTGCAGCGTCGCTGTTTAATCGCTGGAGAGCTGTCACACAGACCGCTCTCCAGCGACCAACGATGCCGAGGTCCCCGGGTAACCAGGGTAAACATCGGGTTGCTAAGCGCAGGGCCGCGCTTAGTAATCCGATGTTTACCCTGGTTACCAGCGTAAAATGTAAAAAAAACAAACAGCACATACTTACATTTGCATCCCCCGGTGTCCTGACTGACTGACTGACTGAGCGCCGGCAGTAGCAGGGCACAGCGGTGACATCACCGCTGTGCTGTGCTTTCACTTTCACTTTGCGGCGCTCAGTCAGTGTGGGAAGCAGACGCCGGGGGATGCGAATGTAAGTATGTACTGTTTGTTTTTTTTACATTTTACACTGGTAACCAGGGTAAACATCGGGTTACTAAGCGCGGCCCTGCGCTTAGTAACCCGATGTTTACCCTGGTTACCAATGTAAAATATCGCTGGTATTGTTGCTTTTGCTGTCAAACACAACGATACACGGCGATCGGACGACCAAATAAAGTTCTGAACTTTTTTCAGCGACCAGCGATATCACAGCAGGATCCTGATCGCTGCTGCGTGTCAAACTAAACGATATCGCTAGCCAGGACGCTGCAACATCACGGATCGCTAGCGATATCGTTACAAAGTCGTTTCGTGTGAAGGTACCTTAAGAATTGAACATCTTCATTAGTTTGAATTCCCAATTTTTTCTTTCTCTGTCATCCTTAAAATGTCCTTTTAGTATTAAGACTTTTAAATCTGTTATACTGGGTCCAGGTCCAGAGAAATGTTTTCCCAAAGGCATGTCCACTTCATTCCTGATTGTGTGTCTGTGTAGATTCATCCTAGTTTGTAGTTTTTGCATGGTTTCCCCAATATAGATACTTCCAGGGCACCTCGTACATTGCATCATGTACACCACGTTGGATGATGTACATGAAAAGGAACCCGTGACCTTATAGTCCTGATTTGTGTTTGGTACGCAGTCTATATTTGTTGGTAATATGTGAGTACACGTTTTGCATTTTTTATTGTTACAAGGGAATGTGCCAGTCACTGATGGTGATGAGAGGACACTTCTGACAAGGAAATTCCTTAAGTTAGGGGGCTGTTTATAGGAGAGAAGTGGTAGTTCTGGTAATATGTCTTTCAATTTGTAGTCTCTGTGGAATATGGGTTGGAGATCAGCACCAATTTTCCTTAGGATGCTCATGTGGGGGTTGTATGTGATCACAAGAGGCACCCTGTTGTTAACCTCTCTCAGTTTGTAAACCAGGAGGCTGTTTCTTGGGATCCTTGTAGCTCTGTGGATCTGCTCATCTATTACCAGTGGATGGTATCCTTGTTGTAGGAATGTATTCCTCAGTGATCGCAGCTGTAGTTCCCTGTCTTTACTGTCTGAACAGATCCGAATATACCTCAGAGCTTGACTGTAGATGATGGATTTTTTTTGTGTGTCTTGGGTGAAAGCTGTTCCATCTAAGATAAGCCAGACATCCTGTGGGCTTATGGTAAATTGATGTTTGTATTATGGCGTTGTCCTTGATGTGTATGGTCATGTCCAGAAAATGTATTTGGGTCTTTCAAAAGTTGAGGGTGAGCTTGATGGTTGGGTGGTACTTGTTGAAGTTATGGTGGAATGTGAGTAGATCATCTCAAAAGAAACAACCTCCCTGTCAAGTTCCATAAAAAAAACTCTGCAAAAGTGTACCAGAACAATTCATGCTTTGATATTGTTTTGAAGGCAAAGGATGGTCACACTTAAATACTGATTTGAAGTAGATTTATCTTTTTTCTTTCACTTTGACGTTTCTTAATTGATAAAAATAAACTATTAACACTTCTATTTTTTAAAGCATTCTTACTTTGCAACATTTTTTCCACACCTGCCTTTGCACAGTACTGTATTTATTAGAAACATGACCAAAAAATAGATAGATAGATAGACAAATTTGTTGTCACGTATCTCTTATTTCACAATAAGTACAACAAATACAATTTTTTATCAGAAATAAAAGTGGAAATAAAATGAAGTTTCTTACCAATTGAAAATCTTTGTAAAATCATTCCCCAACTTCAAACGCTTCATTATTTATTTATTTATTGATTATAGAATCAGAGATGAAAGTATGATGGAACACCAAGGTAAACATTTAATTATGTAGAAGGCCTAGAAAATAAACTCTAAACCAGGTCACTGTGTTTTCCTGAGCTGATACTGAGAGCCTAAATGTGTTGTTAATTGCAAAGAGTCATGGTGTGCATGTAGACCAGTAATTTACTGAGGATCTAAAGGCCAACTAATCATAACAAATGGAGAAACTAATAACTAATATATGACAGCAAAGGATTACACTGTGTATTTAACAAACATAATTCACTTGAACACATTTAAAGAAACCCAGGTTAGGCTCATCTGAATGACTCTGATTTTGTAAGTGCATTAATTACTTATTTAATATAAGTAGCAAATGTTAATGTCATAGACATCCTTGCACCAAATTTCCTTCATGAATAATAATCTACATTTTACACCATATTTGGGAAATGCCCTGAAAATTGCTGCTAAGCAATCATGTGTAATTGTCACAAAAGTTAATAGTAGAGAGGCTCAAAATAAGTAAAATAAAATATACTGAAAAGTATGACGTGATCTAAAATATTTGGTTATAGAATGTTCTATTCTCAATACCAGACCACATCTTGTGTTGGTCAGATCATTTGTAATTTGAATTAGTTTCATTAATTTTTCCCCAAAATTTAATTTGCATCATGTTTTTTAATCACTAATCACAGTACTAAAAAGGCTCTAGTTAACCGGGGAAAAAAATCGTATGTAACATTCTGAGCTTCATAAAAGAATTATTTGGCTGGTGTGTACATGTCTAAAGTTGGACTATTACAACAAGGAAGTATGCAAATGAACAATAATATGTTTACAACACTTTGGGAGGTAGAGAGTTGTGTTTAAATTTCTGCATTATGGAGATTTTTCTTTTGGCTTTACAAAAAAAATTGTCTGCCTGTCTCACAATGCAGGAAACATGCTTTCTGTGACACACAAGCCTAGGTTTCAGGATTTTGGTTTAGTAGTAGTGTTGAGCGATACCATCCAATACTTGAAAGTATCGGTATCGGAAAGTATCGGCCGATACCGGCAAAGTATCGGATCCAATCCGATACCGATACCCGATACCAATACAAGTCAATGGGACTCAGGTATCGGACGGTATTCCTGATGGTTCCCAGGGTCTGAAGGAGAGGAAACTCTCCTTCAGGCCCTGGGATCCATATAAATGTGTAAAAGAAAGAATTAAAATAAAAAATATCGCTATACTCACCTGTCCGACGCAGCCGGGACCTCAGCGAGGGAACCGGCAGCGTTGTTTGTTTAAAATTCGCGCTTTTACTTGGTTACGTGAGGTCCCGGCTTGTGATTGGTCAGGGCGGCCATGTTGCCGGGACGCGGACCAATCACAGCAAGCCGTGACGAAATTACGTCACGGCTTGCTGTGATTGGTCCGCGTCCCGGCAACATGGCCGCCATTAACCAATCACAAGCCGTGACGTCACGGGAGGCTGGACATGCGCGTATTTTGAAAAGCGCGCGTGTCCAGCCTCCAGTGACGTCCCGGCTTGTGATTGGTTAATGGCGGCCATGTTGCCGGGATGTCACTGGAGGCTGGACACGCGCGCTTTTCAAAATACGCGCATGTCCAGCCTCCCGTGACGTCACGGCTTGTGATTGGTTAATGGCGGCCATGTTGCCGGGACGCGGACCAATCACAGCAAGCCGTGACGTAATTTCGTCACGGCTTGCTGTGATTGGTCCGCGTCCCGGCAACATGGCCGCCCTGACCAATCACAAGCCGTGACGTCACGGGAGGCTGGACACGCGCACTTTTCAAAATACGCGCATGTCCAGCCTCCCGTGACGTCCCGGCTTGTGATTGGTTAATGGCGGCCATGTTGCCGGGACGTCACTGGAGGCTGGACACGCGCGCTTTTCAAAATACGCGCATGTCCAGCCTCCCGTGACGTCACGGCTTGTGATTGGTTAATGGCGGCCATGTTGTCGGGACGCGGACCAATCACAGCAAGCCGTGACGTAATTTCGTCACGGCTTGCTGTGATTGGTCCGCGTCCCGGCAACATGGCCGCACTGACCAATCACAAGCCGGGACTTCACGTAACCAAGTAAAAGCGCGAAATTTAAACAAACAACGCTGCCGGTTCCCTCGCTGAGGTCCCGGCTGCGTCGGACAGGTGAGTATAGCGATATTTTTTATTTTAATTCTCTTTTTTACACATTATTACATTAATGTTGTTGCGATACCCGATACCCGATACCACAAAAGTATCGGATCTCGGTATCGGAAATTCCGATACAGCAAGTATCGGCCGATACCCGATACTTGCAGTATCGGAATGCTCAACACTATTTAGTAGCAAAATTAGCACTGCATATTACCCTCCTTGTTTGCGGTGTGTGAAGAATTAAAAAAGGTCATTATTAATGTCCTGTGACTGCAGTATATCTGAGATCAATCCATGGTCACACGGAGTGCCTATACAGCTCTAGCACTTCTGTCACTTGAATCTTTTATGCAAATTGTCTCTTTAGGGAGGAAGAGGAGTAGAACTCTAGTGCCACCTAATGGAACTAGCAATCCTAAAAGTCAATAACAACCCTTTAATGAGCCTTGCCACAGCCACATGACTAAGGATAAAAGCAAAACCAGAATCTCAATTTCAGTCACTGTGTTTCAGGGTATTGCCTTTAGTCAGTGCAAGTTGTGAGATCTGTTTTTCATGGATTCCAATCAGACACCTCTCACCCAGTGAAGCCAGATCTCACATTTTGCCCTAACTAGGAGCAGTACCCCGTAACACAGTGTCTGAAATTGAAATTCTTGCTTGGCTGTTATCCTAAGTCATGTGGCAAGACTCGTTAAAGGGTTCATATTGACTTTTAGGATTGCTACTTCTAATAGGTGGAACTAGATGTCACACTGGGTGAAGGATAGATAAGTGCATAGCAAAGGGGAGAGAGAGGGAGGAGCCCAAACACTGGGGAAGTTGGAAGTGGAAACCCCTAGGCAGATCTAAAATCACCCCCGTCTGCCCTGACTGTCCCTATATAGGTTCTACAATTGTCACCGAGCAGGAACCTAATACCTGCTTGACCCTAGCAATATGCCCTGGATAGGGAGGGGATTGGGTGGAAACTAGTCTGTTTCCACTACAACTAAAGACAGAGAGGGTAGAGGAATGAGGGGAACACTTAGCTTGAGAAGACAACCGAGATGTCACACCAGCAAGCCTCCAAGAGTACTCTAAGAAGGAACTAGCCGACTGTTACTACTTTAAACTAGACAGAGACAAGTAAGAGCTAACACCAGCACCATGTTGCAGCAATTGAATGTATGTAAACCTACAGCACAGGTGTGTAATTAGCAGCAAAAGGTGGAGGTAACTATGGGTCTTAGAGGGAGAATGATATTGCTCTATAACAGAGATGCAAAAATCAAGGTGCATGAGCCAAACGCAAAGACCTTCTACAGCCAGATCCAGGATGACTGTCTGTTACACCTAATACACCCATGACACTAGAGTTTTAGTCCTCTTCCTCTCTGAAGAATCAATTTTCATATTTCATTTCCCAGAGGAGCATTGCAAGGCTTAAAAGTCTCCTCACTTTGGCGTGCCAGGCTTTACATGTCACTTTCTGCAAGGAGAAACATTACCCACTTGAATCTGTGGATTATTATTCAGTCTTAGACCACCACCTTTATTTCCAGTGTTATTCAGTACTGCATTAGTATCTCTCATTCACATTAGGCTTTTTTCATCCCTATGTGTAATTAGTTGTGCGCTCTGACCTCCTAACTATGCTCTGGAAAAGCCTAAAATGGCCCTGCTTGGCAGGACCTCATCTTTTATACTGGTTGTCATAGTCTCGCCTGGGTTAGATTACACAGGTCAACAAAAAAAAATTTTTTTTCTGGTGTCCAAAATATTTTAATGAATTTGGGGTATTTTTGGGGTGCTGATTCTGAATATGCTATCAGTTTTGCCAGATTGGCTCAAGTTTTTGACATTTTTGGTATCTTATTTATAGCACTTGTTGGTAAATGCGACGCATCATCTCATTAATTTCTTTGGATTAGTACTTGAACTGAGCAGTTCTCAATATAGTTTTGTGTTAATTAGTGTTCTAAAAGTTTGTTCATAGCTTGATTTTTGCACTAACTTTATGTTGTTGTCTGTTTTCCAGTGAAAAGCATGAACTCATCAAGAAGAAGTTGTCTTAACGATCCAGACTCATTCTGTTACATTTGTGGTGATTACACACTGCGAAAACATAGAAGAAACATAACAGACTTCGTAAAAAAAGTGTATTTTGCCTATTTTGGGGTTATGCTTGGGGACCAAGACAAGTTTTGGGCACCACACATAGTGTGCAAAGCATGTATCGAATTATTACGAAAATGGAGCAAAGGACAAAGAAAAAGCTTCAAATTTGGTGTTCCAATGGTGTGGAGAGAGCCAAAAAATCATCATGATGACTGTTATTTCTGTGCAGTGCAAGTGCAAGGATTCAATAAGCATAAGAAACGAAAATGGGAGTAACATGGAATCTGCAAGAAGGCCTGTCCCTCATTGTGAAGATGTGCCTGTACCTGTGTTTACCATAAATAACAGTCATCATGATGATTTTTTGGCTCTCTCCACACCATTGGAACACCAAATTTGAAGCTTTTTCTTTGTCCTTTGCTCCATTTTCGTAATAATTCGATACATGCTTTGCACACTATGTGTGGTGCCCAAAACTTGTCTTGGTCCCCAAGCATAACCCCAAAATAGGCAAAATACACTTTTTTTACGAAGTCTGTTATGTTTCTTCTATGTTTTGGCAGTGTGTATTCACCACAAATGTAACAGAATGAGTCTGGATCGTTAAGACAACTTCTTCTTGATGAGTTCATGCTTTTCACTGGAAAACAGACAACAACATAAAGTTAGTGCAAAAATCAAGCTATGAACCAACTTTTAGAACACTAATTAACACAAAACTATATTGAGAACTGCTCAGTTCAAGTACTAATCCAAAGAAATTAATGAGATGATGCGTCGCATTTACCAACAAGTGCTATAAATAAGATACCAAAAATCTCAAAAACTTGAGCCAATCTGGCAAAACTGATGACATATTCAGAATCAGCACCCCAAAAATACCCTAAATTCGATGAAATATCTTTGGCACCAAAAATGCTGTTGACCAGTGTTATCTGATGTAACAGCTGCAAGGAATTATGTGGAAGCCAAACCTGATGTCATGGCAAACTTTATTGGGGGTGCTGAACTTCATGAATTGAATTGCAGAGTGTTCAAATTTCATAGAATCTTCAAATTTCAGGAAATTCTACTCAAAGATTAATCATCCACAAATCGATCTGCTCAACTCTAATTCCAACTCCAATGGGTAAATCCATGGGATAAATTGACCACATTCAGTTCATCACTAAATAGGTCCTAATTTTTTCTGGCTTAGCAAGCTATTTTATTAATAAGGAGGCCACTGATAGCACCCTACTTGACAGACATTTGTTCAGTCAACAGATATCTTATAGGCATGGAAAACTTTACGTTGTGCTTCATTGATTCATTTGGAGAATAGTTCCTTTCTTGAGAATTTGCAGTTTACTGCTTCCAATTGGTTTCTGACGTCTAAGAAAAGACCAGAGACTAATCAATTACTGGAAAATGGTCTTGAAGCCTATCTGACGCATTTTGCATGAAAGAAAAACTTCTTGACCCATTAATAAATTCCCCACACAATTTTTTTTTAGCTTTCAAAAGAAGCATTAAAGGATGACATAAAGGCTGTAGACACAAGAATGTAGGTTTTATTTAACCTGTCTATTCATTTTTTGCTCCATATTCTATCTTAAATGCTGTACATCAATGTGAAATGTTGCAAAGTTGCACATGATTATAGTAACCTAAAACCAGTTGTCAAAAAAAAAGTATTTTAAAGATTCTGCAATTTTGCATCAGTTTCAATATGTGATATTAAAACATGTCAGGTTATGAACATACATCATATCTGCGTTTTATTTCTTCAGAAAAGACAATTTCATGAGCCAAGCAATTTCGTGAACACTTTATATGCTTATGTGCAAGTGATTTTCTTGTCACAGTCGCTGCACGATGACTGGCTGATACTGTAGCCATAGCTCCCCAGACATTGCTCATCAATAATGTTCTAATATAAATACTTGTTTGTCTGGGTTTTTAAATTAGAAAGTTAATCTCAACAGCACACTAGTAGATCTGAAGAGAGTCATGCAGAAAATGAGTGGACATGACCTTTTTGATGAAATGACAAATGATATGTTCCACTTCAAGTACTACAAAATGCATTGACAGCATAATCACCAAGACACACGTAAGAAAAACGATTAATCTGTACAAAATGGTGTATTATTCAAATACATTATTACAGAAATCAGAAAGATAGTCTCACGGTAAAATGGAATGCGGTTCCAGACTTATATATTGGTAAATATATATATTGGTATCTATTTATATAATTGCCTTGTAATGTTTTCATTTCCTGTTCTGTCCATATTTCACCGTATCCCAGAATTCCAAGTGGAGGAAGTTCACCGACCGCCATATTGGGAGACCCAAGAGATGGGTGTCTCAATATGGAAACTGCTGCTGGTATCAACCTATTGCGTGGTACCACCAGCAGAACACTGTCGCACCACATGCACACACACTCTATATGCCGTACGCACCACACACATTCTCATGTACACAATCTCACACACTCACACACTAACACACTCTCACACACTCATACACTCACAGACTCACATTCACACACTCACACACTCACACTCACACACTCACACACTCACACACTCTCACAATCACACTCACAGTCTCACACTCAGACTCATATTCACATTCACACTCACACTCACACTCTCACACTCACACTCTCACAGTCACACACTCACACTCACACACTCATGCAGCCTCTTGCATGGCACCACCAACAGAACACCATTGCGAACACGCCGCCACTGGGATCAGCCGAATGATTCACTGACTGCCGCCATTTTTGTACAGGAGGAGCGCATGCACAGTTTTAATGTGACCACCTCTATCTGTCTGCACAGAGATGGCGGCGGTATGATTTACTGCACCTGTGTGAATTACGCACAGGTGCAGTGAATCATTCGGCTGATCTCGGCTGCAGAGGAGCGACATGTCTATAGGCAGAGGAAGCCGGTCACATTAAAAGGGTTTTCCCACAAACGAAAATTCATTTTAAAAATTGACTGTGACTGACCATGTACGTAGCATACCACATCTCCTGGGAAGGGGAGGAAGCAAAAGACAATACTGACATTACAGTAGGGGATCACAGTGGATTCAAGACGTCATGATATGAAAGCTGATCAATGTCAGTCATTTCTTCTTTATTTGCACTTAGTAATCACTCACAGCTCTCCATTGAGATCGGGGAGGAGATTAGACTGAGAAACTTGCCCTTACCTAGTGTGGTGGCATGTTCTTTATTCCCCAGTTTGTTGTTGCCAGCATATGAATGGTTAACGTCATACAAATGAATAAATCTATGCCCCCATATAAAAATATCTGGCAATGTCCCCTTAGACGTAACATACAGTTTACTCAGCTCTGAAGCCACTATACTATGATGTAGCCGATTGTCAATCATGGTTTCCTGGAGAATGATGCAAACTATTTTTATATAGTTGTTCTTTATAGAGTCCTACCTACAGAATTTGACCAGGTGGAATAGCAAACGTTTCCTATTTATTTTAAAGAGGGCTTGTTACCAAATTGTACATTCTGAAGTGGAAACGCTATGTAGTACTAGCTGCAGAGCGAAAGAAAACATTTTGATTGTTTTTTTATTTCACCTCTCTGTTGAGGAGGTGTGACGATCTGAGGTAGTTGGTTATAAAAATCACCGAGGCATGTTATCGATGCAACTATTGTATTCCATACATCCAGGGTTGTACAACAAATCCAGGTAGATGGCCAACATTCAATGTCTGCCGTACCAGGCGATAACTACTGTCTCCCAACTTTTGGTTGGCCCACAGCTTTTGGCATCTCTAGTCAGTACACTGCGTGCAGAATTATTAGTAGTTGTATTTTAGGGGATCATTTTTATTTTTGATCAACAATTATGTTCTCAATCAACCCAAAAGACTCATAAATAGCAAAGCTTAATATTTTTGGAAGTTGGAGTTGGTTTTTTTAGATTTGGCTATCTTAGGAGGATATCTGTTTGTGCAGGTGACTATTACTATGCAGAATTATTAGGCAACTTAATAAAAACCAAATATATTCCCATCTCACTTGGTTATTTTCACCAGGTAAACCAACATAACTGCAGAAAATTTAGAAATAAACATTTCTGACATGCAAAAAAAAAAAAAAAAAAATTAGTGACCAATATAGCCACCTTTCTTTATGATGACACTCAACAGCCTTCCATCCATAGACTCTGTCAGTTGCTTAATCTGTTTACGATCAACATTGCGTGCAGCAGCCGCCACAGCCTCCCAGACACTGTGCCGAGAGGTGGACTCTTTTCCCTCCCTGTAGATCTCACATTTTATGAGGGACCACAGGTTCTCTATGGGGTTCAGATCAGGTGAACAAGGGGGCCATGTCATTATTTTTTCTTCTTTGAGACCGTTACTGGCCAGCCACGCTGTGGAGTAGTTGGGGCATGTGATGGAGCATAGTGCTGCATGAAAATCATGTTTATCTTGAACGATACCAACTTCTTCCTGTTCCACTGCTTGAAGAAGTTGTCTTCCAGAAACTGGCAGTAGGTCTGAGAGTTGAGTTGAGGTTAACATAATATCTAGCCTGCTCGTCTTCCTCTGATCACTGCCACTGAATGTGAACATTGATTCCTGAGAATGAACTGATGAGCAAGAAAATCACTAATAAAACACAGCAAGAAAATATCTAATATAACACATCAATATCAATGCAACCGGTGCTCTGTGCTGGGAAAGGTCTATCTCTTTGATCTGTGGACTCCGCTCTATGTCCATTTGTCCAATAGTCTTTAGTAAGTGGCCATATCCTCACAGGAGGTATTATAAATCAACGTATCTAGCACCTATTACGTTAACTTTAGTTAGCTCCAAGTGGGTATTTTCACTGGGGTCCTGTACATTCTCTCTCTGTATCAGTTGCTATCTGATGATGCTCACTTGGACATGGACAAAAGTTTACTCCTTAGATGACAATACTTTTAATTGCAAATGTCTCAACAATGGAGAACCGAAGAAAAAAAATGTTTTATTTACTTTACAGTCGCTATTACATAGTGTGTCCAGTTCAACATGAAAAATTTGGTGATAGGTTATCTTTAGTTTCACAAACAAGGCTGTTAATATAATGAAGCAAAATGAATAGTCTACAACTTTAACATAACACACAAGCTGTTTTTTTTAATAGTACCTCTTTTTCATTTTCAATGATGATGACATTTACAGAAGGACATAGTGTTAAAAATCCAAACATATACGAGAGCAACTATACTATTAAAAAATCGCTGTTTGTATGTATGTATATTGACTATGTGTGATGCAAAATATTAATATAAAATGTCTTGGATTGATATAGGAAAACAGAGCACATTGCATAGTAACATTACACATAAATTTATAACCAGGAAGCCTTATTAAATTATTCTTCTATACCATATTACAGCTTGAAAACATTATTTTGAGTGTAAAGCCAGCTGGCAAATGTTGGCAAAGGCTGATACAAACAAACCTGGGGAAAGTAAAATATGAATTTTCAGAGTAATTACATCAGAGCAGAGTTATATTTACATTAAATATAGATGCAAACGATACAGCAAAATAGTAATTGTCTGGCGTTGGTAGTGTCTCAATAGAAAAACTTCTTACAGTATGTAATTTTATAATTGTGTAACTTAGCACTTATTTACATTCTTCAAATCTCTTAGAAAGATAGATCAGGCTTCTTATGAAACTGCACGTAATCACATAAATGGATTGCTGCCAAATTAAATGAAGGCTAAAAAATTTGTATTGTACACTATTGAAATAAATGTGAAATCTTGTATGCTTTATACTTAAATTAGACGTCACATAACTAATGTATGTTTGGTTTAATTTTTAATATTTTGCTATATCAAAAGCTTTTTTTATTTCTTGAAGAACATGTAACCTTAAATATAGATAATTAAAAAAAATACAACATGAATGTTTTATGCGAAAGATGGCTAACAATGGTAAAGTTGTGATTGGGCAAAGTCTAGATCACAGTGAAGGCATTATTGTCTTTTGAATGACTTAGAATCCACAATGCAGTTATTAGCCTGATGTATTCTATCTGTATGGTGGTATGTATCTCTAGAGACCAAGCAGTGACCTAAGAACTATATATTACTGGTTGGCCAATATCTGATCTTCGACCAAATGAAAAAATTATCCATTAGTGAAGAAATCATTAAGTGTGCTACGTTGAACCCGAAATGACTGAAAATACTAAAGCCAAGATTCATCAAATTGTTTTTGCCAGAAATAGTGAAATCTCACAATATAGTTACTCATTGTAGTTAACTAGAATTTTTGTGCCTTTTGGATTTTTTATGCCATTACCGTTTTGAAAAATGAATGCTTCTTACTCTAGTGCATCCTTCAGTAAAACTAGCATACCGTATGCCAGTCATGTTGTTGCAGGGCCAAAATTTTCTGGTAAAGACAGTCTTGAGCCATCTAATCATCTCTTGCCACTGTATAGCTATAGCTTCCAATAAAATGGCTTCTTGCTCAACCAGCCACACCCTGCTCTACAGTGATCAGGGGGCATCACATTAAAACACTTTTCTGTAGATGAGTCTAGTTTGGATAATATCTCTGTTAATTGATGTAAGATTTCTTGCTATGGAAAATTGCCAGGCCTATGTGTATAGCTAGTCTCCTTAAAGGCCTTGTCTGGTCTTCTGGTGAAAGTCTGCAGTCACTCCATGTGATTCCATACTTCTAAATCCTTACTGTGTATGTGTCACATGCTGTCAGAATTCACCGGTGTTGTCAATGAGAGTTGTGGCCTCCTACTGCAAGTATGAGATTTGTATACTCCTGACCACATTCTGAGTAGATGTGCTCAGTCTCATTCGATTCACTCGTATTGACAGAGGCCCAACATGTCTAGTTGGCACGTGATTATAATACATACTTGTGGTCAGTTGATTGCCCGCTCCCATCAGCAACATTGGAGAATCCTGACAGCGTGCAGCGAGCACGCTTTAAGAATTCAGTAGTCTGCAGTCACATACAGTGAGTTCAGACATTCATCAGAAGACCAGACAAGCTCTTTTATAATAGTTCCTGTCCTCTTCTCCTCCCCAAAATATCCAGATAACAAAACAAAACAAAACAAAACAAAATAATCCAGAAACAAACTGGTCATAAAATATCAAATTGTCAAATGGGTTAATATTAGAAAAAAGGTTGCTGCTCAATATCACATAGTATCCCACTTTTCAATAGCTGCTAGTACTCACATAACTGCCATTTATTCTAAAAAATGCTTTTTCTTTGGACATTATATTCAATATAATGTATCCTTTGTCTAAAATAATAAGGCTAGAATCAACATTTTATTTTTGATTTTAATATTATTTCCCAATAATTTAATTTGATATGTTTTTATATTACAGCAAACAGATGAGTCAGCACAGACTGATGGACAACAACAGACACAGTCTTCTGAAAACACAGAAAACAAAACACAACCGAAGAGACTCCATGTTTCGAATATTCCTTTCAGATTTAGAGATCCAGACCTTAGACAAATGTTTGGGGTAAGTAAAATTGTGAATTTTTACTTGATGGTTTGAATAATTATATTTAGCATAAAAATGCTTTCTTGTTAAGCAATATAACTATTTTTTAGGCCATGCACCATCAACTTGATACTCTAGGGGGTAATAAAAAACAACAACTGTAGTATGTAGACACATTCCTTTTAAAGAGTATCTGTCAGTAGGCTCAACCCTCCTAAGCCTTTTATATGGCCATGAAGGTCATAGGAAGATGGATACAATGATATCTTAATATATGTGATCCAATGTCTTTTTCCCGAGAAAATTCAAGTTTTTCTTATATGTAAATGAGCTGTTCAGGACTATGGGCCGGACACTGAGAATTTGACTCCAGAGATTATTATGAAATGAAAGGGGGAGTTACCAGTGTGAGGCATGTAGCCACCACACAACAGAAGAACTGAACTGTGTCTTCTTACAAACACATTTGCTGCAGTTCTCACAGCTCTGCTGTATTGTAACAGTATTGCAGCCCCGTCTGCTTGTGAGATGGAAGCTGAGAGGAACCTGCAGATGTGTCAGTTATAGTCACACACAGCTCTGCAGTGAGCTCAGATGAGCAGAGAGCAGCCATTAAACATCATACTGGTAATGCCTCCTTTCATTTATCATAATCCCTAGAGGCGGATAATCATGCAGATCAGGATCTATCCCATAGCTCTGAACAGCTCATTTACATATCAGAAAACATGTATTTTGCTGGAATAAGACATTGTAGCACAGATATCAATGATTCACTTTATTCAGCTTCCTATGACCTGTGTGCCCATATAGATAGACTAGGGGGGTTGATTCTACTGACAGATGCCCTTTAAGACTTGCTTCATCACTCTAGACAATCTTGGCCTATTATGTTACTTTGTTGTTACTTTAATCAGCATTTAAAGAAAGAAAAGTAAATCAATGTGTCCTCCATGATCATACTGCCTCAGGATTCATCAAGAAGCAGTCCCATACACAGCCTTTAACTTGTTAGTGTAGAGGTGATGTATTATAGAGGTTGACTGATGGAATTTTACACGTGCACATAGGGTTGACAACTACTTCTAAATCAATTCTTGAAGATTTCATTAGCTACAAGATTAAATCTCCTGGATGTCCTAGAAAATCCAGCTATGTGCTATCTAGATTTAATTCCAATAGACTCCAAGTCAGTTCAGTAAAGCTTAGGATAATTGTAAAGGCTTGACAATCCCTTAACATTTTAGGCTTATAAGGTTTCATCTCAATTGCCAATTTTCCAGTTTATTTGAGATAATTAAAACAGGGTGTTGATTTATTTTGAAAGCAGTAAGTGTAGAGTCTCAGACATATATTTCCAAATGACCAAGTCTTTGCCTTACCTTTAGTGTTCTCCATACATGCAGTATATTGGCTTGTATGATCATTGAAAACCACAAATTACATCAAATGTAGCCTTTCTCTATTGACATATTCAGCATTGCTATGTAGTTATCGATCTAGTTCATGTCCTTTATTTCTCCAATATAACTGTTCTTCGTGGTCATTAAGAAATAGTTTCTTCAGTTTCATGTTTGTTCTGAAGAAAAGAACTAAGAAACCAGTAAAAAGGTTGTAAAAAATCAATAAAACAAAAATAGTAATCTACTCCAAATTTAGAAAGCACATGAACACAATATTTACAGCGATAAGGAGGATTGTTATTTCAAAATAAAAACTCAAAACTAATAGTAGGATGACATCTCAAAGGAAGAGACAGATTATGAGATAGCAATATATCAATGATCAGAACAGAGTACATTCTTCACATCCTTGGAAAGGCTTATGTCTATTGCAAGTGTGTGAGTCAACTAAGAGCCCCACTTAATAAAATATTGCTTCACCCTGTCACAGATATAGCTTCACCAAAATAAACGCTACCATGACATCATGAGATCTTCAGACATGCAGGAAAATTTCCTTACATTATCTTAACACTGAATAGGGAATAGGGATGAGCAGAGTAGGCAAAATCTGAATTCAATTGTTTGTGCATTTGTTCCCGAGAAATTCATTTCAGAAGTTATTCTCCACAAATGTATTATTATACTAAGCATTCTCTTCAGACCCCATACCATGTTAAACAATATATAAAAAATAAAACAAATAGTTGCATTCACCTTCTGTTCACCTACATAATTTCCAGTGTTCACCACAACCTGAGAGATCCTTGCCACATCTTCTGATCCTCTACCGCTTGCATTGGAATCTTCTGTTCTCTCGCACTGTGCTGGACTTCCAATTGTAATGATGTCTAGGAGTGTTCTGCGTTAGCACATGGGAGGTCACCAGTGTCATGATGTCATAACCTACACCATGACCTTTCAATGGCATGCACAAATTCTATCTTGGGCACCATGACACCAAGAAAGTGAGCAAAACATGAGAGGCCCAAAGAATGAGCAGCGCTGGATCAGAAGACGTGCTAAGGATCTGACTTGTGGTGGTAACATAAATGCCAAAGAGGCAAGCAGTGATCTTAATATAAGGATTTTTGTATTTTTTTAACCTTTTGATTGCCTATTATGGCTAAGGAAAATGATGGACAACAACTGACATTTTGCTGGATCCACGCAGAAGTGAATTACAAAAAATCAGCATTTTGGCAAATACAGATTTTTAAAAAATGTTAGTAGAATTCAATGTCACTCTAAGTTTTTTGACCATTAGCAGTGTTGGATAAGTCTGCCTACAGACAGCCTAGTAGACCGGAACTAAGATCTGAGTAGCTGTGCTAGGTCACGTTCACACATTCAATATTAGGTCAGTATTTGTAAGCCAAAACCAGGAGTGGTCTAGTGACTGTGGAGGCCAGGTCATCTGGCGTAGCACCCCATCACTCTCCTTCTTGGTCAAATAGCCCTTACACAGCCTGGAGGTGTGTTTGGGGTCATTGTCCTGTTGGAAAATAAATGATGGTCCAACTAAATGCAAACCGGATGGAATAGAATGCCGCTGCAAGATGCTGTGGTAGCCATGCTGGTTGAGTATGCCTTCAATTTTAAATAAATCCCCAACAGTGTCACCAGCAAAGCACCCCCACACCATCACACCTCCTCCTCCATGCTTCACGGTGGGAACCAGGCATGTAGAGTCCATCCATTCACCTTTTCTGTGTTGCACAAAGACACGGTGTTAGGGCTAGTGGAACGCACCTAATGAAAGTATATATTTTATTAGGATAGATGCGTTTGCAGCCCAGGGTCCACCGTGCAGGAGAACCTGCTGCTAGCAAATAGCGGAACTAAATGGCGGGGTTAGCTAACTCTGTTACTTCACAGAGCAGCCGTGAACTCAAAGCACTGCGCCCTGTTAGACTCCACAGAGGCACAGGCTAACTGTCTAAACATGAACAGACAGTGGTCTTGCATGCACACGAAACTCCTCGCCGGAGGTGCCAGCATTCTAGGGGCTTATTTCGGCCAGGTCCCTGAACACACAAGCATACAAACTCCTCGCCGGAGGTGCCAGCATTCTAGGGGCTTATTTCAGCTGGGACCCTGAACAAACTCATACAAGACCACACTGGCGCAAAGTACATAAATAAAAGCAATACTAGCGCATGGCCGTGCGGCCATGCGAACCTTAAATAGTTGCAGCACGTACAGGACCTTCCAAGAAGGACCAATGAGAGACTGCCACAGAGCGTGAGCACCTACAGAACCTTAGCTGCAGTGTCTGATCATGTGACCCTCGATCTCCACTGAGAGATCTTACTCTGGGCATGCTCAGAATGAGAAAAGCAGGACTTAGTCCCAGAAGCGTCTGCTCGCTGCTGCCCAGCACTGACTACAATGGCAGAAGCAGGAAAAGCAGCAGCAACTCTCTGTACAGAGTCAGACTGAGCAAGACGCTGGGACCGACGTCTCCGCTGAGCAGACTCCACTGCGGCAGGAAAAGAATGAGAGACCGCAGCGGAGATGGCCCGAGATTCCCCCTGTGCAGAGATGGGAACTCGACCCCTAACATTACCTCCCCTCCTAGGGCCCCCCTCCTTGGACCTCGCTACGCTCGAAGGCAGCAATGAGCTGCAGAGCCCAAATGCGCTCAGCAGGCTCCCAGCACCTATCTTCAGGACCGTAACCCTTCCAGTCCACCAAATAAAATTTTTTGCCATGAACCACCTTGCACCCCAAAATAGCGTTCACCTCGTAATCGTCCGTAGACGAACCCGATGTCCCAGCACATGACTCGGAAAACCAGGACATGTATACAGGTTTCAAGAGGGACAAATGAAAGGTGTCGATGATACCCAGGCGTGGCGGAAGGGCTAAACGATAGACCACAGGGTTAACCTGTTCGAGGACCTTGAAAGGGCCCAAGTAGCGAGGTGCAAACTTAGTGGACTCAACTCGCAGCCTGATGTTACGGGCGGAAAGCCACACTAAGTCACCGGGAGCAAAAGTCGGAGCGGGGCGCCGATGTGCATCGGCGGAGGACCTCATTTTCTCCTTGGAGGCCTGAATGTCATCCTGAGTGCGGTCCCAAATATCCCGTGCTTCCACAGCCCAGTCTGCCACCCTGGAGTCGGCAGAAGACACGGGCATAGGCACAGGTACCCGCGGATGCTGACCATAGTTGAGGAGGAATGGGGTTTGTCCAGTGGAGTCGGCAACCGCATTGTTCAGCGCAAACTCTGCCCATGGTAGCAAGGATGCCCAGTCATCCTGCCTGGCTGAGACAAAATGTCGCAGATATGTGACCAAGGTCTGATTGGCCCTCTCTACCAATCCATTCGTCTCGGGATGATATGCGGAAGAGAGATTTAACTCAATGCTGAGAAGACGACAAAGCTCTCTCCAGAACCGAGACACAAACTGGGGACACCGGTCACTGACAATCTTGTCTGGCATACCGTGTAGGCGAAAGATGTGCTTTATGAACAACGCTGCCAAGGCCCATGCCGAAGGTAACCGCGGAAGCGGCACCAAATGCACCATTTTGGAGAAGTGATCGGTGATAACCCAAATTATGGTACAGCCCCAAGACTTGGGAAAACCCACCACAAAGTCCATCCCGACCATCTCCCAGGGCCTGTCTGCCACCGGCAATGGATAGAGTAACCCAGCTGGCCGTTGTCGAGGAGACTTATTTTTGGCGCAGGAGACACACGCCAGAATATAATCCCTGACATCAAGGACCAAATGTGGCCACCAATACATCCTCGCCAACAGCTCAGATGTCCTTTTTGTCCCAAAATGTCCACCCACCCTGAACGAATGAGCCCACAAGAGAACCTCTGGTCGCAAACTGGATGGTATAAATGTCTTGGCCGGAGGCACAGACTCTAGCAAAACCAGAGCTACGGTTCTCAGGCTCTCAGTGGGGACAATAAGCCGAGGCTCCTCTTCCTCCTCCACAGATGACACAACGGAGTGAGAGAGAGCGTCGGCACGAATGTTCTTCTCCCCAGAAAGAAAATATAGGGTGAAATGAAACCAGGAGAAGAACAAGGACCATCTGGCCTGGCGAGAATTTAACCGCTGGGCTGTCTGCAGGTACACCAAATTTTTATGGTCTGTGAAGACTTCGAAAGGAAAACGAGCTCCCTCCAAGAGATGTCTCCACTCTGAGAAGGCCAACTTCATGGCCAGCAACTCCCTGTCCCCGATGGAATAATTCCTCTCTGCTGGTGAGAAGGTCTTTGAAAAGAAGAAGCAAGGATGCTTCCGACCTTGAGCATCTTTTTGGAAGAGGACTGCTCCAGCACCAACAGATGAGGCATCCACCTCCATGATAAATGGTTTGTCTACATCGGGGCGATGTAGGATGGGAGCGCTAGCGAAGTGTGACTTTATGGAATTAAAGGCCTTGGAGACCTCCTCAGACCACAATTTGGGATTTGCTCCCTTCTTGGTAAGGGCAACCAAGGGAGCTACCAACGTTGAGAAGTGTGGAATGAACTGTCGATAGTAGTTAATGAACCCCATAAAGCGCTGCAACTCTTTAAGAGAATGGGGTTCCTGCCAGTCCATCACAGCCTGTAGCTTGGCAGGATCCATAGCCAAACCCTGGGCAGAGATGATATAACCAAGAAATGGCAAGGAATCCTGCTCAAACACACACTTCTCCAACTTGGCGTAGAGGGAATTTGCCCATAAGAGGTCAAAGACTTTGCAAACATCTCTCCAATGGGAGTCGATATCTGGAGAATAGATGAGAATATCATCCAGATAGACTACGACTGAGGAGGTGAGCATATCCCGGAAGATGTTGTTCACAAAGTCTTGGAAAATGGCTGGGGCATTACAGAGCCCGAAGGGCATCACCAGATACTCATAGTGTCCATCCCTGGTGTTAAAAGCCGTCTTCCATTCGTCCCCCTCACGGTAGCGAATCAGGTTGTAAGCACCCCGCAGATTTAATTTTTTAAATACCCTTGCTCCCCATAGCCTATCAAAAAGCTCAGATATCAGGAATAATGGGTATTTCTTCTTAACGGTGCTGGCGTTAAGACCCCTGTAGTCTATACATGGATGCAGTTCTCCATTCCTCTTCTAAACAAAGAAGAACCCAGCCCCAGCAGGTGACACTGACTTCCTGATGAACCCTCTTGCCAGATTCTCTTGGATGTACTGAGACATAGCCTCCATCTCCGGGAGAGATAACGGATAAACTCAACCCCGGGGAGGCTCAGCACCAGGCAAGAGATCAATAGGACAGTCATAGGGGCGGTGAGGCGGAAGGGTCTCCTCCGCCTTTTTGGAGAACACGTCCGCATGAGACCAGTATTGTTTGAGGAGAGAGGATAGATCTGCGGGTACCTCTGTAGTAGCAACCTGAACGCACTCCCTTTGACACCTACCCTCACAAGACTCACCCCATCCCAAAATTCTGCCTGAAGACCACTCGATATGTGGAGAGTGGTACCGTAACCAAGGTATCCCCAACAGGACCTCATCAATACCCTCAGGTATGACGAGCAGAGATATTGACTCCTGAATTGGGATGGTGACATAAACAGAGTAAAAGGAATGGTTTGGTGAGTTATCTGTGAAGGCAGTGTCGACCCATTCACCACTCGTACCATAACTGGTTGCGCTAGCATAACCAGGGGTATTGCGTGACGTTGGGCAAAGGCGGAGGACATGAAATTGCCCTCCACCCCAGAATCCACGCAGAGCTCTACTGAGTGGGAAGATGAGCCAATAATAATTGTCCCCTTAAAGGACAATTTTGAGGCAAACGTTGCCGCAACTTGAGTACCTCCACCGACTACCACTAGAGGCTGACGTTTCCTCGACCGCTGGGAACATCTGGTGGCAAGATGTCCAGACTGCTGGCAAACATGACAGACCTTGGATGCCCAAGCGGTCCGGGACTTAGAATCTGCTCGTGACACCTCCCTGGCCTCATGTGACTCAGGAACCAGGACCGGGGATTCCAGAGGTCTGGCAAAGGTGGGAGCCAGCCAAAACCTCTGCCTACACTGGGCTGGCTCTAACCTTCGCTCGTAAAAACGGAGGTCAATACGGGTAGAGACAGTTATTAACTCCTCCAGTGTGGCTGGAATCTCCCTAGTGGCCAGAGCATCCTTAACGTGATCAGCCAGACCCCTCCAAAATATGGGGATAAGGGCTTTATCCTACGACTCCAGCTCTGAAGCTAAAGTTCGGAAATGGATGGCAAATTGGCTGACCAAGGACTCACCCTGAGTTAATGCCAGCAGTTGGAGCGCCGTATCATGGGTGAATTGAGGTCCTAGGAAGACCTGTTTCAGAGTGCTCAGAAACAATGGAGCACTCTGCACCACAAGATCACCACGCTCCCACAGCGGCGTAGCCCATTCCAACGCCCTGTCCGACAAGAGGGACACAATAAATCCCACCTTAGCCCGCTCTGTGGGAAAACATGCAGCCAGAAGCTCAAGGTGAATAGAGCACTGACTCACGAATCCCCTTCAAGATCTGCTTTCTCCAGAAAATGTTTCTGGGAGCGGGAGGAGCGAAAATGTCGGAACAGGGGTGGCAGTGGACAAGGTTGCTGCAGCCACGCTAGCAGCCTGTACAGCAACTGCGGAAATATCCACAGCTGAGGTTGACCTCTCGAGAGCCGCCAACCTACCCTCCAGCTGCTGGATATACTGCAAAGATTGCTGTATGTCCACCATTTACTAGCCAGACCCTGGCACTAGTATTATGTTAGGGCTAGCGGAACGCACCTAATGAAAGTATATATTTTATTAGGATAGATGCGTTTGCAGCCCGGGGTCCACCGTGCAGGAGAACCTGCTGCTAGCAAATAGCGGAACTAAATGGCGGTGTTAGCTAACTCTGTTACTTCACAGAGCAGCCGTGAACTCAAAGCACTGTGCCCTGTTAGACTCCACAGAGGCACAGGCTAACTGTCTAAACAAGAACAGACAGTGGTCTTGCATGCACACGAAACTCCTCGCCGGAGGTGCCAGCATTCTAGGGGCTTATTTCGGCCAGGTCCCTGAACACACAAGCATACAAACTCCTCGCCGGAGGTGCCAGCATTCTAGGGGCTTATTTCAGCCGGGTCCCTGAACACACTCATACAAGACCACACTGGCGCAAAGTACATAAATAAAAGCAATACTAGCGCATGGCCGTGCGGCCATGTGAACCTTAAATAGTTGCAGCACGTACAGGACCTTCCAAGAAGGACCAATGAGAGACTGCCACAGAGCGTGAGCACCTACAGGACCTTAGCTGCAGTGTCTGATCATGTGACCCTCGATCTCCACCGACAGATCTTACTCTGGGCATGCTCAGAACGAGAAAAGCAGGACTTAGTCCCAGAAGCGTCTGCTCGCTGCTGCCCAGCACTGACTACAATGGCAGAAGCAGGAAAAGCAGCAGCAACTCTCTGTACAGAGTCAGACTGAGCGAGTCGCTGGGACCGACGTCTCCACTGAGCAGACTCCACTGCGGCAGGAGAAGAATGGGAGACCGCAGCGGAGAAGGCCCGAGATTCCCCCTGTGCAGAGACGGGAACTCGACCCCTAACACACGGTGGTTGGAACCAAAGATCTCAAATTTGGACTCATTAGACCAAAGAACAGATTTCCACTGGTCTAATGTCCATTCCTAGTGTTCTTTACCCCAAACAAGTCTCTTCTGCTTGTTGCCTTTCCTTAGCAGTGGTTTCCTAGCAGCTATTTTACCATGAAGGCCTGCTGCACAAAGTCTCCTCTTAACAGTTGTTGTAGAGATGTGTCTGCTGCTAGAACCCTGTGTGGCAGTGACCTGGTCTCTAATCTGTGCTGTTAACCTAGGATTTCTGAGGCTGGTGACTCGGATAAACTTATCCTCAGAAACAGAAGTGACTCTTGGTCTTCCTTTCCTGGGGCTGTCCTCATGTGAGCAAATTTCTTTGTAGCGCTTGATGTTTTTTGCCACTGCACTTGGGGACACTTTCAAAGTTTTCCCAATTTTTCAGACTGACTGACCTTCATTTCTTAAAGTAATGATAGCCACTCGTTTTTCTTCAATTAGCTGCTTTTTTCTTGCCATAATACAAGTTCTAACAGTCTATTCAGTAGGACTATCAGCTGTGTATCCACTAGACTTCTGCACAGCACAACTGATGGTTGCAACACCATTTATAAGGCTAGAAATCCCACTTATTAAACCTGACAGGGCACACCTGTGAAGTGAAAACCATTCCCGGTGACTACCTCTAGAAGCTCAACAAGAGAATGCCAAGAGTGTGCAAAGCAGTTATCAAAGCAACAGGTGGCTACTTTGAAGAACCTAGAATATAAGACATAATTTCAGTTGTTTCACACTTTTTTGTTAAGTATATAATTCCACATGTGTTAATTCGTAGTTTTGATGCCTTCAGTGTGAATGTACAATTTTCATAGTCATGAAAATAGAGAAAAATCATTAAATGAGAAGGTGTGTCCAAACTTTTGATCTGTACTGTATGTTACTGGCCATGTGAATGTGGCCTTAGTTTGTTATAGTCGTACAGTACACTGGGACTTGTTGCATCCATGTCACAATATAACTGACAATTATATCAGTCAGTTACACCTGTCAGCAACTCAGCATTATGATGTTTTCAAAAATAGCATAAGTATTAAATGCTTTTCCGTTGCTGTAAATAATGCATAATCCTCCAATAATTACATCACAGAAAGAATAAAAAAATATTAGAAATTTGAAATGCAAAAAATAATTAAAAACACAACTATGCAGTACCTGATAGATTATTTAATAATTATTTTATTTCTATAGCTACAACATATTCCACAGTACTTTGCAATTCAATGGGGATGTGTACAAACAATATAAGCCATACCAAATAATACAACAATTAATAAGAGGAGTGAGGTCCCTACTGGCAAGCTTTCAAAATATTTTAGCCTATTTGACACCACATTTTTGTTGTGTGGTTGTTGTATCCTATTGTTGCTGTGTTTAGGAAGGGAGCAGAAGCTGCGGCGTGATAGGAGATCCACATAGTTCCGCGGTGCAGCCAGGAGATTACATTTCCCTTGTAACTAAAACTAATTTACTATACCCAGTTTTCAAAGGAAATAAGATGAAAATATAAATATTTCAATATCCAAATGCACCCTACAAAGTCTTCTATGACTTTATGGGGGGCATGATGTGTAAAATAAATGAAGAATAAAATGAATAAATAAAAATTAGCAGGTAAAAAATAAGTTAATAAAAAAATTTTTTTAAAAATGCCTTTGTCAATCCAAATCACTATTACTTAGCCCTGTCCCATAAAAAAAGTGTTCAACATCAATATATTTGTTACAGGGTGGGGAACATTTTTAACCCCTTAACAACCAAGCTAATTTTCACTTTAATGACCAGGATACCTTTTAGAAATCTGACGAGGGGGATGACATGGGGGGCTGGGGGGATGAACAAAGGGGGATTTAGGAGATTGGGGAAGGATTCATTGAAACTGAGCTAGAAATGTGATTTTTTTTTTATCTGACAGGACAGTACTTTGGATGCAGAGTACCTCTTTTCTCTACCAGAACAAACACAAGAAAAGAAAAGGCATACACTACAAGGAGAGAAGTGCAGCCATATTTAACAAATATTGAGCTTTTGATCGCTGTTATAGGGTCTATCAACGTGATCAAAAGTCAGGAGCCAATAGAAAAAAAATCCCTGTGGTTGCCGGGTACCAGCTGGCAGATCTAAATGGAAGCATATTGCATGGCCAACCATTTTTCTTTATTCAGAAGAGGAGAGGGCTGGGGGATAGTATCACAGGTACTGTGCACTGAGGTTCCGTGGGGGACATGGGGACACAAGAATTATTTTTAAACGAGATCTCACTTTTTTTTTTACTATAATGTGATCAGTGACCCCAAAAATGGCCTTGATCATGTTTATTAGGGTCTTAGCTACCCCCGGTAGCTGAAACCCTGCAGATTTTCTGACTCTCTGGGGGGGGGGCGTTATTCTTTTATTCCCAATCGCCATGTTAAAACAGCGATGATATAATAAGGCCGTTCAGTGGCCGCCAATTTGATGCGTATCAGCGGTCGCTAAGGGGTTAAATACATTTCAGTCATCCTCTGTGGTCACACTAAAATTAAAAAATGCAAAAATAGACACTAGCAAAGAGAATTGAGAACATGACAGAGACAAAAAAACGAATAGATAGGTGTCTTGAAAAAAATACAAAAAAAGGACTCAAATGGATCTACTTGATTTAAAATTACATCTGTTTGCGGCTTCACAATAGATTATTATTTACAATATAACAATATATAGCTATGAAAAATACAAATACATAATTAGAAAAGTGTCTAAAACTCACCACCAGGGTGCTAGAGAAGATTAGGTTTTCTCTAAGACACAAGAAAAAACTTCCTCTTGCTGCCAATCCTGCAACTATGGCAAAGTGACTCAACTGCATAGGCCTGAAATGATGTGTATCTATCACGTAATTACTGGGAAACAGAATAGGCAAAAAATACTTTTGTATTAGAGCATAAAAGTTGACATCTGAGATGTAGTGTAAGATTTTATGAACTGGTAAGTTTAAATGTGAGGTCTTTATAGGTAATAGAAGACTTAATGCTTGTAACTGAAGCAGTGAAATACTCTTTCAACCATTTTTACAACTATCAGTCATGTACAGTAGAGGATCATTGTGAATTTGAGGATATATAACATCTGGTATTGATTTTCATACATATGTAATATAACTGGAAAGAGTAAACATTGGATAGGATAACTAAAAGGTCAAAGCTCCTCACCTATAAAATTTGTTTCGAATGACCTGCAGCACAGATATCAGAAAAGTATGGAATATTTTAGGGTAAATTCACCTATTACATTTGTGCTGCATTTTATTGGCGTAGGTTTCAGAAATAGTGATTAAAAAATAGCAATTTTTCAAGGAAAACAGCCATTTTACAGCAATTTCAGAAAATTGGGCCATAAAAAGCAATTAGATCATGTGAACATACCCTAAAAATGCCCACACACCTTAGTTAGTCAATCCATCTTTTGGCCAAGAGCTATCATTCCCAACTCCCCCATACACATGAACACTTGGCTGGACATTCATGTGTTCTCTCTAAGGAGAGTAGAGTAACCCCAAAAAGGATCTTTTCATGGTACTGTTAGCTTTTCTGTCTAGAGAACAAAAGGCATTAGAATTTAAGCCATTCAAATTATGAGCCCCCAATTTACATCTGATGGTCATCCTATCCCACAGGTATAGGCAGGGTCAGCCAGCTTTAATCTAGTGTGTAAGGGGACGTACAAATTGAACTTTGGATATTTTTACAAAATGGTTGGAAACGTATTGCAATGGATTTCTTAAGAAAACTGACATTAATTCTCGCAAAAAGAGCTGAAGCTATAATAATGGAGAGGCCGGGATCACACGAGCGTATAAAAAAATTAGTCCAATTTTCATCCAGAAGAGTGGAAGGATTTCTTCTCACTTTTCATCCATTTGCTGTCCATATAAAATACATTTTTTTTTTACTCAACAGCTATTGATCATTTATAGGACCATTTACAGTTTCCTATGCTTCAGAACTGTAATGTGTTCCTAAAAATCGGATGATTTACTGTGGCTCTGTACTGTATCCAAATTTTGTCTCACAAAAATCAGTCATAAGCACTGCCCATTGAATATCATTGGTCCTAGTGGTATCCAATAAAAAATAAGATAGCACTCGTCAAGTTTATACGATGGGGTGAACAAGCCCTAAAGAGTAGCTACAGAAGATACTGAGAATCAGACATTACATCTAGTGTATCTGTGATTTTGTGATACATAATTCTTCTGCTTTCCTTTATAGCACTGATAAAAGGAAGAAAAGTAGGTTCACAGTCAATGTGGGCAATACATTTGCCGAAAAAGTATTGAAAAGCGTAACCAACTTTTTAATATGGGCTAAACAAAAACAGCAATTTATAACTTAGTTAAAACAATAATACTATATGACTAACATGACTAAAGGACAAATAAGGGTCTAAGAGCATTGAAAGGACCAAACACTTATATACAGTGGGGGAAATAAGTATTTGATCCCTTGTTGATTTTGTAAGTTTGCCCACTGACAAAGACATGAACAGTCTATAATTTTAAAGGTTAGGTTAATTTTAACATTGAGAGATCGAATATCAAAAATAAAATCCAGAAAATCACATTTTATAAGAATACAACATTAGTAAAGAAGGTAAATAGAAAGACAACTTATTTAATAGTCGGAATACATAGGTATTCTGTATATATGTGCACACATCATTATCTAATTTAAAGTAAAGGGGAAAATCATCTGATCCATAGTTTGTTACTTGCTCACGCACCTATCCTTAACTTACCTATTCCTGTGAAAAATAATTTGTAATCACCTCCTGCTGAGAACTCAGGCCCATTTAGACTAATGATAGCACAATAATTAGTTTGTTGAAAAGGAACACATCTAAACTTACTGCACTGATGACTAAATAATGTCTTTTGGTAATAAGGTCATTTACCAAGGGATGTAAAAGTACAAGCTATTTTGTTGCAGTCAGAATAACAATAACGGATTACAGATTTTGCATTCTAATATTTTTATCAAACTGTCAACATTTCACTCTTGCTTTTCTTATATGCATACTGCAGAGTGTGTAGAGAAATAAGTTAAGCAGAAACACACTCTCTTAGAGATTGTATGAGCCTCTGTAAATCAGTTTTAGGGCAGGTGCAGATGGCCATGTATTTTCTCATATGAGAGAATAAGGTTGATAATGCAAATTTCACTCTCATCAAACTCTAATCAGAGAGTGAGCAAAGAGTAATCCAATTCTTTTGGATGAAGAGAAGATGGATGGAAAATCTCTATCTTCCTCATTCTGTTATTCCGTGGACTAAATGTCACCCGATTGCAGTCCGATGGCCTCCATGGACTCATTGACCTGCATGGCCAAGTATGATCTAAATATTGGATCAAACTCGGGAATGCATCATTTTTTTCCTTGAACCGGCGTGGTCCAAAAAAAAATCTAACATGTGCAGGCCATAGAGACTAACATTGGTCCAAGCACGATGTTTTGTCAGATCCAACTCAGATCCTACTTAGACCGAAAATATAGCTATGTGCACAAGTCCTTATAATTAAATCCAGACATGGTTCAATCTTCACATCTTAACAAAAATGTTGTATGAAAGTATTATACAGTCTCTTCCATGCTAGCGCTGTTTGTTATTGCTTTATGAGATTTCATGATATGGTGACAAACGGAATGCCTACAGCTCCATAGTACAGGGAGATCGGGGTTCCTTGTGTTGCTGTACAGGCCCTGTGCACTTAGTTTGACCATGTGCATAGAGCCTAAGTTAACTTCATTGCATAGAGCCATCACTAGTGTTGAGCATTCCGATACTGCAAGTATCGGGTATCGGCCGATACTTGCTGTATCGGAATTTCCGATACCGAGATCCGATACTTTTGTGGTATCGGGTATCGGGTATCGCAACAACATTAATGTAATAATGTGTAAAAAAGAGAATTAAAATAAAAAATATCGCTATACTCACCTGTCCGACGCAGCCGGGACCTCAGCGAGGGAACCGGCAGCGTTGTTTGTTTAAATTTCGCGCTTTTACTTGGTTACGTGAAGTCCCGGCTTGTGATTGGTCAGGGCGGCCATGTTGCCGGGACGCGGACCAATCACAGCAAGCCGTGACGAAATTACGTCACGGCTTGCTGTGATTGGTCCGCGTCCCGGCAACATGGCCGCCATTAACCAATCACAAGCCGTGACGTCACGGGAGGCTGGACATGCGCGTATTTTGAAAAGCGCGCGTGTCCAGCCTCCAGTGACGTCCCGGCAACATGGCCGCCATTAACCAATCACAAGCCGGGACGTCACGGGAGGCTGGACATGCGCGTATTTTGAAAAGCGCGCGTGTCCAGCCTCCAGTGACGTCCCGGCAACATGGCCGCCATAAACCAATCACAAGCCGGGACGTCACGGGAGGCTGGACATGCGCGTATTTTGAAAAGCGCGCGTGTCCAGCCTCCAGTGACGTCCCGGCAACATGGCCGCCATTAACCAATCACAAGCCGGGACGTCACTGGAGGCTGGACACGCGCGCTTTTTAAAATACGCGCGTGTCCAGCCTCCCGTGACGTCACGGCTTGTGATTGGTTAATGGCGGCCATGTTGCCGGGACGCGGACCAATCACAGCAAGCCGTGACGTAATTTCGTCACGGCTTGCTGTGATTGGTCCGCGTCCCGGCAACATGGCGCCGTGACCAATCATAAGCCGGGACGTCACTGGAGGCTGGACACGCGCGCTTTTCAAAATACGCGCATGTCCAGCCTCCCGTGACGTCACGGCTTGTGATTGGTTAATGGCGGCCATGTTGCCGGGACGCGGACCAATCACAGCAAGCCGTGACGTAATTTCGTCACGGCTTGCTGTGATTGGTCCGCGTCCCGGCAACATGGCCGCCCTGACCAATCACAAGCCGGGACCTCACGTAACCAAGTAAAAGCGCGAATTTTAAACAAACAACGCTGCCGGTTCCCTCGCTGAGGTCCCGGCTGCGTCGGACAGGTGAGTATAGCAATATTTTTTATTTTAATTCTTTCTTTTACACATTAATATGGTTCCCAGGGCCTGAAGGAGAGTTTCCTCTCCTTCAGACCCTGGGAACCATCAGGAATACCGTCCGATACTTGAGTCCCATTGACTTGTATTGGTATCGGGTATCGGTATCGGATTGGATCCGATACTTTGCCGGTATCGGCCGATACTTTCCGATACCGATACTTTCAAGTATCGGACGGTATCGCTCAACACTAGCCATCACTGAAGTTTTAACAGCGAGGCAGGCATTGCTCTTCCAGATCTGCTCACTTTTCTCCAAGTGACCTGCCTTTCTCTAACCAAGATTCTGCACAGGCGCCATCATTGACTAGAGTTGTCTCATGAGAAGGAGCAGCGCATGTGCACAAACCTCCTGATGATGTTGTGGTAGCCGGTCCATTGATCTTGTAACGCCATTTGGATCTTACTGCGCATGTCCCCTTCTCATAAAATTAACCTGGGCATTGACAGTGTATGGACAAAAGAGAAAGATCACTGAGAGAAGAGTGACCCATCAATCAAAGACAGGAAGCTGTTGGTGGGCAGGAAAAAGTAGAAAGCACAAACAGCAGAGCTGGATATGCAGTGCCCGTCCTTCTGCACTTGCAATAAAGCAATAAAACAGCCATCGTGTTGTAAGGACTAGGGTGCATCAGCATGGCATAAGGGCAGTAATCTAATAGAAGAAGACAAGAGATGATCCAAAGGTCTAGCAGAAGCCACCCACATTCAGAGCTGACTTCAGAATCAATCCCTTGCGTTTTGTGTTTGCTTATTATGAATTAATTGACTAACAAAATGCCCATTAAAGCTGCCTGATAATATGACCTCCGTTTCGAACACCGTTTATGAAATGTGGATATGTAGTAGTTCTATATAGATTAAAAGTTGGCATCACAATAATTTTTCACACGAATAGTCGTTGCTCTTGTGAAAACGTTTATCGTTATGAATTTATCTATTTATATTATAATTATAATCACTATTTTTTTTCTTGCAGCAATTTGGTAAAATCTTAGATGTTGAAATCATTTTTAATGAGCGGGGATCAAAGGTAAGCTTGATCGATCTATCTACCTTATCAATCTATCTCTATCTATCTATTTATCTATCTACCTATCAAACTATATATCTATAACTAATCTTATATTGAACTGTTATGTGTTTTTATAACATACAAATCTCAGTTAGATGTCCCTTTATATTGTGAAGTGCTCCCTTACAGAAGGAAGAAAATTGCCTATGCAGTGCTACCTATACTGTAGGTATTGTATCTCTCTGAGTCTATGCCCAACCCCGTAGAATCAAGCTTAAAGGCAACCTATCATGCAAAAAATGCTACTAACCTGCAAATATGGGGTTAATCTGCAGGGTGATAGTGTTCTGAAGCTGCCCAATGTCAACCCTAAAAGCCCGCTGCCTGGAGGAAATTGACTTTATTCTTCCCAGCAGCATAGGGCTTTCAGTCTTAGGTTTCAGTTACCGCTCTGAAGAAGAAGTGTGTGGACTTCAAAATGCATAGATTAAAAAACACATTTACAAAAGCCTGAGTTTGGATCTTCAATCTACTCATCAGCAGAGCAGAAATATCCATATTTTTTTCTCACTCAAATCCAATACAGTTCATGGGCACTAGATTTTGTGATGGGACGTTGGTCAAGGGAACTAGTCTGATTGCCGTATGTGGAGTCAAGATGGATTTTTTTAACCTAATATGGGATAATTAGGATCTGACTCTTTTTTTTTTTGCCTTCCTCTGGCCCAACATATCAGGTTATACGTTGAACTCAATAGACTTATGTCTACCTTCAAACTTGAAGCTATGAAACTTTTGAGCTGGAAATGTTGGAAATGTTCTCTGCAGTCATGTCCCCCTTTGTCACACCTCTCCACTCCTCATTCCATGCCACCTTAAAACAGCATTTGAATCCTGGAGCTCTATGTACTGATGGTGTATTCTGCTATCAGGCACAGGAAACATACTGGAAACCCTTGCTTATGTGAGTTTCTCATGAATTTAAGTGACACATGGAGTCAGGGTATCTCCCTTTTTGAGGGAGTAACACAAATGTTCCAATAGAGTTGGCAAGTAAGATATAAGAACCATGAATGTTTTGTTTGATCCGGATAAAGGGAGTAGATCCATGAAAGAAAACTGACCGCAGGATAAACATCTATAAAACTATTTATATGGCTGCATTTGGCTTTTAGTGGATATTTCAGTCAACCTAATTGTTTGGGCAAAGTTCACAGTATATCGCAAGTCTTACCTTTTCAAAGTTCTTTCTATGCATATTATAATGAATAATACTAATCCAAAGGTGGGCACTAGATATGGACCTTTTCTGCCTAGTCTCCCAATAGGGCATGCCCACTGAGGTTTGACTAAGCTCTCTGATCTCACGAACTTAGCAATCTCTGGCATATGCAATGGACTTATGTCTGCATGTCAGAAATGTGCCCCAGTAGTCTGTCAAATGGACAATTCTAAATTCTCTGTATGCTTGTGATCACCACGACTTCTGGAGAGCGCATTGTGATCGCAAGCCTCCGGCATGTAGGTATAAGTCCAATGTACATGATTGAAGTTTCCGTGTTCATGACCATTCTTAGGATTTAGAATTCTTGAAGGAAAGTGTAGGGGCAGATCGTAGACTTCAGTCTTGCCTCTCTGGCTATGCTATCGGGAGATTGGTCCAGCCATAGCACACACCTTTTGGACTAGTCCTATTCATTATAATAGGCAGGGAAAAAACTTTGAAAGGGTAGAATTGTAAAATCAACAACACTTTGTCCAAACAATGAGGTTGCCTGAAAGCACCATTAATAGACAAATATTGTCATGTAATTTGATAATAGATATCCATCCTGCTGTCAGGTTTCCTTTAAAGGGTACATCCTTTCGTGACATGATTGAAAACTTGGTCCTGGAACATGTTATTGTTTTATTTCCCTTCCAGCCGCATATAGAGCCTTGAGACATGACACATAATCATATGCAACAACGTTGAAAACGTTCTGTCTACAGATGGACACCTCTGGTTTTGCTGATAACCCAAACCATGTGTCAAGATAATTCATGTTTTCAGATACTGACTTAAAGAGTCAACATATGGCCATAGCAGCACAATATGGGCCCATAGCACATACCAGCGTATGAGACCCAATTGTATGATTCAGACAGTATTGGCTTTCGGTATGGTTGTAAACATTTTTATAATGCAAAAATGGTCTTAGTTTACCACTGTCAATAACAGTACATGTAGTTGAACATTTGGATTACATAAATCATAAATTAAGCCGCCTTCTATTTTACTCTCTGCAATTGTTATGCATTTTTTTGAATTTTATTTAGTGTGTAAAATATGCAGTATTAGTAGATAAGAGGTTATGGACTGTGAGCTTAAAATAGAATTACTGCTTACTTTATAGAGATAATCAAGGGTTTTACATTTTTTCCCTTATCCCCTAGTGATAATTACATTTCTCATCACAGAAAATGAGTTCATGTTTGTAAAAAAAAAAAACGTAAAGAAAAAAACATTTGCTGGAATAGGTATTTTCCTGTTATTGAAGTGAAAGTTGGTAATATAATCTAATATGCTCTCAAGCAATTACCCTGTGTATTGCTCCAATTTACTCTGGTGCAGGGTTTTTCTATCAAGAAAAAGAATCTCTTTACTCCAAGCCTTTGAATACATAATGTGATTTGTATATATTTTTGTTACTGATAAATGTTATACTCTAGCTATTTTGAGCAAATTATTTTCCCATAGTTGTGCAGAAGAGGCTCAAGGAACGGAAATATGCACTGGTCCTTGTATCTAATAACAATCAGTCGGACTTTTAGTTGCATAGGGGTACTACTCTAAGAAGGCAATTTATAAATGTCATTTTGGGTGGTCCTTTCTATGACAGGCTACTATGTAATAGATAACCAGTGATATTAATAATAGATAGTAGAGATAAGCAGATGTGCCAAAATTCTAAGTTACCAAATCATAGATGCATAGATTTTTCCAAGAAATTCGATTCAATTTAAAGTAATTCTCAACAAATTAATGTCCGTTATTATGCTCTGGGGTTTCTTTAATTTGTAGAATCCATGCAAAGTGAATTTACTAAAATCTGTATTCTCAAAATTGCAGATTTTTTCTATATTAATTTCCACTCAAATACATTTTCTCATCTCTGCAAAATATGCAAATTCCCTCTTCAGAGAGCATGTCAGGCATGTCACTCTCCACAAGGAGTGATGTTTACCCCTTATTCCTAAGGCTGGGTTCACACTGCGTTTACAGCAGCCCATTCAACACATACGGTAACGGGCCGCTTTAAACGCAAGTGTCGGTATGGCAGCACGCTAGTGCAGATAGAGCATCTGCTAGCTCTATCTGCGCTAGCAGTGACGGACCTGGAAACGCTGCAGCCCGCATCCCAGGGTCCGTCACTCAATGACAGCACATGGCTAGCGCACGCCCATTGTGGGCGTGCGCTAGCGATGCGTCCGACATTGGAGTCAATGGCGGCACTAGCGGACTACGTTACACCGCGTTATGCCGCGGTGGAGCGTAGTCCGTTTAACGGACGGGTTCAACGCAGTGTGAACCCAGCCTTAGTCAGAGGGCTCTAAGCCAGCCAAATCAGATCTCTTGCTTTGCTCTGAGGAAGGGAAAACACTCCCAAACACGTCTGCAAATAAAATCTGATTTAGTTTTTATTTTAAGTCTTGTTAAAAGGCTTATTAAAGAGTTGATATTGACTTTTAGGTTTGCTACTTCCAGTAGGTGGGACTAGAGTTAAAGTCATCTTCCTCTTTGCATATATAATTTCCCAGAGGAACATTGCATGGCATATAAGTCTCCTTACACTGGCTTGGCATGTCTCTCTCCACAATGAAAGATGTTGCCCCTTACAACCTCATCTCTAATAGATTGCAAAAGATGACTGCATATAGCGAACAGATGTTAGCTCATCATTTCAGCTTTCTAAAACTGCATGTACTTTGATACAAGCCAGCCCATCAGCCTAGCCAGGCAAGTAATGTTCACAAAAAGAAGTGGCTGGAATATCTAGTTAAACTATTACAACTGAGATGTAACATGTATGTTACGACTAAGACATTCTATTACAACTGAGATGTAACATGTATGTTACGACTAAGACATTGTGGTTGAAAAACATCAATTGATTTGTATTGCCACTCTGCCTTTGAATGCACGCTATACTTAGAAACACTGGTTGACAATGGTATACAAAGAGGATAGCTCTCTTATTTTTTTTTCCTAAATCTAAAGAAGTTGATAGAGTTGGGCAAATTTATTCGAGTAGAATTGAAGTCTACGCGAACGTTACAAAATCCATATGTTCCAGAATGCAGATTTTTGTCAATATGCTTTACCCAATTTCAGCAAAATGGTGGAAGGCTTGCAGCCAATTTTCAGTAGGATAGATGGTCTGAAAAAATTAAAAAAATAAATAAATAATACTCACCTCTCCCCTCTCTCTGGCCATCTCACTACTCACTCTCTCCCATACTGTCCTTGGCACCTCTCCTTATCTCTGCCGCATGCTGAAACCCTAAGCTTCTTCATGATAGGCTGGGACTTCTGGCTGTGACTATGCCCAGGACATTGTGGCCTAAAGCAACATTCACCGTGACCTTAGGATGCACACTCTGGGATAGGACTTTTGGTCATGGTTACATCCAGGACACCTCAACGCATGCGCTTTGTAAGGTCATGTCAACAGCAAGACGTCATGAAGTGCAAGTTGATCTTGTGGTGCTCATTTTTGGACTTCTGATTGCGATTATGCCCAGGACATTCCTGCATGAGTCCTGGCCTAACGTGAAAATGCTTGGGGTTTCAGTGCGCAGTGCTGAAAAGAGGTAGTAATCGAACAGTGAGCAGAGGAGGTGAGTGTTGCTCTCACTCCAAGCCCCAGAACATATTTAGGGACATTCAATTTGTGAATAATAAATTATCTGTAAATAGATTTGGCGAATATAAATTTTGCCAGATCTGCTAATCTCTAGTTGTTTCATAAAGCTTCAATCGGCTTCCACTAGAAGTAGAAATATACCCTTTGCAAGTCACTCGTTTTTATTGATGGCATCTCCTTATCAAATCTGTGTGACTATGCAGCAACGAACATCTAACAATCTACCAGAATGAACCTTTTTGGAGGCTTTCCATTAATAATCTTTATAACCTTTCTATAGAATATTTGATAAAAGTCTTTAAGAATTCCATTGGTCTAGTAGTCTCTAAATCAGCAAGTTGACATAAATCAACATAACTAAGCACTGTGTGGTATTGCTGCTCTATTCAATCCTAACCTCAGCTAGTAGGAACATGGCCTCAAGGCCCACATTTCAGTGATTGATAGCAAAAAAGAGGGACATGGAGAGTATTAAAATATTAGTACAATCTATAAGTAAATTACATTTAAGAGGAACGGGGATTCTGCACCATGATCTAATGATTGATGGTGGGTCAGAGGTGGGACACCCAGACATCATAAGTTAGGTGATAACCTGCCATTTAGGGAAAAACACCTTTAAATTGGTATCTTTATGGATATGCAAATTAATTGTACCAATTTGCTAAGTTTACAATAATTGTCAGCAATAGAGTTGATCAGATCTTTTTTCAATTCAAATTTGCCAGGTTCAGTACATTTTTTCCCCCAATTTTTTTTTTGCAACAACACGATTTGTCATGAATTGCAATACTACAAAACCTCCAATTACCAAAAAAGATGTGTGTGACATTCTGAGGTCTCCTAGGACTGTTTACAGTTTGCGCATCACTATAATTAATGTTTGACAGTCTTTCCAATCTCAATTATTCAACCCTTAGGCTACTTTCACACTAGTGTCGTGCACTGCACATCGCTATGCGTCATTTTGCAGAAAAAACGCATCCTGCAAAAGTGCTTGCAGGATGCGTCATTTCTCCATAGACTAGCATTAGCGATGCAGTGCGACGCAATGCAACACGTCGCAACCATCGTGCGACGGTTGCGTCGTGTTGCGTCGGACCATCGGCACAAAAAAAGTTACATGTAACTTTTTGTGCGTTGTGTGCAGCAATTCCGACCATGCATGCATGGCCGGAACTACGCCCCCACCTCCCCGCACCTCACAATGGGGCAGCGGATGCGTTGAAAAACAGCATCCGCTGCCCCCGTTGTGTGGCGTTTTCAACGCTAGCGTCGGTGCGCCGCAACGTCACATAGCGACGTGCAGTGCACGACGCTAGTGTGAAAGTAGCCTTACCCAAAAAAGTAACAATAAATAATAGCAAGATACACATATGGAAAGCAAAATAATGTGGCAGCAGAGCTCAGCATAGGTGTGGCGTGTATGGTTTTAGACTACGAATACAGCTGTGTAGAAACAGACATGAAACGTGACATACAGTATTTGATGATCTTATTTATTTTTTTAACAAAATTCCACCTCTTTCCCAAAGAATGACATCATAAAAAGCCTGCACCTGGAACAGTGTGGTGTGTGTGAAGTCAAAGTTAGTAAAATAGATGGGCAAAAATTAAAAAAAAACTTGTTGTGACACGAGCACCACTTAGAGAAGTAGATCAATTAAATGTCTGGATTTTAGGTAATTTACTTTTGGATTTTTTAAAAAACAATTATTCCACCCTTCACGTAAAAAGATAACACAATCGTTAGCAAAACCTGGAATTTCATAAAATTTGACTCAAATTTAATTCACATTTGCTCATCTCCAGCAAGGAAGTATCTTTAATTCTTTAACTGGGACAAAGGGATGAAGGAGCAAGTCATGGCTTATGAATCAGGTCAGCATAAGAGGGTGTTTTTCTTTAGATTCTTGTTGTTTTATATAATCTATCTTCCATAGCATATACTCTATCTATCTATCTATCTATCTATCTATTATGTATCTATTCTATTATTTATCTCATATCTATCTACTGTATCTATCTATCTATCTATCTATCTATCTATCTATCTATCTATCTATGATCTAGCTATATATCTATCATCTTTCTATATCTATCTATTTAATATCTATTTCTCTATCATCTATCTATCTATCTATCTATGATCTATCTATATCTATCTTTCTATTATCTATCTATCTATTATATATCTATCTATCACCTATCTAATATCTATTGTCTATTATCTATCTATCTATCTATCTATCTATCTATCTATCTATTATCTATCTATCTATCAATTGATCTACCCATCTATCTAATATCTAACTATTTATCTATCCATCTATCTCATATCTATCTATCTTTCTGTCTATATATCTGTGAATGTTTTACATTAATCAGTATAAGTAATTACACAAAAAAGATTGTCTGTCTTCAAATAAATTTGATAATATTAGGATTAGGTGTGCAACAATTCTAACATTCTCTTTTTACAAGGGAGAATCAGAAGCATTGGAATTTTGATGTTTTATCACCTGAAAAGCCTACCATCCTATTATTTTACAGTTTTTAAAATGGTTACCATAAAGAATAAAATAGCTTTTAACATTAACAAATCAATTTTTAAAATTGTGTTTCTAATTACCTTTTCAACTGAAAAAATGTGTCAAAAAATGGACATGTCTGGATTAGTAAATACTTACATTCCAAATGAAATAATTATTTAGAGGTTGTTCTCATAACTTTGCAATGTACCAACCCTTTTTTACCCTTCCTGAATATTTATAGCTGTAATCTAAGTTATACAACCCCCATTGCACAGTAGATTTCTGATACATGCTTACAAACTTTCTTCTGTTTGCAATAATCCAACCAGAACAAATTAATAAGTGGTTTCTCCAAATTCAATGGAAATACAGCTTTTATTTATTACTGTAAAACAAAATTATTCACCCCATCATGATGAGCATTTTTAGTATTTAGTAGAGAGCCCTTTGACTATTATGATCTGCTGCAAATTCGATGCTTTGGCAGACATGAGCATTGCAGAATTTTAACCCCTTCCTAACAAGCAATGGCCTCCAGTTCACTGACATTCTTGGGCTTGCATGCTGCAACTGCCTTTCTCAAATCCCATCAAAGATGTTCTATGGGGTTCAGGTCAGGCGACTTTGACACGTCCTGGTAGTGTATCATGTTTACAGCAGTAATGGCCAAAGGTGCATTACCGTGTACTTAAAGGCAACTTGTGGCCAGTTTTTGAATCTCACAACAAATGCCACCACCTTTATCTGTTCCTGTACTACATTTCACGAACATATATATTGTGTCATGACTCCCCCTGTATAGTCCCAAAAATACTATTTGAATTACTTTATTAGGATTTGAATGAGGATGGTTCAATGGGCATTATTTCTGTGGCATCTGTCCCTCCTCTGCTCTGCTAATTGCTGACCTTTGGCTATGATTGATGTGGATCTCCTGCCTGCACAGTGGCATTGCCAGCCTGTGCAGACATCACTGTGCATACGCAGACAGATGTCTTTCCAACTCCGGTGGCTCTGGTGAATGTGTGCCTGCTCGGGCCATCATCCACATCAATCAGAGCCTGGGGATGATCATTAGGAGCAGAGAGGAGGCACAGATGCTGTAACGATGACATCGATCTGATCAGACCATCCTCATTTACATACAGCATGGGAGCAATTAAAATGGTATTTTTGAGGCATACGGGGCAAAATCTTGTGACTTGAAGGGATTGCGTAATTCTGAGACAGCAGTATTCAGTAAATGTGGCAATTTGGGTTGAATTTAGAGAAACCGCTTGTTATATTAGTTGTGTTGAGGTCTTTAAATTGTTCTTTTTTGTTTGGTTTATTACAAACAAAACCTACAAGGCACAAAATGAGCAAAATCCCTGCTGTAACTAAATAAGAAAAAATGAAAAAGTGCATCTAAATAACACAGGGTTCTTAGTAATAATGTTTTTGATAAAAAATAGCATAAAAGCCATCTCACCATCGACAAGGTTACTCTGATTGGGATGGTCCTACACTGTCTAATATTAAAAACCTTACCAAGTGTCAGCAGAATGTTTGTAGATTTAAAAAGAAACTGAGTGCTATAATTTTCCTTATGAGATGGGTTTGTTCTTACACAGTCTGACACCATCAGCACTGATTGGATAGGGTCAGACTGTGTAGAGACTAGAGATGGGAGAATCAATTTGACAAACCCCTGTCCACAAGCCAGGATGCCTGTACATTATCATTTACCGGCTGTAATACTCAACTCACCTTTTGATTAGCCGGGCTGGTGCGGCATCGTATGTGAATCATTCTGTAATGATGATGTCACACCCGGCTGGCTAATAAAAATAAGAGTAGAGGATGACGTCAGATAAGTTACCCAGTGGTCACAAATTACTGACCTGGCTGCGGGACTGGGGATCTGCCAGTAGGAACACAACCTCAGTTGTCAATTTACCAAAATTTTGCAGGTACAATAACAGAGGAACGGTACAACAGAGAGTTCTTAGTAATGAAGTTCAGGACTCTGCTGTTTCATGGCTATTACTAGGATTTACAAACACACACACACATCAGAAGGACATTTACAAAATATGAAATAGTTTATGACATGTACCAAATTAATAACATACCTCAACATTTTTCCATTTCTCTTTTTTTCTGCTGTGTGTAGCCTCAAATTGTTTGTGTCCTAAATCACTAGCAATACTTGACAAGAATTGTTCTCCATGTTTAATTGTCTAAATTAGCTGTGGCTATTATATTTCTACTTGTTTCTCCACTAAGTGATTGTTCTATCAAAGTCTGCATTTTCACAGTGCTTCTAAATGGTTCTGTCAAGTCCATTTATCCACATGGTATTTTGGTAACCTTTTAAAATGCTTGTTTAATTTGTTTTCATAATATATTGATTTAAAACCCAAACTCATCTCTATAAAGGGATCTATACGGGGAAATTTAGCAATAGAAAATGTTATTGTGATCTTTCTTTTGACTTGTAAATAGATTATTTATGTAAATTGTTTGCCACAATTAAAGTAACTATAGCCCCTAAATGCACCTTCTTATGACATGTTTATTACTTAGGGGAGAACAATAAATGTGTGCCATTTGTATTTGTAAATGCTGAGATGTCTCAATATTAGTGGTAATAGATCAAAGGGTAAAAATACATGTTTTATTCATTGACAAATGTTGCAAGGTAAAGTAAAAAAAAACAAAAAAAAAATTTGGCTAAATAAATTGTAGCAACTGCCATGGCAATTTTGCTCTCTGATGTTTTTGAATAGTAAGATGCATCTTGTTTTTGCCACCTCTTAACCTTTTTCTGTCCTTGTTTTCATAATTAAGGTCTAGAAAACTTAGACCACTAGACTGTGATCTATACTATACTATGCGATGCTATGTTATACTTATGCTATATATTATATGAATGCATATGAATTGTTCATTTATTTGGTTATATATTTTACTAAAATAATGCAACATTTGTTACAGGACTGTATCATTGACTTTCATTAAGATAATGCTGATATTTGACAATTTGCTTATTTTTACCTGGAAATCTTAAGCTACCTGATATAGGTTACTTAAGGCTCAGACAAACCCCTTTTCACTTACACAGAATAAAGCTGAGTTCTGACCCCCATTAATCTGATATTAATGACGTATCCTTAAAGGGGCTTTAAGAAAACCACTTCTCTGTTGCAATATTCCCCCCATGAAGAATAAAAACACCTTGAACTCACCTTCTGTGCCATCCCATAGACCCCAGGGTTTATGTAATGCTGTGAAGTGAGAATTACTGTTGCACTTTGACTTTCCCCGGATGTCAGTTACATCTAAAGAAGTTGAGAGTGAAGCGACCCTTTAGTAGCCATTGATTGGCTGCAGGGTTCATGTAACATAATGTCATGTGAGCCCTGAGACAGCACTGGCATGGAGGTGAGTATAAGGTTTTTTCATTCTACGTTGGGGAATACTGTAATGGAGAAGAGGTTGTCTGAGAAGTGGCTGACCCCTTTATGGATAGGTCATCATCAGTATCAGATTAACGGTGGTCAGCTGTTATTTTATGTAAGCAGATTAATTAGTGGTCACTTGGAGATTGGAGATGATCTGCAGAATTCAGCTTCAGCCACCAAACACTGCATTTTTTACATTATAAATAGTGTATAGATTTGTTGTTTTCAGCTCAACTCCGCCCACCACAGCAGGTGGCACCAGCTGATTGGTGTGGGCACCAGGTGACCAGCCCCTGAGGATCTGATATTGTTTTTCATAAGGATAGGTGATTAATTTAGAAGCAGTGGACACTATAAAGGAAATTTGTCGTGAAATTTGATTTTGAATGTGCACACTACTTTTACAGCATGCTGCCTTACGTAACAATGTGTGTGCTGTGCCACTGCTGAACAAATACATAGATACTGTACAGCTCAGAAAGAGCAAAGGAGAGTAAGGACGCTAGCCAATCTTATCTTTTATGTTGGAGCCATATCAAATGTGAAATGTGCCTACACTCTGGCACGGCCGTTTGTTTGTCTGCACGATAGTTTCATACTTACTCCCTCTTCTGGCAGACAACAGTAATGACTTCATATTTCCAGAAATATAAAACAAATTCCAAAGATTAAAAATGTTACGTAAGTAACTTTGAACAAATAAGTAAAAAAAATAAATAAATAATAGTGCTTGACACATTTCTTTTAAAACTATTCTAGAAATGTTTTTCAACAAATTGTATGCAGATGACTAAATATCATTTTTCTTACTGATATGGTTATTATTTCTTAGCAAAATCTGGGGCCATTTTCCAAGTGTATTCACAGTTTTTCACACAAAAGTAGGACTCCTCACTGTCCTAAATAATTGGCACAGAAATTGTACCTGTAAAATGGCCTTTTCCACTGACACCATGCTCAAAGAGGCTAATTTTTGCTCTATTTTTATTTCCATTGCTTCTATTTTTTTTTCTTTAAACCCACCATACTGTTGCAGAGGTATAAGCCTTTATATTTCATGTTAATTTTTACCGAAGGAGCATGGCTCACAGGGTTAAAATTCAGAATAGCCTAAAGACACGCCCCAGAGGATCCTGTGAGCACTGCCCCCTTGGTAAAGACCATAAAAATTAACATTTAACGAAAAGACACATATCTATGTAACCATCGGGTTTTTAAAAAATAAATAAGAAAAACTACAATTCTCAGGTGAGCAGTGGGAACAAAATAAGAGTAAAAACTGGCAACTTTTAACCTGGTGACAGGCCCTGTTTAAAGAAGTAATTGTAACAATTACAGACAAAAAAATGTATTAAATTCAGCTACTGGATGATGCTATTTTATTTTTTATTAGATATTAAATTATCTACAGTGACATGAAAAGGTACATCCACTCTATTCTCTACTTGTCTGATACTTGACTTGTTGCTGAAATTAAGATAATATTTCACATATTGCAAAATAACCATTCAATTCTTTACACTCCTTGAAGATGCATGCTACAAATAAGAACATGATGTTTTAATTGAAAAAAAACATGAATGAAAAGCAAATAAAACTTTGAAAACTGAAATATTAATCTGCATGTTATTCTTCCCTTCTCCCTCCTGCATGCAGGGATTTGGTTTCGTAACTTTCGAAAATAGTGCTGATGCGGACAGGGCCAGGGAGAAATTACACGGCACGGTGGTAGAGGGCCGTAAAATAGAGGTGCATGTTACAAATATTTTTATTGTCTCTTTATTATATATCTTAACTGAATTGCTGTTTCGCTGTAATTTGATCATTTTTGTGTCTGCATATTCTCGCTTCCATTTTTGTTTTCATTTGCAGCGTCTTTATTATTTGTGTCATTACGGACTGATGTTTTTATTTTTGCCCATAAGGTTTGTTCATAAAATTCTGTTTTTCTGAAAAATAAAAAGTTTGCAGAAGCTTCTGGTGTTATCTTTTATGACAACAGAAGTCTTTTGTGATGGGGAGGAAAGTGTAGCATTTAGTGATAGTAATTTATAATTAGTGTTGTTTTCCTATAGGATATAATCAATTCACAAAATTAGATAGTAGAAAGAATCAGTCAGGATGTTTTTGATATGTAATCTGAGAAGAGTATGATTTAGGGACAGAAACTCTGATTCCAGTGATGTGTCACTTGCTGACCTGCTTGCTGTTATTTTGATACAATCACCGGCAGATCCAACAGTGTTCTGAATGCGGAGCCCTGTATAACCCCGCCCCCAAAACTGATTGGCTGCTTTTCGTATACACTGTATATTGAAAGATAGCTGCTAATCATTGGTAGGGGTGGAGTCACAAAGAGCAGTTGACTAGGAGGCACAAGACACCTAGTCCTGTAGTGATAATTTCCTGTTGATAAGAGACTTATTTATTGAAATAAACATAAACACACAGTGAGTGACACAACATTGGAATCAGGCTCTCAGCATCTAGATAATGTTCTCTCAGATTTCAGAACAAAAACCTGCTGACAGGTTCACTTTAACCCTTTTCTGACCTCAGATGGGATAGTATGTCTGAGGTCAGAACCCCCGCTTTGATGCAGGGTTCCGGCAGTGAGCCCGCATCAAAGCCGGGACATGTCAGTTGTTTTGAACAGTTGACATGTGCCCGCAATAGCGGCGGGTGAAATCGCAATTCATCCGCCGCTATTAACTAGTTAAATGCCGCTGTCAAACGCTGGCAGCGGCATTTAACCAGCGCTTCCGGCCGGGCAGCCGGAAATGAGCGCATCGCTGACCCCGTCACATGATCGGGGTCAGCGATGCTTCTGCAGAATAACCATAGAGGTCCTTGAGACCTCTATGGTTACTAATCCCCGGTAGCTGTTAGCGCCACCCTGTGGTCAGCGCTCATAGCACACCTGCATTTCTGCTGCATAGCAGCGAGAAAAAAATTCAAAACACCAGAATTACTTTTTTTGGTCACCATGACATTGCATTAAAATGCTATAACGGGCAATCAAAAAAACATATCTGCACCGAAATGGTATCATTAAAAACGCCAGCTCGGCACGCAAAAAATAAGCCCTCACCCGACCCCAGATCATGAAAAATGGAGACGCTACGGGTATGGGAAAATGGCGCAATTTATTTTATTTTTTTAGCAAAGTTTGGAATTTTTTTTCACCACTTTGATGAAAAAATAACCTAGACATGTTAGGTGTCTATGAACTCGTACTGACCTGGAGAATCATAATGGCAGGTCAGTTTTAGCATTTAGTTAACCTAGCAAAAAGCCAAGCAAAAAACAAGTGTGGGATTGCACTTTTTTTGCAATTTCACCGCACTTGGAACTTTTTTCCCGTTTTCTAGTACATGACATGCTAAAACCAATGATGTTGTTCAAAAGTACAACTTGTTTTGCAAAAAATAAGCCCTCACATGGCCATATTGACGGAAAAATAAAAATGTTATGGCTCTGTGAAGGAGGGGAGCGAAAAATGAACACGGAAAAATGGAAAATCCCAAGGTCATGAAGGGGTTAAAAAAATATGTCTGCAAAAGGATTTTTAACTGTCTGAATAGATTGGTTCTCTAGTTCAGGTAAAAAAGATGTTAAAATTCTGGCGTAAAATGCCTACATATAGTTACAGTTTGTATAAAGTCGACCTTAGACATTTCATTGATTTAGTTTAAGGCATAAGTAATGATCTTCTTTTGCAGTTAGAAAACAGAAATTCTTTCAGTGTAGTTAATTAAACATACAGTGTAAGTAGAGTTGGTGGAAATCGATTTACACATTTGGACGGTAGTCTGCAGCCATTGCCTGGAAGCGGGAGTGGCGCCTATCACATCAGCATCTCCAGACCTTCTTTCGATTAGTTGGCCTGGTATGACACTGCAGACCTGGCCATCAATCAGTGCACCGGAGCGAGATCGCAGTGCACTCACTGTATCATGAGCGGTGATTGTTAGAGTGAATTGCTCTGCCCTTATAGCTATAAGTCAGCAGCTGCAGGGAAGATACCGCTTCATTTTATTCTCTATAGCTTTCTTTCCATTAAACCAGCCTAAGATGATTGAATGATGATGCCGCTATGTCTGCAGATAAATAGCATGTTTGTAGGTGATAGGTACATTTTAACTTTGAATATGCTGAGGCTGAATGTGGCAGTATCAAACTAGCCGAAAGAACCAAATATTTCATTTATTAAAATATTATTAAAATCTTCTAAATTGATATCACATCAATGTTGCCTAATGTTGTTGTTAAGGATTAAGTAATATTTTAAAATCAATAGCTGATGGCCAAAAATCCAATGATAAACACTCCAAAATAAAACATAACTGTTAACTAATAAATTAAAGATACAAATAACTAATGCAAATCATGCATTAAAGTGCACTTTGAAATTGCACTCTGTTCCTTATTGGTTTTACCTATGTTTAAATATATCCATAATGGTCAAGTTGCTACGCTAGTTGAATTATTCAATTGTAATATAAATATGGATAGCTTTACCTATTATTTGCTCCAGTAGCCTCACACTGTATAACCAACGCAGAGTAAAAGAAGATTGCTGTTAATTCAAGAATCAAACCCATCAAAGTTTTAATCCTCTTAATATATTGTAATCATTATATTATATCACATTGTATACTTACAATTGCTCATTTTGCCTTTCTACCCATTTTATTATTCTATTAGGACTATGACATCACATATTGAAAACAAATTAGTTGAATCCTTTTAAGCTCTATGTAGAAACAGGAAGTCTCTGTTCCTTGCACGAGTTATCATTAGAACTACAATTGAACTTCACTGCAAAGTCACTGGTAGTCAAGCTCTTCAACTCTTGACCCAGCTGCTCCGCTGCTCCCATTTAAGTGATGTAGAATTGAAGTTCTAATGATGACTTATACAAGGAAAACAGACTTCTGGTTTCTACAAAGAGCTTAGGAGGATTCAGGTAGTCATTTTTTAATCACGTGATGTCATAGACTTCATGGAAAACAGAAGAATTAGCTGGGTAGAAAAGCAAAATGAGCAATTGTAAGTACACGGTGCTTCTTTAACTAAACAATAAGTATTGTAACCTATTTTGTAATGTGTTATGACAAGAGGAACAAAGTGCTACTAAAATAGAGAAAGAGCCTCCCCAACATGTTTCACCCTTATGGGCTTCATCAGGGTAAAGTGCCAACTGCATCATATGCATATTACAATTGAATGATTCAACTAGCATAGCAAGCTGTCCTCTTTGGATATATTTAAATATAGGTAGGACCAATAAGGAACAGAGTGTAATTTTAATGCTAAATTGGTATCATATGTTAAAAATAGTTTATTATTCAGTTAACTAAAAGGGGAACCTTTGTCACCAAGAAACTGTGAGAATTTTCTCATGTATTTTTGCTTTCACACCTTGATTTCTTTCTTACATGTGACAGTTTTGGTTTGTTCTCCCCCCACGCTTTCCACTGCATGCTGCTTAATATAACATTCTTCTTTGTTTATTTTAAATATTTATCATTTCAGCGTTCTCATAGAATATGAGCATGCTCTTGAATTCTAAATTATGCAAAACCTTTTAATTTGCTTTTAATGTCTCTTTATTAAATTTTAATTGATATGCTGTTGCTTTATTGAAATGATTTGTATTTTTGATTGAAGTAAATGTAATTAGAAGTAATTTGATTTTTTTCTAGACATTTGTGTATATTTTTACAATTTCTTAGAATGATATTAAATTAATATTTACTTTATAAAATGTATGCATGAAAATATCAGGTCTGTACCAGCAGAACAAACACTAATTTACGTTTATATATGCTTAGGTTAATAATGCCACAGCACGTGTTATGACAAACAAAAAGACGTTGAATCCTTACACAAATGGTAAGTTTTTCACTAAATTTATTTTAGAGATAGTTTGATTTGTTAAAAAATTGACAAAAAATATTCATTTTTTTTGTTTTGTAACATTACCATTATTACATAATTTATACCAACAATATGTTCTATAATTCTGAAATATCAGTGTTAAAGCTTCTTCAGATCACATTGAAAAATTAGAACTTTTTTGATTAGTTTTTATCAAACCCAATGTATTTTAGGTTAAATTGACCCTTTTTTCCTTTTGTAGCTCCACGATTTAACAATCTGCTGCCATTTTGAATTACATTGTCATACATTATATATTATTGTTAGACATTCTAATACGAATCTCCATTCAGTGTTTTTTATTGATTTTTTTTAAGTGATATTATTCCCGATAGTTATTTTAATTGGTAAATCATCAAAAGCAACAGAATTCACAGTAACAATGCCAAACTAATGTAAAATATCAAGCTAAATTTAGCACAATTGTTGGAATAGGACATTATTAAAACAGCATAAGCATATAAGCAGTAGAAAAGAGCAATGATTTCTCTAATGACCAGCCATTTGCAATGGCAAATGTCAAAGAATAATTGACATTTAATGCATGAAGACAAATACGGCCATTAACACCCACAACAAAGAACTTACCTCCATAAATGACAACATCAGGCTCCATGGCGGTTCTTTTACTAGGATAGTGACATTAGCTCTTCTCACACATGATTAACCCACACATTTATGAGCCAGCACATATCTCTCTGACAAGATAAAGTAAATTTTAATTGGCGTTATTTTCATCATGATGAATTAAGTCTTTTCCTGCGTAGTCTCGGGAAAAAAAAGTTGCCTAATACAGCCATCAGAAAATGGAGTGGGAAGGAAATGAAATATGAAGGAACTTCTCAGCTGTGTGCATCGACCTGGAGCTGAGAAGACATTTTATGGACAAATTGAAGACCCGTTAGTGAAACTTGAAATGTGATATAGATCCTTAGACGACTTGACAGACTTGTCTGAAGGATATGAGAATCATTAGAATCTCTCATCTCTGTGGCAGGATTCAATCACACCGCCACAACGTTCTTAATTATAGAATTTCACAAAAAATATACAATGACTTGATTGAAATGTTGGTAAAACTCGACGTTCCTATTCTGGTGATAGGTATAGAGCTTCAACTATTTACGACCAATAATGAGGAGAATTATCACTTTATATAGGTTATTACATAAAATAAAATTATTTTAGCAGTTCAGCACTGCTGTCCTGATTTGTTAAGCAAAGCCCTATTGTTTATTAATGGCTCCTTGCCAGAATGGACTTTTCATGAAATGATGCTTGTGACCAGACTGGTCCATGAAAGGAATATTTTTTTAAAATCACTGGGCACAGAACTCCACATATTTATCGTTATGTAATAGATAGGCTTAGTCATATGCCCATTGCCCGTTCATCATTGACCATGTTTAGGACTGTATAACTTTGTACGTATGCTGTAAAAAAGTATAATAAAAAAGTGCACAAAGCATTGCAAATAAGGACTGCATATGTGTTTCCACCCTTATGAAAATTCATAATTAAATAGAACCTATTTGCACAATTTTGTAACGTAAAAGACATGGCTGTAATGGTGCTGTAATACTGATTACATTGATATCTTTGGTGAAGAAATCCACTTTGTTGTTCTTCTTAAATCACTATTGGAAGACACAGGGGCTGAGCTGTGTACCAGGTCTTATCTTCCTTGTCCATGATTATCCTGCCCCTCCGCCTGTCTCCAGTCTGTAAATAAAAGGTCACTTCCGAGATTTCAACCAGAGGAGGCAGGTTTCATAGACTGGAGGTAGAGGGCTGGAAAATCACAGACATGGAGGAGAAGACCCGAACCAAAGTCCGGACCCTGAGCCCCGCAACTAATTTGCAGAAAATTTCAAACGGTGCTTAAAGAAGAGCAACAAAGTGGATTTCTTCACCAAAGGTAACAATGTCCTCAGAATTACAGCGCCATTGCAACCATTATAAAGACAAAAATCCAGTGTCTCCAATAAAGTCTTGACAGTTTTATTACACTTTCATTAAAAACAGGTCACAAACAGGACAGAGTTTTGGTGTTGATGAGTTTCAACTTGAACAGTATTAATCATAACGATTATCGTAATATAAATGGTAATGTAATGTATCCGTAGCATATATCATTATGATTAAGACTGTTCAAGTCAAAACGCATCAACACCAGAACACTGTCCTGTTTGTGCCCGGTATTTTACTGAAAGTGTAATAAAACTGATAATATTTTATTGGAGACCGCAGCTTTTTGTCTCTATATTGGATTTACTTGCGTTAACCGAGGGGATTCCGGAATGTAAGCCACAAAGAAAAGAAACACAATGAATAGTGCACACTCCAAAAGTAAAAAAAGCCAATGCGTTGGTGATGAGCTCATCTAGTTTTGTGCATTTGCCATTATAGCCATGTCTTTAGTTTACATTACAAAATCATGCTGAAAAGTTCTCTTTAAAATGAATATTAACAGTATAAATGTTTAGCTTCAACTATCTTTGGGTCACTTTTCTAAATTTTAACTTTTTGCTTGTTTAAAAATATAAAAAAATCTCCTTGACCAATATAAGAGATAATATAAAATTAGCTTTATGCATGACACATTCTAAATTATTTCTTTATTTTATCCTTTCTTTATAGGCTGGAAGTTAAACCCTGTTGTCGGTGCAGTTTACAGTCCTGAATTCTATGCAGGTCAGATTCAGAGCTTTTCTATTTGGGGAAATGATTAATGTACATTAATTGTGGATTACGTAGAATAAATAGAGAGGTAAAAAGAGCAATTGCTGCATTGATTGTAATATTATATATCATAACTAAACTATTAAAACTGTTGCAATAGTTGACCGGTTGAGCATAGCAACTAATCCCAGTTTAGACTTTATTTTTACGCTTACCTTAAACATGTAGGCTGCATCTAGATTGGTGGTTATGATTGACAAAAGCATGATTAAAAAGCAAAAAGCAACACAACTTTATTCCAAACACTCAACATGCACCAAAATACTTGTGTAAAAATTATATAGACATAAAGTATAGTAAGGAAATGAAAAGTAACACATGACAGTAACTGCACACATGTAGTGTATACGTTTTTTAAAAAAATCAGTTCCATATATCATAAAAGGGATGTTTCTACAGCACATGCCATGGTGGTACAGCTACAGATTGGACAAATATCAAGTTCACATTTGGTTTCACCATAAATTGGCTTTTAAGAGTTCTCAAGTGTTTTCTATTGTCCCGACATTTATTGCAGATGGAAAGATCAGGCAAAATTTGAATTTGCCCACTTGCATGGATTTTGCCAAGAAAATTACATTCACAGTGAAGTTATTTTCAGCTGAAATAATATCCCTTATTATGCACTGGGGTCTCCCCAGACCCCAGAGCATAATAAATGAAAGATTTAAAAATAAAAAATTCTGATTCTTACCTTACTGCTCACTTCTCCAACCCCTCTATTCCTTACAATACCCCTTCAGGTCTTCATTGCATGTCCTTATTACTACCACTTGCCCTGAACCTTGAAGTCTCTTCCTGCTGGGCTTTGACTTCTGGCTCATGTGGGGCCGAGACAGTTCTGTACAGGCTTGCATAATACCGTGGTGTCATGACATGTGCTGTGACCTTGCACATGCATGCACAAAGTTGACCTGGGCCCAACAGAGCTAGACATTATGACGTTATGAGTGAATAGACCCGAGGCTTCAGCATGATTGGTGGTGATCAGAAGATGTCACGATAGCCAAATAGTGAGGATGAGGAGCAGTGGGGCTAGAGAGGTGAGCAGTAAGGTGAGTATAAGCCTTTTTTTTAAATAATTTTAACCTTTTGATGGCACTTTACTGCTTTGCAAAATGACAACCAGTGGCTGCATTTTGGCAAATTTCGAATTTTTGAAACAGTCAAGTACAATTAAACTAAACTCAAAGATATCTACTCATCTTTTGTTTGAGTATAAGGATTTTAAGTATGTCATACTTACCCATACACAGCTCACAGAGTATCATATGATTGGTAAAGTCTAAGTAAATCTGGTTTTGTGAGCAGGAAAGTTATAGAGATCATTCAAGCATAGGCAGTTTTTCTCTTTCCACTTCGTAATGTTGCTTGAAAGTCTTGAGAGCGCCAAATTCTGTATAATTTTTACATCTACGCTCCCAGACTGATTAATGTACACACAGACACAATATAGAGCAGCTTTGTTCTTGAAGACAGCATATAAAATGAATATTTGATGCATATAAAGTGGTGCTTTTCATTTTGTTCTTTATGACTTGGGGCATATTCCAAGATTTGTGAAATGTTCCTATGAGTCTATATGATGTTGGTGAGATGTAGTGGGACATTTCTTGATGACTATCGGTGTAACTTGATAAAGGCATTAAACCTGAATTGACCCCTTTTTGGCAAAATAGAAGATATTTGTAAAATTGAACTGTAGAGATCATATCTTTTCAGATGCCAGAGCTATAATGCTGCATAACATTTGAATAAGGTTACAAGAGGATTATACATTCTCAGACCTTTACAGATATGCAAGCAGGGAAGATATCAATTTATGAATGGTGAAATTATACAGCTCTATCATTTTACACGATACAGGATGATTAAACACTTAACAATATAACACCTTCACTATTACCATGTTCTCGGTAACCCTTCATGACTTGAGGGCCCACAACCTTGGAGACCGGAGAGAAAGCTCTAGCTTTTAAGTGGTTCTAATATGGCTGTGTTTTCTTGATTAGTCTACCCAAATGTGTTTTTTTTCTTTTGTGCATTAAGTTTTGCATTAAAACTAATTTGGAAACAGATGTGAATATATAATTTATATATATTTTTCCTCTTTTTTGATTATTTTTTTTTTTTACTTGGGCTGTCCACATCTAGAATATTTATGTTTTTAAAAGAAATAGTCTAATTAAAACAAAAGGTGTAACACATTACCAATGAATGACTGCCTATCTGAGCACAAAAATTATATGTCATGTTGACATATCAATATTGGGGGCTTGTGAACAGAAAAATTACAGAGCACCAATCAAGAAACAGCATGAGGGAAGTAGGGGATTTTTGTTTGGCTAGTCAAGGCTGCACCGAGCTTCTGTGCTTGGTTTCAAGAGTAATTTTGTGCTTACAGACTCCTTTTAAGTCTCATTTAATTGA